>NC_080682.1:100857359-101162790 GCF_030445035.2 Dasypus novemcinctus | reverse complement strand
ATTGCAGCCACACAGAGGTCGAATAGAAAATGAGCTTTTTAGGTATGATAACTCCTTCCAGTACAGAGTTTTAAGGTGAAGGAGAAAGCTCAGAGGCATGGTTTTTTGGGGGGCTGAACTTGAATTCCCCATTTTAGGTGGCTTGGATGAGACTAAGGATCTCTAGAAAGGTACAGGGGAGATTCTGACTGAGACAAGCATCCCCAAATCAGTCAGATATCTACAAGGAAACAGGAAACCACACTTGGAGCCAAGGTATTTCTTCCCACAAGGACTCAGGTCTTCCACCCACAGTGGCCCTTGGGGACAGTTAGGATCACTGAACTAGCACTAGAATTTTTCCCATGGATTGTTCTGGACAATGGAAAAGGAGAGAGAAAGAGAGAGAGAGCAGGATTCTCTGGTGGAGAAATCCTTAACTCACCCAGCCGAGATTCAATGTTTAGTGTTGTGTGGGCATTTGGTCACACAGCAGAGAGAAGACTTCTTACCAATGAATCAGTCTAAATGTGCCCTGAATCCTGGGTTTCAGCACCAAATTTTGGAGAAAAGGGGTCACTCACTGGGGAACAGAGATTGATTGCAGGGAGAAAGTTTATTGGGAAGCTCTCCCAATGGAGGGGGTCTGAAGAATAGACTTCTGCCCTGCTGCCAGCATGGTGGGGTTCTGAAGAAAGACTTCAGTCCGTTTCTGGAAAGGTGGGATTTGAATTTATATAGTACATTCCTAGGCAGGGAAATGATAGTCGGTGGGAGGGGGTCAAGGGTCTGAGCGAGGTGCAGGGGCCGATAGGAAGCCCCGAGGTGAAGATTTTCCCTGGTATGGCTGGAGAGTAGTGGGTTAGGGAGTTAGTTTTCTTGGAATGCTGGAGGAGCAGGTGATGCTTTGATTTTCAGGGAGTGAAGGTCTTTATCCCACTTTATTCCCATTTTCACGTGGTTCTTTGTTCAACCTTTGGGAAAGTGCTGTGCTTTCAGACACAGGCTTATGGTGGGGCTGATCTTTCTTCAAAGCATGTCAGGGGAACTGAGTCACAGCTTGTTAATTATTCAGATCTAGTGAGAGGAAACCTCTGATGTTCAGAAAAGCCCTGGGCCAGGCATGGCTCCCTGGACAGCACTGCAAACCATCAACCTGGAGGAGTCTTAGATGACCCTTGACATAGCTGGTAGATCATTAATTTTTTAACTAACATACAAGTCACTTAGGTGGTCTGGACCTGACACTCCAAACCTCTCTCATCTGGGTTGGGCCTTATAAGAGGATTGAATGGGGAATCTAAATCTAGGCCTTTTATGGTGCTGCCTCAGGAAGGAACCTGTTAAAAGCTGCATCCCCACAGAATTTTAACCCTTGGGAGAGGTAGTTAATGAAAAATGCAGCCCCAGTTAAGTGTTGGTGGCTTCCCTGAGCCAACCAACTCCATGCATAGCAGCTGCCCAGGGGTTTTCCTGCAAAAATGAAGCTTAGGTCTCTGCTGTGGGAAAACACTGGGAGCTTTGTATGACGACGATTCTAAAGTCAGGTCTTTCCCTATGCCAAGTAAGCGTGTAAATTCTTCTGTTCTAGTCTGAGCTTTGTTTAACTCTGTCAGTCTGTTCATGCTTAAAAGTTCATATCAGATTTGGTGTTTGCTTGTTACAAATTGAATAACAGCGGATGGTAACCTAAAAATGAGTCTTTAAATATTATCTAGCAATCACATTTAATGTATCAAAGAAACCACATGGAATTATTTCAACTACTAGAAAAGCAGGAAAGCTTAGTGGCATTACTGTTACTAATAAAATAGTTTTAATCACTTAGCTAATAAATAAAAGTGCTCAGTTTGTTTTAAATGAAAATTTACTAGAAACTGTAACTAAGAGTTGAGACAAGATCATTATGTAGATGTCTTTCCATTATAAAACAGCAAAAGAATAACATCTAAAATTGCTATAAAAGTGGATTTATCCTAGACTTGCTATTGCGATGGTAATTCAAAACTGAGTTTGTCTTCGCTAATGGGTATTTAAGAACTAGCTTTACCTTTGTAATGGTACATATTCTTCCCTATTTGAATCCATGGAAACTTCCAGTCCCCCATGGCTCAGAGAAGGAAAATTTAAGACACCTGTGTCTCCCATTCTTACACTGGTGATAATAACCTTATTTTCTGTCATGACCATCTAGGGGTGAATTAATTTACCTACCCAGAGGGACCCCCACAAACTTTGAGGAAAATGCTGCCTGGTGAAATCTTTGGCCCTCAGAGTTGGACTTCCACTCTTCCAGTCCAGCTGCTGTTGGTGTCCTTTTATCTCCAAGGACTGGAAATTGTGGTCCCTCCTACTTTTCAAGTGCAGGGTATCCTAAATGCAGCAAGTCATGGGGAAAACCAGTATTCTTTAAGACTTCATCTCGGTGATTATATACTGCAATTTATGTTGCTATCCAAGATCTGACAAAGTTGAACAGAGATAGAAGCACAGCTGTAAAGAAAAAAAATTGTTGTAGATTGTATTTTTAAGCATTCAGAGGAGAATTTGTACAGATATTGAAACAACATAGCTACTAACCATGGTTCCTTTATGGTTTACATTGTGGTTTATATTTCAGACTGTATACTTCTCTAAATTTTGGTTATATTATGGTTTACAATTTAGACTATAGGCATTTATAAATTTTTGGTGAAAGTTAACATGGCCTATATCCATCGTTGCATGATCTTGTAGGCCACTTCCATTGCCCCCCTTTACCCCCTCTTCCATCTATTCTATTCCTCTCTCCTTCTCGCCTTGGGTCCCACAGTGACAAACAAGCTTCACTGCTTGAAGAACAGTATTCATAGATATTTGCAACAATGCTGAGGGCTTGACCCACTACTCTGTCCTCCCCCATTGGGAGCCACCCATGATCTCCAGAGGCACCCTCCTCTCTATTTAAGAACATCAGACCTCCCCAGGATGGGAGTACAACACCCTCCCACTCATTGCATGCGTCTCCACCCACTGATATAACACATTATGACAAGATGAGCACTCACACACTCCCTAAAAGCCTGCCCCAGTGAACCCTGTGCCAGATGCCCCCTGACAAACACCTTAAACAAGTCACCCTTATATTTTTTAAAGGATTTTCTCAACATTATAGTTCAACCACATACCTGACAATCTTCCTTGTTTATCTGCTGCCTCCAAACCCTCCCCCAATTCCATGGACCATCTGACCAATCCTCCCAACTCTAACACCACTCAAGACTGCAAAGCCCCATCCAGTAGTGTCCCTATGTCCCTGTCTTATCCCTTTTCTGCACAACTGCTTACCTCCACTTAATCATAGATTTCACTCATGTAGCCTTCACTTCCTCCCCCCATGTCCTGTAAGCCTATCATCTAGTCTCTAGCTCGCTGAGACAGCTTGATTTGCTTAATTCATACCAGATAATTCATGAAGTTTTGTCCTTCAATATCTGACTTGCTTCACTCAACATAAGGTCCTCAAGTTTCATCCATGTTATGCCATGTGTTAGTACTCTATTCCTTCTTATAGCTGAGTAGTATTCCACTGTATGTATATACCACATATTCTTTATCCATTCATCTGCTGATGGGCTTTTGGGTTGATTCCAACTTTTGGCAATAGTGAATAACGCCACTATGAACATTGGTGTGCATTTATCAGTTCGTGCCCTTGTTTTCAGTTTTTCTGGCTATATACCCAGCAGTGGAATCCCTGGGTCATATGGAAAATCTACAGCTAGTTTTTTGAGGAACCACCAAACTGTCTTCCACAATGGCTGGATCCTTCTGCATTCTCACCAGCAGTGGATGAGGGCTCTTATTACTCCACATCCTCTCCAACACTTGTAGTCTCCTGTTTTTTTTAGTACCCACCAGTCTACTGGGTGTAGGATGGTGTCTCATTGTAGTTTTGATTTGCATTTTCCTACTAGCTAGTGATGCTGAGCATCTTTTCATGTGCTTTTTAGCCATTTGTATTTCTTCTTTGGAGAACCACCTGTTTCAATCTCATGCCCATTTTTTGAATGGGTTTTTTGTCTTTTTATTTTTGAGATATAGGATTTCTTTATATATGTTGGATATTAGGCTCTTACCAGACATATGGTTACCAAATATTTTCTCCCATTGGTAGATTGTCTTTTCACTTGCTTGATAAATCCTTCTGAGGTGCAAAAGGTTTAATTTTGAGGAGGTTCCATGTATCTATTTTTTCTTTTGCTGCTCATACTTTGGGTGTGAGGTTCATGAAGACATTTCCTATTACAAGGGCCTGTTGATGCTTCCCTATATTGTCTTCTAAGGTCTTTAGGGTCTTGGCTCTTATATTTAGATCTTTGTTTCATCTTGAATTAATTTTTGTATAGGGTGTGAGATAGTAATCCTCTCTCATTCTTTTGCATGTGGATATCCAAGTCTCCAAAAACCATTTGTTGAAGAGGCCATTCTCTCCCAGTTGAGTGGGTTTGGTGGTCTTGTTAAATATCAATAAACTGTATATGAGAGGATTGAAATCAGAACTCTCAATTTGGTTCCATTGGTCAGTATCTCTATCTTTATATCAATACCGTGTCATTTTAACCACTATAGCTTTGTAATATTTTTATTTATTTATTTTTTAAAGATTTATTTTTTATTTCTGTCCCCTTTCCCACCCCACCCCCAGTTGCCTGTTTTCTGTGTCTATTAGCTGTGTGTTCTTCTGTGTCTGCTTGTATGCTTGTCAGCGGCATCCAGCATCTGTGTCACATTTTGTTGCCTCATCTTGCTACATCAGCTCTCCATGTGTGTGGTGCAACTCGTGGGCAGTTTGCACATTTTTCATGTTGGGTGGCTCTCCTTACAGCGTGCACTCCTTGTGCATGGGGCTTCCTTATGCAGGGGACACCCTTACATGGCATGGCACTCCTTGTGTGCATCAGCACTGCACATGGGCCAGCTCATCACATGGGTCAGGAGACCTTGGGTTTGAACCTTGGACCTCCCATGTGGTAGGCAGATGCCCTATCCATTGGGTCACATCCACTTCCCATAGTATTTTTAAGTGAGGTAGTGTGATTCCTCTGATTTCACTTTTCTTTTTCAATATGTCTTTGGCTTTTCAGGGCCTCTTCCCCTTCCAAATAAACTTCATAGTTAGTTTTTCCAGTTCATTAAAAAATTCAGTGTTGATTTTTATTGGAATTGCATTAAATCTGTAGATCATTTTGGGTAGGATAAACATTTTAGTGATATTTAGTCTTCCTATCCATGAACAGGGAATATTCTTCCATTTATTTAAGACTTCTTTGACTTCCTTTAACAGTGTTGTGTAGTTTTCTGTGTTTAAGTCTATTACTCTTTAGTTAAATTTATTCCTAGATATTTGATTTTTAAATTTACTATTGTTAATGGTATTTTTTTCTGATTCTCTCCCTTTACTTATGATTAGTTTGTTGAGATCATCAACTTTTTCTTTCATCAATGTAGGCTACTTACGTGTTTCTAGGAATTTGTCCATTTCCTCTAAATTGTCCTTTTTGTTGGCATATAATTTTTCAAAGTATCTTCTTTTTGATAGTCTTTATTTCTTTGGGTGATAGTCTTTATTTCAGTGGTGATATCACCTTTCTCATTTCTTATTTTGTATATTTACATCTTCTCTCTTTTTTCTTTTTAGTCTAGCTAAGTTTTTATCAATTTTATTGATCTTCTCAAAGAACAAGTGCTTTGTTTTATTTTTGTAGTGCTTTCTTATTTTCTATTTCATTTAGTTCTGCTCTGATCTTTATTCTTTCTTTCTTCTTCCTTTGGGGTTTAGTTTGTTGTTTTTTAAATTTTTTTTGTTTCTTACTAATTCTTCCAAGTGTGCAGTTAAGTCTTCAATTTTAGCTCTTTCTTCTTTTTTGATGTATGAATTAATGGCTATGAATTTCCATCTCAGTATAGCTTTTGCTGCATCCCATAATTTTTGATATGTTGTGATGTCATTTTCATTGATTTTAAGGTAGATACTGATTTCTTTTGAGATTTCCTTCTTGACCCACTGTTTGTCTAAGAGTGTGTTGCTTAACTTCTTTATCTTTCTGCCTAATCTGGTTCTCTGGCTCTCGCAGATTTCCAGCTTCATTCTACTGTGGTCTGAGAAATTATTTTGTATGATTTCAATATTTCTGAATTAATTGAGACTTTCTCTGTGGCATAGCATGTGGTCTATCTTTGAGAATGATCTATGTGCACTTGAGAAGAATGTGTATCCTGCTGTATTTGGGTGTAATGTTCTATATACGTCTGTTAGGTCCAGATCTTCTAATATATTATTCAAAGACTTTGTTCCTTTATTGATTCTCTGTTGAAATGTTATGTCTAATGATGATAATGGTGTATTAAAATCCCCCACTATAATTGTAGAGGCATCTATTCCTCCTCTTAGTTTTTCCAGTGTTTGCCTCATGTATTTGGAGACACCCTGGTTAGTTGCATAAGTGTTTATGATTGTTATTTCTTCTTGATAGATTACCCCTTTTACTAATATGTAGTGTCCATCTTTGTCTCTCACAATAGTTTTGCATTTAAAGTCTATTTTGTCCGATATTAGTATAGCTAGTCCTGCCCTTTTTTGGTTATTGTTTGCTTGTAAGATTATTTTTCAGCCATTCATTTTCAGCCTCCTTGAATCCCTGGGTCTAAGGTGAGTTTCTTATAGACCTGTGCTGCACAACATGGATAATGGTTTACATTGTAGTTTATATTCTCCCCCAGTCCACCCAGTGGGCTATGGCAGGACATACAATGTCCAGCATCTGTCCCTGCAGTACCACCCAGCACAACTCCAAGTCCTGAAAATGCCCACACATCATCTCTCTTCTCTCTCCCTATCCTCAGCAGCTACCACGGCCTCTTTCTCCACATCAATGCTTCAATTTCTTCCATTACTAATCACAATATTTCCAGAATAGAATATCACTAAGTTCACTCCAATCCATACTCTAGTCCTCCATCCTATGGACCCTGGGATGTGCTCATATATTTTTTAATGTAATATTTTTTGTGATCTATGTATCTTCAAAAAATACAATTAAAAAATAAAATAAAATAAAAAAATTCTCTAATCATTAGTTTACTTGCATCCATCCCACACAATTTGGTGAGTTTAGTTTTCATTTTATTTCAATTAAATTTTTTTTCTACATTTTCTCCTGATTTCCACTTTGAACCATGGATTAATTAGAAGTGTGTTGTTTAATTTCTAAAGATTTGGAAGCTTTCCAGGTTTCTTTCCTGCACTGTTTACTAATTGTTTTCATTTGATCGGCTGCTCAAGTAGAGATTATGCAATGCATTGGCTTTAACAATGGGAAATATTAACTTTCAAAGTTATAGTTTTGAGGCTGAGAAAAATGTCCAAGTCATATTGCTGGTGATACTGGACTCCTCTGTCACATGACAAGGCACGTGGTGGCACCCGCATGTCTGTTTCTTCTTTCCTAAGTTCATTAATTTTGGTTTCTTGCTTCTGTAGCTTTTCCCTCTGTCTAAATTTCATTCTTCCATAAAGGACTTCAATAAGAGGATCAAAATCCACCTCAATGAGTGACTCACACCCTAAGAAGTTAATAGTCTACTTACAATGGGCCCACCCTCAAGGAATGGATTAACTTTAATAACATAGTTTTCTGGTGTCCACACAACTTTGAACCAGCACACTAATATAATTCCCATTTTGGTCTACGAATCTACTTTGTATTAGTTCAATTTAAATTTATTAACATTTGTTTTCTGACTGAGAATATGGTCTATATTATTCTATCTATGTGTATTTAAAATGAACATGCACTCTGCTACCATTTTGTGGAATGTTCAATAAATACCAAGTAGGTCAAGTAGTTTATACTATTGTTGAAGTCTTCAATATCATTATTCATTTTCTATCTGCATGTTCTATTGTTTATTGAGGGAGGAGTATTTTAATCTCTAATTATAATAGTTTATTTCTTTATTCAATTCTGCCAGATATTTCTTTGTGTATTTTGAGGCTTTGTTGATAGGTGCATGTATTCATTATATTTGTAAATTCCTGAAGTATTGACCTTTTATAATTATGGTATGCCTCTATTTATCTCTAGTAATGTTTTTTGCCTCATCTATTTTGTCTAATGGCAATATTCCTACTCCCACAGTGTTAGGATTGTTGTTTGCCTTTTTACCTCCTTATACTTGAATGTATTTGTGCCTTTGAATTTAAAGTGTGTTATTTTGTAGAAAATATATACTTGAGTTTTCATTTGCATCCAGTGGGATAATCTCTGCCTTTTGGTTGCAGAGTTTATCAAATTCACAGTGTTTTAATGAGATATAATTCACACCACAAAATTCACTATTTTAAATGTATAATTCATTGCTGCTAGTATATATTCCCAATGTTGTGCAACCATCACCTTCCTCTAGTTCTAGAACTTTCCCATCACTCCACAAAGAAATCCAAACCCCTTAGCCATAACTCCACAACCCCCTCACCCCCAATTATACTTATATACATATTTTATTATCCATTCATAATATGTTGGGCATTGGATTGATTTTACTTTCTAACTACTCAAAATATTGCTGCAATGATCACTCATATACAATTTTTTTTCAAATGGCAATGTGTTTTCAATATGTATTTGCATATGTACTTTATATATAATCACAGAATATCCCTGTGACTTGAGTATAGAAGATTTCTGAGACCATTCACAGAAACAATGAACATTGATATATTAGACTCTTCAAAATAAAAAACATCTTTCATCACGAGATATCATTAAAAAAATAAAAATGACAAGCCAAAGTGTGAAAGAAAATATTCACATGTATGTATCTGAGTAAGGCCTAGTATCTAGGACATATGAAACATCCCAAAATTCAAAAATAAAAAGACAAATGACTTGCTGAAAAATGGACAAAACATTAGAAAAGACACTTTATAAAGGAGACATGCAAATGACCATTAAACACATAAAAATGTGCTCAACAATAGTCACATGGGGAACACAAAGTAACACCTTAATGAGATATTACTAGACCCCTACCAGAATTTCTGAAATTAGAAAAAGTAACAAATTCTTGAGAAGATGTTTAGGAACAAGAATTCCCAATCAATATTGTTGATAATGTTAGTGGTAGACCCACTTTGAAAAAACTTTTGGAAGAGTTTAACAAAATTAGATATTTGACTTTCTTATGAGTTAGCTATTCTAGTCCAAGGTATTACTCCAAACAAAAAAACATATGTCCACAAAACATTTGCATAAGAAAGTTTATTGCAGTTTTAATTATGATAACAAGAAATTGAAAATTCAATTGGCCTACATCAATAGTGTGATGGATATATTCATAAAATGGAATACCACTCATCAGTAAAAACAATGAACTATTGATTACAGCCAATATCTTGGATGAATCTCAAAAAATTATGCTGACTGAAAGGATCTTTACACAAAATAGCCTTTGGTTTTTTTAAATTCCAAGGTTTTGAAGTTTTGGGCCAGGTAAAAATAAAGGATGTGATAAAAATCAGAACAGCATTGACTATATGTTGTGGGGCTAACTTTAATTGGATTGTGGCATGGGGAGGTTTGAGTTCTATATTTTAATAAGGGTTTGAGTTACACACTCAAATACATTTGTCCCAGCTTAATGAGTGTGCACTTAAAATTTCTGCCATTCATTTTATATAATTTTACACAAAATAAACAATGATTGAACTCTAATTAGTCAACTATTAAAGAAGGAGGTATACTGATGTCTATAATCTATTTTGAAGTATGCTAAATAATGTGGTAAATTGGTGGTTAAAGGGAAGAATAGATGACAATAGAACAATTCTTAACTACATTTAAATATGGTAAAATTCTAAGGGAAGTATATAGAACATGCGGTATTCACTGTAAAAGTCTTTCAACTTTGCTGCATGTATGATTAATGTATAAGAAAATTTCAGAAAGAATTCAATATCTTATAGAAAAGCAATAATCTGTGACTGATAGCACATTGAATTTAAAGAATCGGGTAGTCCGTACTGATACTAAAACAACAAATAAGGAATCCAAAATTAGTTATGGGAATACTCATCTACTATAAAGTAGTAGTATGTGAAATAATAAAAATAGAAGAAATAATCAAGACAGAAACACACAATTTGCAAGTTTCATAATAATAGTTGATTCAGGTAAGAAACATGAACGTATGTTAAAACCTGTAGGATAAAACTTGATGGGGAAGGGTAAATTTAAACAATCTCAAAATAGAAAGCTGTCTTTATGAGGAGAAAACTAGTAGAACCATTGTAAGTGTTCAATGGTGATATCCGTGGTGCTCCTGAGGGCCACAGAGACACACAGGTTCTACGGTCATGGCAATTGGCTCTGGAATTCAGTGCATTGCCAGTGGACCCCACTTTGGAATTTGTGTTCCTGAGTGAGATGGAGTTGGACTCAGATGTCACCTTTCTATACATGCCTCTTTTACCGGACTTGTGGTTGGCCCTGGGGTTGGTGTATACTCAGGAGACTTGAATCTCAGGACTGTCCATGTGCCAGATGGGCCATGAGCCACAGCAGAGTTGCAACTCCTACTCTCCTTTTCATTGGACTTACCCAGGTCGGCTAACAGGGAGGTGAAGAAGTCAACCACCATACCAACAACTCCAAGCAGGAGAATCGCACCCATCAACCATTTGGGATCTAAGCCTCCTCTCAATATAGAGGCGGCATGGACTTCACCATCCCAGGGTCCGCAGGATAGAGGAATAAAATATGGATCAGAGTGGACTTAGTTTTATTCTATTATAGAAATATTGTGAATAGTAATGGAAGAAACTGCAGCATTGATCTGGAGAAAGTGGCTACATAGTTGCTGAGGGCAGGGAGAAGGAAGAAGGGATGTGATTTGGGGGTATTTTTAGGTCTTGGAATTGTCCTAAATGATATTGCAGGGACAGATGCATTATATATCCTGCCATAACCCACTGAATGTACTGGGGGAGAGTGGAAACTACAATGTAAACTATAATACAACAGGGCTCCAAAATGTATTCACCAAATACAATGAATGTGCCACAGTGGTGAAAGAGGTTCTTGATGTGGGAGGAGGAAGGGTGGGGTGTAGGTATGTGGGAACCTCATATTTTTTAATATAACATTTTTTTGTGATCTATGTATCTTCAAAAAATTACAATAAAAATAAATAAATAAATAAATAAATAAATAAATAAATAAATAAATAAATGCCTCCTGTTGTGATACACCAAGGATGACACAGTAAGAGTTATGTGGTCATCCTGACAAATCTGCATAGTTGGTATCAAATCATGAGTAAGTAATCAAATTCACACTGGGGAGCAATGTAAAAATTTTAAAACCTTTAATTATTTGTGCTGCTTAAAAATATGATTAATATTTACTAATACCCATTAAAATGGAAACAAAGAATAATAGGTTCAGTAATGATAATTTTTTCATTGAAAAGAACAGGTGCACATCTAGTAAAGAGATAGTGTGGAAAAGGAATTGTGTAGTCAGGCTTGGAGACACGTAATGATGTGACCCATGTGTGTGAGTAAGAGCCAGTATTGTCACAAAGACAGCTCTAATTCTGTGCTTACTGAGGTAATTATTGCCCCTGGGACCTTCAGTAAAATAGTTAAAATCTCAACTCCTTGGAGTCCTTCACTCTGATTGTTTTGTTGTGACTCATTCCATTCTAGTCTAAGAGAACTCCATTTGAGTGGGTGAGTGATTTTGTTATTGCTGTGGGGTGAACTTTAAGGAGGGAAGACCCTATGTAGAATAGATGTTATGGGAGGAGGTTGAAAATATTAGGAACTATTTCTGGAGGGAAGGAGACCAATTAGAGATACTAGAGCAGTTGTGTATCATTCTTTCAAACGTCTCTATCATTCTTTCAAACGTCACTTTCAGTGAGAGCATTTTGGTAGCTAGAAATTGGCCATGGTAGAAGTATACACACCAAAGAAAGTGGCAAACCTTACAAAATATACGTTGTTTTACTTTGTTTATTTGCATGTTTATGGTGATTTAGTTTATCAGCACACCCCTGCACTAGATCACAAATATGTGCTGCCCCAGTAGATTGGAAAGGGCTGTCTGAGACTGGAGAGGGATGAAAGTCTGGAATTGAGGTCCCTTTTATCTCTCAGTGTGCAAAGGAGTTTTGAGCCTTTCTACAGAAGGTTTTACATTATCCCAGACACTGAGACTTTTAAACATCTGAGGCTTTTAAAGGGGCTTAATCTTCACTCTCTTATCCCGATCCTTCATCCTAACCATTCAATATTTGTCCTTTGATTGTATTGTTAAACAATTTTTTAGAGTTACATTGTGCCTCGATGTACTGCGTCCTGGACATGCACAAAGAACAAAGACAATTCTCATGTCAAAAAATTCACCATTAATGGGGGAAACATTGCCAGGATATTCGATTTGTTCTATTTCTCAATATAGGTGCCCTGGATGATTAAACTCCTTGTCAAAGCAGAGGAAAAGTAGGGAGAGTGACTTATGGGGATATGTTTCCCAAAGTCATGTCCCAGACCTATTGGACCAATGTGGGCCAGATCCTCTGAAAATGGGTAATTCTTTCAAGTAACCTGAAAAAGGGATTTTGAAGAGACTTCTCCATGATGCTGTAGTTAGCTGGGTCAAGGCTGATATAAACTTCACGATCCATTTGAGGATTTTCTTTGAGTCATATTGAGTTTGACACTTGTCCAGTCACTCTAGTACATGCAAATTTACTCTTACCAGATTCCAAATTTCCCCAAAGCTGCGCAGCTCAATTCCTTCCAGAAGGAAAATATTTTGTCACTGCCAAAGTGTCCAATGTTGAGCATCTTTGGCTTGTATTTCAGTTTCCACTTCTCAATTTCTTAAGGCTTGTTTTTTTACCCATTTCCATCTCCTTTTCTTATTGTCAGTATTGTGGTGCACATGCCTGCTTCTTAGCCACTTACTAAATTTCATTATCTGTTTTAACTTATTCCATTTCCTCTTAGAGGATGGCTGTCCTGAGGGGAACAGAGATTGTCATTGTAGTGGTGTGGCCACAGTTGAATATAGTGGTAGTTGCTATCCATGCCAGGCACATCTCCGTAAACGTCAAATGCTGCTGTTCTGTGATCTTATTTTCAGTAAATATTTTTTCATTTCTTAGAGGTTGTGATGGACTGAAGCTGTATATATCCCAGAGAAATATGTTCTTAAGGCTAATCCATTCCCATGGGCTCAAACCCATTGTGAGTAGGATATTTTGGAGGGAAATTTACTTAAGGTATATCCCACTTCCATCAGGATGGGTCTTAATCCTAACACTGGAGAATGAACTTCATTCTCATAAAAGAATGAAATGTAGACATACAGAAAGAAAGACACAGAAATAAAGAAGCGTAAATGGAACCTGCAAGAGAAGTAAGATGCTAGGATACACCACCATGTGCTTTGCCATGTGAAAGAGGAGCCAAGGGTCACCACAGTCAGCCCCTAAACACCACAGTCTTTGGGGAGAAAGCATTGCATTGATGATGCCTTGATTTGGATATTTTTGCAAATTCAAAGCCATGACCAAATAAATTTCCATCACTTAATGTGAAGAAATTCATGGCATTTGATTGAGTAGCGTGGGAATCTTAAACAGAGTGTAATATACAACTGAAATCTCAGTAGTCATTCTCTCTTCCAAACTATCCTCCACTTAACTACCAGATAAATATATCCGAAATGTTTTTCAGTTTCTAAACTCATCATTTCTGACCATTTCTTTGTACAGAATAAGTCCAGACTCATTAAGTTGTATTCAGAGTGAATCTACTTTGCTGTCATCTTTTCTCCAAGTGTTCTCAAATTTGCAATGTCTTAATTTAAGACAGCTGTAAACTATTTTGATCAAACCTGTGTTTCCACTTCATACATTTTTTCTTCAACTACCAAAGACCTCATTTCAATATATGGAACTTGTTCCCTTTATTGATATTCTACATTATCTTCAAAGGTAAGTTCAGAGAGGTAAGTTCAGAGAGGAACTTACTCTTCGGATATAACACAAAACACAGAATGACTTTGTCTTTCCCTTGTATTTCTGTATTTGTTTTACTGGTTCCATTAAGTTAGTAATTCAATAATTTTATTTTCTTTATTTGATAAAAGAGTGTCTTGTTTTTGATTAAAACTTCATTCAAGGAAGAATATCTTATATATTTATGCAACACAGCTCCTGGCATCCTCAAGATAAAATGGAATTAGGAAGGGACCAAAAGCTCCTGAAGATATCAATGAAAATGTTGTATGTAATCTGCATTTTCCTTTCTTTGCTATAGTTTATGAAGTACCAGTGCTCTCCCCAGGAATGACTTCCTTAAACCATACTGTGTTCAGTCACACAGTCTTCCACTTGGTGGGCATTCCTGGCCTAGAGGACCAGCACATATGGATTTCCATCCCCTACTTTACTTCCTATGTCATCACCCTGCTTGGAAACAGCCTGCTCATCTTTATTATATCCACAAAGCGCAGCTTCCATGAACCCATGTACCTCTTCCTCTGCATGCTGGCTGGAGCAGATGCTGTCCTCTCCACATGCATCATTCCTCAGGCCTTGGCCATTTTCTGGTTCCATGCTGGGGAGATCTCCCTAGATCGCTGCATCACTCAGGTCTTCTTTCTCTCTTTCACCTTCATCTTTGAGTCAGGGATCTTGGTAGTGATGGCATTTGACCGTTACATTGCCATATGCTACCCACTGAGATATACCACTATTCTTACACACACTCTGATTTGGAAAGTTTGTGTGATTGTCCTTTTGAGAAGTTATGGTACAATTTTCCCCATAATATTTCTCCTGAAAAGGTTGACTTTCTGCAAAAGTAACATCCTTCCAAACACAGCTTGTAAGGAAATTGTCTTGGCCCATGTTTCCTGTGATGACATCCGAGTAAATATCTGGTATGGGATTTTTGTCCTCACATCAACCTTGATCTTAGATATTGTCCTGATTTTTATTTCTTATGTACTGATTCTCTGTGCTGTCTTCCGCATGCCTTCCCAAGAGGCCCACCAGAAAGCTCTCAACACATGTGGCTCCCATATCTGTGTCATCATTCTCTTTTATGGACCTGGGATCTTTTCCATCCTCACTCAGAGGTTTGGGCAGCACATCTCACTCCATATTCATGTCCTGCTGGCCAACATTTATAGTCTGGTTCCACCTATGCTGAATCCCATCATTTATGGAATTATGACCAAACAAATACGGGAGCTGGTGTTTCATGCATTCTGTACAAAACTAAAATGATGATGATCATGGGAAATGATATTCTACTTCTCTCTTTAATTCTCTACTTGTTTGCAGTTACCTTGCTGCTCACGTTGTGAAAAGTACAGCTTAAATATCTGTTCAGTTACTGTATGTTACGGTGCATCTATAGCACTTTCTCCGGGGAAGTTTTGTTACCTGTTTCTTTGGGTCTTTAATCAGTCATTAGACTCCTTGTCTTTGTTTTCTCATGCATAGAGTTGGGAAATATATTATTTCTCCTCCTTGAATTAGTTGAACTACAAACAGCAGCATTTTGGATAATTGCTCAATTCTTTTCTCATGTATTTTAAGATTTGAATGCCTATATTTATTGTAATTGTCTCATTAAGAAAGTTTCTCCAGTCCTTCTCCACTCTGACATTTATCTAATCAATATTTTGCTTGTTGATATATATTAACTAAAATCACTTCTCTCTTAAAACTCACATACAGATTTGTGACCAATATTTCAGTATAACTTGATTTATTAATGTTGATATATATATTTTTTCTCCCTCATAGAACACAAAATATTGAAAAAGTTTATTAAGATTTATCTTAATGATATTCTTGGTTATATTGTCATTTTTTGTAAGGATATATCCAATAATAGTCTACTTGTTGGCTAAAATACTGATACAATATAATAATGTTATGCAATTATAAAGCAAATTGACATTGGAATGTAAGAAATTCTTTCTATCAATTTTTTATTGAGGTGACAGTCACAATATATAAAATCAACTAATTTAAAGATGAATAATTTAGTTACATTTAGTACAGGTATTGTGGAGATATTGTGGGTTATGTTCCCAACCACCACATTAAAGCAAGTAATGCCGTAAAGCACATCCCACAATTTTTTGGCTTCCCTGTGCTTAAAAAGTTGTTTTTACAATAAATTGTAGCCTTTAAATGTGCAATAGTAATATGTCTAAAAAACAATGTACATACCCTAACTTAAAAATACTTTATTGCTAAAAACCCTAACCATCATTTCTGTCTTCAGTTGTAATCTTTTTGTTGGTGGAGTGTCTTGCCTGGATGTTGATGGCTGGTGACTGATGTAGGTGGTGGTTGCTGAAGGTTGGGGTGGCTGTGATAATTTCTCAAAATAGGACAACAAAGACGTTTTCTACTTCTTTTTTCTCTTCCTTTCAAGTAAAATTTTTCTGTTGCATGCAATGCTGGCTGATAGCATTTTACCAGAGGATAACTTTTTCAAAATTGGAGTTCATCCTCTCAAACCCTGTCACTGCTTTATCCTTTGATCAAAGTTGATGTGATATAATATTTTATAATACTTTGTTGTCATTTCAACAATGTGTATAGCATCTTCACCATGGATAGATTACATCTTTAAAAATTTTCTTTTATTACTTTTAAAAAGATATATAAATAACACAAAATGTTACAACAAAAAATATAAGAGGTTCCCATATACCCCACTCCCCACACACCCCACTCCTCTCACATTGACACTTCTTTCATTAGTGTGGTACATTAATTTCTTTTGATGAGTACATTTTGGAGCATTGCTACACAGCATGGATTATAGTTTATGTTGTAGTTTATACTCTCTCCCTTTCCATTCAGTGGGTTATGACAGGATGTATAACGAACTGCATCTATCCCTGCAATATCACTCAGGACAATGCCAAGTCCCAAAAATGCCCCCATATCACACCTCTTTTTCCCTCTCCCTGGCTTCAGCAACTCCCATGGCCATTGTCTCCACATCAATACATAATTTCTTACATTGATAGAGTCACAATAATTCTATAGTGGAATACCAGTAAGTCTAGTCTAATCCATATTTTATTCCTCCATCCTGAGGAAACTGGGATGGCGATATCCACTCCACCTCTAAATCGAGGGGGACTTAGATCCCACATGGCTGATGGATGGAATTCTGTTTGCAGCTGTAGACTCTCTCAGTTCCCTGGTTTGGTGGTGACGATCATCATCTGCCTGATAACTGACCTGGGTAAGTCCAACAAATCGGAGAGTAGGTATTGGAACTATTCTGAGACACATACAGCACTTTCTTTGCTCTTCCATAAGGAGCAACTCCTCATCCATTAAAGTGTTATCATTAGACTGAAGCAATTCAGACACCTCCTCACACTCCACTTCTAACTCTAGTTCTTTTGCTATTTTGAACACATCACGAATTCTTTCAGTGAAGTTTTGAACCCCCCAAATCATCCACTGTAAATTGGTGGAATTAACATCTCCCTACCCCTGTTAATGTTGATATTCTGACTTCCTCCCATGAATCACAAATGTTCTTAATGGCCTCCAGGATGATGAATCCTTTCCAGAGGTATTCATTTTACTTTGTCCAGATCCATCAGCAGAATCACAATCTATGGCAACTAGAGAGTTTTGAAAAGTATTTCTTAAATAAAACGTCTTAAAAGTTAAAATAACTCCTTGATCTATGTGCTGAATAATGGATATTGTGTTCACAGCTATCAAAATACTATGCATCTAATTGTTCTTCTCCTGCAGAGCTCTTGGGTTACAAGGTTCATTGTGAATGAGCAGTAACATTTGAAAGTATCTTTTTTTCCTGAGAAGTAGGTCTCTATATTGGGCTTAAAATATTGAATAAGCCATGTTATAAACAGATGTGCTCTCATTCAGGTTTTGTTGTTCCATTTTTAGAGCACAGACAGAGTAGACGTAGCATAATTCTTGAGGGCCTTAGGATTTTCAGAATGCTAAGTGAACATTGGCTTCAACTCTAAGACACCAGCTGCATTAACCCCTAAGAAGGGAGTCAGCCTGTCCTTTGAAACATTGAAGCTAGGTTTTGACTTCTCTCTAGCTATGAAAATCCTAAATATCATCTTGTTCCAATAGAAGGCTGTTTGATCGACATTGAATAGCTGTTGTTTAGTGTCGCCTCCTTCATCAATTATCGTATCTAGTTCTTCTGGATAACTTGCTGCAGCTTCTATGTTAGCACTTCCTGCTTCACTTTGCACTTTGATGTTATTGTAAACTCTAAACTTTACCTTTCCTTAGTCCCAAAAAATGTTTAACAATGCAAGGGCTATAAACTTTAAGTATTTAAGGGAAATGCAAAAAGTAAATATGCTAAAAGCTTATCTAAAATGTCTGGAGTCCATGCTAAAAGCTTACCTAAGATGTGGAAAAAATATGTGCTAATTAAAGCCTACTGAAAACTAAAACAAAAGAACCATTTGGCCTTTCCTCTCTGTATAAAAAACGTCTGAAAATCTTGTTCAAGGCTCGAAATTCAAAAAAAAGTTCCCGAGTCCGGCCGGCCATCAATAAACCATTTTTCCTTCTCAAAATCATTCCTGAGTCCTGGCCTCTCTATACTCAAATAATTAAACTTCTCTTAAATTCTACAACATTATGGAGACAACTTAGTGCCTTCAATCTCATGAACCAACCTCTCCTAGCTTCAAACCTTTTTCTGCATCCTCTTCACCACTCTGAGCCTTCATAGAATTGAAAAGAGTTAGGGTCTTGCTCTGGATGCAGCTTTGGCTTAAGGGACTGTTATGGCTGTTTTGATATTCTATCCAGACCCTTAAAACTTTAAGGTTGTTTTGCATTTTTAAATTATTTGTGTATTCCCTCTGCTAGTGCTTTTAATTTCCTTCAAGAACATTTACCCCTTTGCATTCACAACTTGGCTGTTTTGCACCAAGAGTTGTATCTTTCAGCCTATCTTGCATTTTAACAAGGCTTCCTTGCTATCTTAGTCACTTCTAGCCTTTGATTTAAAGTGAGATACTTGCAACATTTCCTTTGAGCAGTTAGAGGCCATTGTAGGGTTATTAATTTGCCTAATTTAAATATTGCTGAATCTTACCAAATAGGTAAGCTGAAGGAGAGGGAGATGGGAAAAGGTGGTCTGTGGCCATCAGAACACAAAGCAATTATTAATTGAGTAATGTCTTATATAGGCATTATTCATGATGATGCAAAGACAAGTTAAAATATTAATATCAAATATCACAGATCACCATAACAAGTATTTTAGTAATAAAGAATAAGTTTGACATATTCTGAGAATTACCAAAATGAGATTCTGAGTAGAAAGTGAGCTCATGCTGTTGGAAAAATTGCACTGATGGATTTAGTCAATGCAAGGTTACTACAAACTTCCAGAACATAAAAAACGAAATTACCTGTGAACCACAATAAAACCAGTTATGCCTGTAAACTCATAATGTTGTGCAAACACCATCTCTAGATAGCTCCAAAGCATTTTCCTCACAGAAATCAAAACTTATACCCATAAAACAGTTGATCATCATCTCCAGCCCCACAGTCCCTGGTTATCCCCAATCTGCTTTTTATCCCTGTGGGTTTATTGACTTTGGTCACTTCATGTAAATAGATTCATCTGTTATGTGACCTATTCTTTCTCTTAGCAGAATGCTTACAAAGTTCTTCTTGGCAGAAACATGATATATCAGTACTTTTATTTCTTTTCAATGCTGAATAGTATTCCAGTGTATGGATAATACCCAATATGTTTATCCATTCAACCAATGATGGGCATTTGGGCTGCTTCCCTTTTGCCTATTCTGAATCATGCTGCTGTAAACATGCAGGTACATGTATTTGTGTTAGCCTCTTTTCAATTTTTTTGTGGTATAAATTTAGGAATGGAATTGCTGAGTCATATGGTAATTCTTTACTTAATTTTATGAGGAACAAACCAACTATTTTCAGATCAAAAATATTACTAGGGAAACAGCCTGAATATATTTTCCTAGTGATATTTTGTCAGAAATCATGTAGGCCAAATGAATTGGTTTCAAATTTTCTTCAGTGCTAAAAAATGAACTCTCAACCAACAATTCGATTGAGGCAGGATAGAATAGGGACCTAAGGAGGAAGGGGACTAAAACTTAATAAGCTACACAAACTGAAACTGAGGCAATGGCCTACTATCTTTTAGAGGCCGAGGCAATGTCCTGCTAACTTACACCAGCCTGCTGACTTAAGTGAATTAGGAAGGGGCAACTTACAAGCACTCACACTCAAGGCCTACAGTAACAGAAGGCAGCCAGTAACATCATTACATGGCAGGAAAGAGGGAAGGAGCAGGAGGAGCTCCACACTCTCCGCCTCCCCCCCTCCCACTTTCAGATTACCTCACATCTAGTGGACAATGTCCTGAAGCTAATCACTGCTGACCAACATGTCCTGCAGAGATCATGAACAGAGCTAGATGCCAGTCATCACTGGACAGCAAGTCTCCATGCCCCTAAGCAGATCAAACCACCCCATAGATTTCCCTTGCTTAGTTGCAAATTTCCCAATCAGACCAGATCCTGGAATCCTGGACCCCCATAAAACAAGAGACCCCAGGGCAGAACTTCGCATATTTCTTCCTTGGAAATAGCCACCTCCATCTCTGAAGGTGTACTTTCTTTGTCTCACTTTACCCCCATAAATTCTCTTCCTGCCTAATTAATTTTTGGCTTGTACTTGAATTCTTTCTCATGGAGAAGTCAAGAACCTAGACAGTGACGACTGCCTGTGATAACATATCATGGTGAGCCAGCTGGAAGGAGAAAATCTTCTCTGGTAACCACACCTTCCATCTGATGAGACTGGTGATGTTTTGCCTTCTAACCAAAGTCTATGTGTATCTGTCTGGCATAGGATGTGAGCATATGTATCTGTCCATATATATGCCTGTCTCCATTTCCATTCAGTTTCATTCAAAAGGGCTGCTGGAACAACATACCAAAATCTGTTGGCCTTTATAAACAGAATTTCTTTAGGATAAAAGCTTTCAGTTCCAAGGCACTAAAGAGTCCAATTCAAGGTTGATTTCTCACCAAGTCAATGGTTATGTGTTGAAGAAAGGTGGTCACTGATCTCTGCCTGGTGTCTCCTTCCTGGGCTTCTCTTCCTCTTGAGACTTCATGGGCTCAGCTTCTTTTCAATCTCAGCTGTAAGCAGGCATAGGGCTTGTCTCTCAGGGCTTCCTGTAGCAGTCTCTGGCCTAGGGCTCATTTATTTCTGGGCCTTCTCAGCTTCTCAGCTGCTCTGGCCTATTCACAGATCTTCAGTGAGCTGCCAGGTAAATGGTTCATCTCTCTGGGGCACCATGAGCAAGCATGACAGAGCTCTCTCTCTCTTTGCCTGTGTCTTCTTGAGTGTCTGTTTATATACACCTCCTAAGGGGGTGGGGACTCAATCTAAGTCATACTTTACATATGTGGTTGAATCAAAAGACTTAATTTGATTTTATAATGTAAACTTAGATCCTTTGAATTTAATACAATCAAGAGTTATCACACTCAGAGGAACAGATTAATTATAAATATAATCTTTCTTTTTCTGGAATTCACAAATAATTCAAACTGCTACACCCTGCTCCCAAAGCACCTAACCTAGATTCACTTAGAATTCTCTGGGTTCCACATGTGGCAACATGTGTCCTAAAAGGGATGAGGAAATGCACTACCAAACTGGTAAATTATAATAAGCACAGGGGTGCAGAGAAGAAGATTCTCACTCTAGAAAAGGACAGTCCTCCTAAGAAGTCACCTTATTAAATAGTCTGTCTTAGATACCTGTAAGAAGCTGCAAAAACCTTTCCTGGGCCCCCCAAACTTCCATGAACTCCCTTTGAAAAACAGCCTCCACAGTTTTCAACAATTGAGACCATGCCACCAAAGTGAAGCAGGTAAGGAGGGCAGGCAAAAAGCCTGGAGATAAACGCACCTTCTAGCTGTCACTATTAAAGTCACCCTGACACCTCAATACCACCTGAATTCCAGCTTCCACATCAGCAGGAACCTGCTTCAAGAGCGGAGAGGCAGGCCCCTTGCCTCAAGCTGCCTTATGGACAAGAACTGCCAGGGCCTTGCCATTGGTGGGACAACAAAGACCTGGGGACCAGGTATGGCTCCCCGAGGGTACTGCAAACCATCAACCTGGAGGAGCCACAGATGACCTTTGATATGGCAGGTAGATCATTAATTTCTTAATTAATAAAGAAGCCATTTAGGTGGTCTGGACCTGCCACTCCAAACCTCTCTCATCTGGGTTGGGCCCAATAAGGGGAGTGAATGGGGAATCTAAATCTAGGCCTTTTGCCGTTGTCGCCTCAGGAAGGAACCTGCTAAAAGCATTCTCACCATGTGTCCTCTGTCAATAACATCCCACACCAGTATTCCTCCGCTGCCATTGTTGAACCTTGTAGTTGGTGCTGGGGTTTAATATATACCCAGGGGACCTGAATATATGGACTGACTATATGATAGCCAGGCCCTGAGCCTCAACAGACTTCAGCTCCTACACTCTGGTTTGTTGGACTTACCCTACTCAGCTAACATGAAGCTGAAGAAGGTCAACCACCATACCATGGAGTCAAGAGTGCCTACAACTGAAAACAGGAGGATTGCATCCAGTATCCATGTGAAATCTAAGCCCCCTCTTGATGTAGATGTGGAGTAGACACAACCATTCCAATGTCCACAGGATGGAGGAATAGAGTATGGATTAGAGTGGACTTACCGATATTCTATTCATGAACTATTATGATTAGTAATTGAAAAAAATGTGGCATTGGTATGGAGAAAGTGGCCATGGTGGCTGCTGGGGGTAGGGAGTAGGAGGAAGAGATGAGATGTGGAGGCATTTTCGGGACTTGGAGTTGTCCTGGGTGATGCTGCAGGGACAGTTACCGGATATTGTATGTCCTCCCATGGTCCACTGGATGGAATGTGGGAGAGTGTGTGCTATGATGTGGACCATTGACCATGAGGTGCAGCGGTGCTCAAAGATGTATTTACCAAATGCGATGAATGTCTCATGATGATGGAGGAGATTGTTGCTATGAGGGGAGGAGTGGGGTGAAGGGGGGTGGGGGGTATATGGGGACTTAATATTTTTTGAATGTAATATTAAAAAAATTAATAAAGACAAATGACAAAGAAAAAGCATTCTCACTAAAGAATTTTAACACTTGGGTGAAGTAGCTTATGAAAACCCCACCCCAGTTAGTGTTGGGGCCAGAGCTTCCATGAGCCACCCAGCTCCATGCCTATCAGCTGCCCAGAGGATTTCCTGCTGGAATGAAGCTGAGGTCTCTGCCATGGTAGACCACTGGGAGCTTTGCATGAAGATGATTCTGAAGTCAGTCTTTCCCTATGGCAAGGAAGTGTGTAATTCTTCTGTTCTAGTCTGAAGTTCGATTAACTCTGTCAGTCTGTTCCTGCCTAAAATTTCATAAATCAGATTTGGGGTTTGCTTTTCACAAATTAATTGATAATTAATTAATTTCTCTCTCTTTTTTTACCTGGTACATTAAAAAAATATGAGGTCCCCATATACCCCCCACCCCCCTCACCCCACTCCTCCCAAATCAACAACCTCTTTCATCATCGTGGGACATTCATTGCATTTGGTGAATACATTTTGGAGCACTGCTGCACCACATGGATAATGGTGTACATTATAGTTTACACTTTCCCCCAGGCCACCCAGTGGGCCATGCAGGACCTACAATGTCCAGCAACAGTCCCTGCAGTACCACTCAGGACAACCCCAAGTCCTAAAAATGCCCCCACATCATATCTCTTCTTCCCTCTCCCCACCTTCAGCAGCTACCTTGGCCACTTCTCCACATAAATGCTACAGTTTCTTCCACTCCTAATCACAATAGTTCCATCGTAGATATTACTAAGTCCACTCTAATCCATACTCTATTCCTCTATCCTGTGGACCCTGGGATGTTTATGTCCATTCCACCTCATTCCACGTGGATGATTGATGCAATTGCTCTGCTTGCAGTTGGAGGCACTCTTGGCTCCGTGGTGTAGTGGTTGACCTTCTTCACCTCCCTGTTATCTGGCTGGGGTAAGTCCAATAAACCAGATGAGTAGAGTTGCAAGTCTTCTGAGGCTCAGGGCCTGGCTATCACATGGACAGGCCAGAGATTTAGGTCTCCTGAGTATACAACCTCCCCAGCAACAACCACAAGTCTGGTAAAGTAACAGAAGAGGCATGTGTAGGAAGGTCACATCTGAGTCCATCTGCATCACACTCAGGAACACAAATGCCAATGTAGGGCCAACTGACATGGCATGGAACTCCAGAGTCATCTGCCATGACCATAGAACCTGTGGGTCTCTGTTCTCAGAAGAACAAATACCTGGGCTTCTATCTGCTTTGGCTGTCTCTGAGACCTTGCTGAGGCATGTGTAAGCACGACCCCTCTGATGACCTCCTAACTCTTTTTTGGAGACTCATAGGCATATAAGCTCATTTGTCCTTTCCATTTCCTGCTTTTATTCAAGGTCAAAAAGCAGTCTTTAACACCCGATATTACATGTAGGCTGAGATATTCTGCTGGTCTGAGTTGACCCTTTTATTCAAGGTCTTTTCTAGTTACATCACCAACTGGTGCTTGGTAGTAATCCCTCAGTTCCAGGAAGGCTCATACCTGGGACTCATGTCCCATGCTGGGGGGAAGGTAGTGCATTTACCTGCTGAGTTTGACTTAGAGAGTGGCCATATTTGAGCAACATGGAACCTCTCAGGAGTTAACTCTTAGGCACCCTGCAGCTCTAGGCCTAGTTCATATTTCAGGCACACAGGCTCATAATTGGAGCCATCAGTATTGAGGACTCATCTTTGGACCATCCATCTTTGTTGGTCTTTGCCATTGCACTTGGGGAATTGTTGTTGTTCCATTGAGGAATGTGATAGAGCACCCCTGGCTAGGAACTCAGCACTCACTCAGGTGGTATTTTTTGTCTTTATTTATTTTTTTAATATTACATTAAAAAAAAATACAAAGTCCCCATATACAACCCCCCACCCAACTCCTCCACCCATAACAACAATCTCCTCCATCATCATGTGATATTCATTGCATTTGGTGAGTACATCTCTGAGCGCCACTGCACCTCATGGTCAATGGTCCACATCATAGCCCACACTATCCCACAGTCTATCCAGTGGGCCATGGGAGGACATACAATGTCCGGTAACTGTCTCTGCAGTATCACCCAGGACAACTCCAAGTCCCCAAAATGCCCCCATATCTCATCTCTTCCTCCCACTCCCTACTTCCAGCAGCCACCATGGCCACTTTCTCCACACCAATGCCAAATTTTCTTCAATTATTAATCACAATAGTTCATCAATATAATATCAGTAAATACCTCTATTCCATATTCCAATCCTCCATCCTGTGGACATTGGAATGGTTGTGTCTACTCCACATCTACATCAAGAGTGGGCTTAGATTCCACATGGATGTTGGATTCAATCCTCCTCCTTTCAGTTGTAGGCACTCTTGGCTCCATGGTGTGGTGGTTGATCTTCTTCAACTTCATGTTAGCTGAGTTGGGTAAGTCCAATAAACCAGAGTGTAGGAGTTGCAAGTCTGTTGAGGCTCAGGGCCTAGTTATCACATGGTCAGTCCATATATTCAGGTCCCCTGGTTATATATTAAGCCCCAGCACCAACTACAGTTCTGGTAAAAGTAACAGGAGAGGCTTGTGGAGAAAGATCACATCTGAGTCCAGCTCCATCACACAGAAACACAAACTCCAAAGTAGGGCCAACTGACATGGCACTGAACTCCATCTGCCATGACCATAGAACCTGTGGGTCTCTGTAGCCCTCAGAAGAACCAATACCTGGGGTTGTATCTACTTTATCTGTCTCTGGGACTCTGCTCAGGTGTGCATAAGGGCAACCCCTCTGATAACCTCCTGGCTCTTTTTGGAGACTCATAGCCATATAAACTCATTTGTCCTTTCCATTTCCCCCTTGATTCAGGTCAAAAAGCATTTTTAACTCCTGGTATAATATGTAGATTGAGATATTCTGCTGGTCCGAGTTGACCCTTTCATTCAAGGTCACTTTCTAGTTACATCATCAGCTAGTACTTGGTAGTAATCTCTCAGTGCCAGGGACACTCATACCTGGGAGTCATGTCCCACACTGGGGGGCGGGGGGGGGGCGGGATGGCAATGCATTTACATGCTGAGTTTGGCTTTGAGACTGGCCACATTTGAGCAACATGGAGGCTCTCAGGAGATAACTCTTAGGCACCCTCCAGCTCTAGGCCTTGTTCTTATTTCAGGTGCACAGGCTCACAAGCATTGTCATTAGTATCAAGGGCTCATTGTTGGACTTTCTTTCTTTTTTGGTCTTTGCCGTTGCACTTGGGGGATTGTTGCTGTTCCTTTAGGGACTGTCATAGATCTCCCCTGGTTAGCAACTCAGGACTCCCTCAGTTGTTGTTTTAATTGTTTCCACTATGAAAATATCCAAACATTTTTATATACCCTGGATATATGCCCTGGAGAACTCCCTGCCAACCATGTGTCCCCTGTCAATAACATCCCACACCAGTATTCCTCCGCTGCCATTGTTGAACCTCCTTGTGATCCAAAACATCCTGAAAAGTAAAGGCCAATATATTGCCAGGTTCCATTAACAGTAAAATGGAATATAGCGATGAGTTTAAAGGTTAGACATAGAGTACATATTAATTTGGAAAAATTAAGGTAAAAATAAATTGGGGTATCAAAAAATTTAAAAATTGAAAAGCTTTGTTTTTGATATTTTGCCTTCCATCACTGCAATAAGTATTGCCCTGTATGCAAATTGGCAAGGCAACTACTTCCATCTTTTCCTCAGTGTCTATGTCCTATCTTTTTCTTTTCTTTTTTTCTAATTTTAAGCTTATCTTCACAAGAGTTTTAGATCACAGTAATTCATATATACTATATACAGTACTCCCACTTATCCAACATAAAACATTTTTCCTTCCACAGCAATAATCTTTTTACATAATCATACTATATTCACTGAAACTGAAGTACAGATATTGAGACAATAGCTTTCAATCAAGGTAACATTTGTGTTTACATTGTGGTTTATATTTTAGACTATACAATTTTCTAAATTTTTAGTTATCTTACGTTTTACATTACGATTTACATTTTTTTCTATCAGCCCCTATATATTTTTGGTGTAATTTTACATGTCTTATATCCATCCTTGCATACTCTTGTGGAACACTTCTATTGCCCACCCAGTTATATTGGTTCCACCTATTCAATACCTGTTTCCCCCTCCCCTTAGGGCCCACAGTGACAGTCAATCTTCATTGCTTGAAGGGCCATGTTCAGAGGTACTTGCAACAGTGTTGAGGGCTTGACATGCTCAACTGCCCTAATGCACTGGGAGCCAGCATTTCTCTTGAGAGATACAATTCCCTCCTTTTGAGGGCATCAGTCTTCCCGAGGATGTGGATATACCTTCACTCTCATTATATGGGTCTCTATCCAATGATATAAACCACTTTGGCAAAATGAGCATTCACATATTCCCTAGGAGCCTGTCCTGCATCAGATTATTCTCTTTAAGCATCTTAAACTGGTAACCTTCCTTATTATATTTTTGAAAAAGTGTTCTCCGTATTATACTCTCAACCAAATACCTGACAATCTCCTATGTTCGTATGTTGCCCCACCCTCCCCCCAATTTCTTGGGCAATATTACCCATCCCCCTATTTCTAGCCCCCTTCAAGCCCGCAAAGCCCCACCCATAGGTAACCCTATGCCCCCATTTTATCCCTTCATTGTAAAAATACTTACATCCAGCTTATCATAGATTTCACCCATATAGGTGTCAGCTTGCATTCTTCTCTACCCCCCAATTTCCTGTAAGCCTATCATCCAGTTCTAGCTTTCTGAGGCAGCTTGGTTTACTTATTTCATATCATTGAGGTCATGTAGTATTTGTCCTTCAATGCCTGGGTTGCTTCATTCAACATAAGGTTCTCCAGATTCATCCATGTTATCAAGTGTGCTTGTAATGGATTCATTCTTAAAGCCGAGTAGTGTCCCATTCTATGTATATACCACATTTTATTTATCCATTCATCTGTTGATGGGCATTTGGGTTGATTCCAACTTTTGGCAATAGTGAACAATGCTGCTATGAACATCGATGTGCATATATTGGTTTGTGTCCTTGTTTTCAGTTCTATTGGGTATATACCAAGCAGTGAAATTGCTGGTTCATATGGCAAATCTATGGCTAGTTTTTTGAGAAACGGCCAAACTGTCCTCCAGAATGGCTGGATCCTTCTGCATTCGCACCAGCGGTGGATGAGTGTTCCCATTCCTCCACATCCTCTCCAGCATTTGTAGTCTTCTGGTTTTTTTTCATAGCTGCCAATTTTATGGGAGTAAATGGTATTTCATTGTAGTTTTGATTTGCATTTCCTGATAGCTAGAGATTTGGAGCATTTTTTCATGTGTTTTTTAGCCATTTGTATTTCTTCTTTCGAGAAGTTGTCTGTTTAATCTTTTTCCCATCTTTTAAATGTGTTGTTTATCTTTTTATTTTCAAGATATAGGAGTTCTTTATATATGCAGGTTATTATAAGTCTCCTATCCAATATATGGTTACCAAATATTTTCTCCCATTGTTTAGGCTCTCTTTTTACTTTCTTGACAAACTCCCTTGAGGAGCAGAAGGCTTTAATTTTGAGCAAGGCCCATTTATCTATTTGTTCTTTTGCTACTTGTGCTTTTGGTGTGAAGTTCATGAAGCCATTTCCTATTACAAGGTCTTGTATATGCTTCCCTACACTGCTTTCCAAAGTCTTTATGGTTTTGGGTCTTATGTTTAGGTCTTTGATCCAGCTTGAGTTGATTTTTGTATAAGGTGTGAGATGGTAAACCTCTTTCATTCTTTTACATATGGGTATCTAGTTCTCCAGGCACCATTTGTTGAATAGGCCATTCTCTCCCAGTTGACAGGGTTTGTGCTTTATCAAATATTATATGACTCTATATATGAGGATCTATATCAGAACTCTCAATTCGGTTCCATTGGTCTGTATGTCTCTCCTTGTGCCAATACCATGCTGTTTTCACTACTGTAGCTTTGTGTGTGTTTTGATGTCAGGTAGTGTGATTCCTCCAATTTTGCTTTTCTTTTTCAATATGTCTTTGGCTATTTGGGGCCTCTTTTCTTTCCAAATAAGTTTCGTAGCTAGTTTTTCTAGTTCCTTAAAGAAGGCTATGTTGATTTTTATTGGGATTGCATTGAATGTGTAGATTGGTTTTGGTAGGATAGCCATCTTAATAATTAGTCTTCCTATCCATGAACAAGGAATATTCTTCCATTTATTTAGGTCTTCTTTGATTTCCTTGAACAGTCTTGTATAGTTCTCAGTGTATAAGTTTTTTACATCTTTAGTTAAATTTATTCCTAAATATTTAATTATTTTATTGACTATTGTAAATGGTATTTGTTTCTTGATTTCCTCCTGATCTTGCTCATTATTGGTGTACAGAAATGCTACTGATTTTTGTGCATTGATCTTATAACCTGTGACTTTACTAAACTCATTTATGAGTTCTAGAAGCTTTGTTGTAGATCTCTCAGGGTTTTCTATGTATAGGATCATGTCATCTGCAAATAATGAAATTTTGACTTCTTCCTTTCCAATTTGAATGCCTTTTATATCTGGTTCTTGCCTCAGTGTTGATTTTAATTGGGATTGCATTAATGTGTAGATCAGTTTTGGAAGGATAGACATCTTAATAATATTTAGTCTTCCTTTCCTTGAACAGGGAATATTCTTCCATTTATTTAGGTCTTCTTTGATTTCCTTGATCATTGTTGTGTCGTTCTCTGTGTATAAGTTTTTTACATCTTTAGTTAAATTTATTCCTAAGTATTTGATTTTTTAATTTACTATTGTAAATGGTATTTTTTTCTTGATTTCCTCCTGAGCTTGCTCACTATTGGTGTACAGAAATGCTACTGATTTTTGTGCATTGATCTTATAACCTGCGACTTCACTAAATTCATTTATGAGTTCTAGATGCTTTGTTGTAGACCTCTTAGTGTTTTCTATGTATAGGATCATGTCATCTGCAAATAATGAAATTTTGACTTCTTCCTTTCCAATTTGAATGCCTTTCATATCTGGTTCTTGCCTCAGTGCTTGAATAAGTACTTCTAAGACAATGTTAAATAGAAGAGGTGAGAGTGTGCATCCTTGTCTTGTTCCTCATCTTAGAGGGATGGATTTTAGTATTTCACCATTGTAAACGATGTTGGCTGTGGGTTTTTCATATATATGCACTTTATCATGTTCAGAAAATTTCCTTGTATTCCAATCTTTTGCAGTGTTTTTATCAAGAAAGCGTGCTGTATTTTGTCAAATGCTTTTTCTGCATCTGTAGATATAATCATGTGATTTTTTTCCTTCAATCTGTTTATATGGTGTATTACATTGATTGATTTTCTTATGTTGAACCATCCTTGCATACCCGGAATGAATCCCACTTGGTCATGGTGTAAATTTCGCTTAATGTTTTGTTGAATATAGTTAGCAAATATTTTTTTGAGGATTTTTGCATCTAGGTTCATTAGAGAAATTGGTCTGTAATTTTCCTTTCTTGTGCTGTCTTTGTTTGACTTTGGTACTAGAGTAATGTTGGTATCATAGAATGAGTTAGGAAATGTTCCTTCTGTTTCAATTTTTTGGAAGAGTTTCAGCAGGATTGGTGTTAGTTCTTTCCGGAATGTTTTGTAGAATTCACCTGTGAAGCAGTCTGGCCCTGGTCTCCTCTTAGTTGGGAGGTTTTTAATGACTGATTCTATCTCTTTACTTGTGATTGGTTTGTTGAGATCATCAATTTCTTCTTTCTTCAATATAGGCTGCTTATGTGTTTCTAGGAATTTGTCCATTTCCTCTGAATTGTCATTTTTGTTGGAATATAGTTTTTCAAAGTATCCTCTTATGATAGTCTTTATTTCTGTGGGGTCAGTGGTGATTTGTCCTTTCTCATTTCTTATTTTGTGTATTTGCATCTTCTCTCTTTTTTTCTTTGTTAGTCTAGCTAAGGGTTTTTCCATTTTACTGATCTTCTCAAAGAACCAGCTCTTAGTTTTGTTTTTCTTTTCAAGTGCTTTCTTATTTTCTATTTCATTTAGTTCTGCTCTTATCATTGTTCTTTCTTTCTTTCTTCTTCCTGTGGGGTTACTTTGTTGTTTTTTCACTAATTCCTCCAAATGTGCAGTTAGTTCTTCAATTTTTGCTCCTTCTTCTTTTTTGATGTATGAATTTATGACAATAAATTTCCCTCTCAGTACAGCTTTTGCTGCATCGCATAAGTTTTGATATGTTGTGTTATCATTTTCATTAGTTTCAAGGTAGTTATTAATTTCTTTTCAGATTTCCTCTTTGACCCACTGTTTTTCCAATAGTGTGCTGTTTGTGAAATCTGGGCCTCTGGCCCTTACAGATTTCCAGCTTCACTCCACTGTGGTCATAGGTATTATTTTGTATGATTTCAATCTTTCTGAATTCATTGAGCCTTTCTTTGTGGCCTAGCATATGGTCTATTTTGGAGAATGATCCATGAGCACTTGAGAAAAATGTATATCCTGCTGTATTTGGGTGTAATGATCTGTATATGTCTGTTAGATCCAGCTCCTCTAATATACTGTTCAAAGTTTTTGTTTGTTAGTGATTCTCTTTTGAGATGTTCTGTCCAAAGTTTATAGTGGTGTATTAAAGTCTCCCACTAAAATTGTAGAGGCATCTATTCTTTCACTTAGTTTTTCCAGTGTTTTCCTCACATATTTGGAGGTGCCCTTGTTAGGTGCATACATATGTATGGTTGTTTGTTCTTCTTGAAAGATTGTCCCTTTTACTAATATGTACTATCCTTCTTTGTCTCTCACAATTGTTTCACATTTAAAATCTATTTTGTCTGATATTAATATAGCTACTTCTGCCTTTTTTTGGTTATTGTTTGCTTGTAAGATTGTTTTCCAGCCATTCACTTTCAACCTCCATGAATACCTGGGCCTAAGATGTGTTTCCTGTAGACAGCATATAGATGGGTCATATTTCCTTATCCAGTCTCCCAGTCTGAATCTATTGACAGGTGAGTTTAATCCATTGACAGTCAGTGTTATTACTTTCAAGGAAGTGTTGATGTTAGCCATATTTTGTTTGGACTTGTGTATGCCATATTATGTTTGTTTTTTTCCTTCTCTTTTTGTCTTTTTTTTTGCTCTTACACTCTCCTCCAACTCTGCCTCTCCTGTTTTTTCTTTCTTCCTGCAGAACTCCCATTAGTATTTCTTGAAGGGCAGGGTTCTTGTTGGCATACTCTTTCAATTTCTGTTTATCTGTGAATATTTTGAACTCTCCATCATTTTTGAATGCTAGTTTAGCTGGGTAGAGTATTCTTGGTTGGAAATTTTTTTTCTTTTAGTACATTGACTATATCATACCACTGCCTTCTTGCCTCCATGGTTTCAGATGAGAAATCAGCACTTAATCTTATGGAGCCTCCTTTGTATGTGATGTTTTTCTTTCTCTTGCTGCTTTTATAATTTTCTCTTGGTCTTGAGCATTGGATAATTTGACAAGTATATATCTTGGGGTGGGCCTGTTGGGATTTATGGTGTTTGGAGTGTGTTGTGCTTCCCGGACATGTACATCCATCTCTCTCAGTAGATTTGGGAAGTTTTTATCCATTATTTCCTTGAACACCCTTTCTGGCCCCTTTCCCTTCTCTTCTCCTTCAGGGATGCCTGCAATACATATGTTTGTGCATTTTGCATTGTCATTCAGATTCCTAAGTCCTAGTTGGATTTTTTCTATCTTTTTATAGATCAGTTCTACTATCTGTTTGATTTCAGATGTACTGTCTTCCACGTCGCTAATTCTCTCCTCTGCCTCTTCTAATCTGCTGCTATTTGCTGAGAATGTATATTTGATTTCTTGAACTGTGGTGTTCATCATCATCATATCTATTATCTTTTTGCGTATGTTTGCATTTTCCTCTCCAAGTGTTTCTTCATATTGTCAATCTATTCCTTTACTTCATTAAGTTGGTCTCTAATATATGTTTTGTGATCTTTAATTACTTGTCTGATGTTCTGCTCCCCTTCCTGGTTTTTAGTTTGTTCATTGGATTCAGCCATGTTTTCCTGATTATTGGTTTGGTTTGTAGTTTTTTGTTGCTATCTGGTCATCATTTTATCTTGATGGGTTTGATCAGTTTCTTAGCTTCTTTGTCTAGTCTTGGGGATTAATTAGTTGTTGTTCATGCTTAAGTGTTATGTCTTCTTTTTGTCACTTTGTTCTTCTTACTCTATTTTCTTGTTGCTGGCTAAGTTCACTTTGAAGGAAAATATTAGGGCCAGGTAAAGCAAATTGTGTAAGAAAAGGAAATGTATAAAGTAGTATTGGTAATAAATGTTAACAGAGCAACAATGTGAGATCTGGGAGAATGGATATTAGACTCATGTAAGTTGTGTAACGTTATAGCAGTAAGCAGAGTACCTCTAATGAAATAGTCAACTGAATATGGGGAGGAATATAGTATGAATTAAAAAGCCAGTGTCTTCATGAGAGAGGGAAAGAGAAAAGAAAGACAATTATATCAAGAGTGGATAAAAGACAGAAAACAGAATAAAGGCATTAGAAATTAAATGTTGGACAATTTGAGGGCCAAAGAAAGGAAGTTTGAATGTAAGAGATACAGTAGATGATGGATGATAGCAGGATGTGGGGGAAAGGGGATAGTGTAGGTGGCCAAAATCAATTCACACAGAAAAGAGGAAATGGAGAATGTGGAAACACAGCAAGTGTGAAGCGCTCCCTGCAGCACCCATTATATAAATAAAATAAAATAAAATAAGAAGAAAAAGAGAGAAAAGAAAAAAGGGGGTGGGCAAAGAAAAGGGGGGAACAAGCAAGAAAAAGACAAGGAAAAAAAAACTAAATAAATGAAAATGGGCCTTGGGGGATAAAATGGGAGAAAAGACCAGGAGACAATGCAATATTACCCACCAAGACAAAAATGAACAAACAAACAAACAAACAAAAAAACAAAAAGAAAACAAAACACAAACACCAAGGGCTAGGGTAATCAAGGACCTAAGATGGACCTCAGGTCATGGTGGATTCAGGGATGGGAAGTCTGTGACACTGCAGACTCAAGGTGTGTGAGTCTCTGGAGCATGGCCACCAGGGTTTAGGGGACACAGACCTGGGAACCATGTATCTGGTTAACAGGGGGCCTGGCAGCACTGCAGTGCAACATAGCCTTCAGGGATCCCTGCAGCTGGGCACCAGCCCTAGGGGGAGGAGTCCCACCTGCAACCTCTGACCTCTGTGTCAGAAACCCAAAATTCCACTTCTCGCAAGAATCTCCTCGTCACTGTCTCACCAAATCGACTTCCAGACACCTCCTGCCCTGCAGGCCCTGGAAACAGCCTGCTTAGGGCTTGGGAACTCCCCAGCACTGTAAAGCCTTCAGGAATTGCTGCCGTCGAGCTGCCAGTCCCAGGGAGAAGGGGCCTGCCCTCAACCCCGACCTCTGTGAAAGAGACCCAAAATTCTACCTCTTGCAAGAATCTCCTCTGTCACCGTCCCACTAAATCGATGTCCAGACACCTCATGCCCTGCAAGCATCCGAAACAGCCCAGTCCAGCAGGATTCCCATCCTACTCAGCCTCTTCTTTGCAGGAGAGATTATGAGGTGCACTCAGATGCCATCTTGTCCCGCCTCTCACTTTGTTTTTGATGTTTTGCCTTTCATCACTGCAATAGGTGTTGTCCTGTATGTACAGTGGCAAGGCAATTTCTTCCATTTCTTCCTCAGTGTCTACATCCTTTCTTATTCTTTTGTTTTTCTTCTAATTATTAAGTTTGTCTTCACAAAGGTTTTTTTTTTAAAGATTTATTTATTTATTTAATCACCCCTTCCCTCCCCTCCCCCGGTTGTCTGTTCTCTGTGTCTGTTTGATGCGTCTTGTTTCTTTGTCCACTTCTGTTGTCATCAGCGGCACGGGAAGTGTGGGTGGCGCCATTCCTGGGCAGGCTGCACTTTCTTTCATGCTGGGTAGCTCTCCTTATGGGGCTCACTCCTTGTGCGTGGGGCTCCCCTATGCGGGGGACACCCCTGTGTGGCACGGCATTCCTTGTGTGCATCAGCACTGCGCATGGGCCAGCTCCACACAGGTCAAGGAGGGGGCTCCCCTACGTGGGGGACACCCCTGCGTGGCACGGCATTCCTTGCGTGCATCAGCACTGCGCATGGACCAGCTCCACACGGGTCAAGGAGGCCCGGGGTTTGAACTGCGGACCTCCCATGTGGTAGACGGATGCCCTAACCACTGAGCCAAGTCCGTTTCCCCTTCACAAAGGTTTACGATCACAGTAGTTCACATATACAATATATGGTACTCCTACATATTCAACATCAAACACTTTGTCCCTTCACCAGCAATGATCTTTTTACATATTCATATTATATTTACTGGAGCTGATGTACAGATATTTAAACAATAGACTTCAAACATGGTTCCATTTGGGTTTATATTACGGTTTATATTTTAGACTATACAATTTTCTAAATTTTTAGTTATCTTATGTTTTATATTATGGTTTACATTTTAGCCTATAGAGTTATATACATTTTTAGTGTAACTTAACATGTCCCATATCCTTTTCTGCATAATCTTGTGGAACACTTTCATTGCCCCACAGTTACAATGAATCCATCTATGCAATACATCTTTGCCCCTCCTCTCAGTGCCTACAAGGACAATCAATCTTCCTTACTTGAAGGATCATATTCAGAAATACGTGCAAAAATGTTGAGGGCCTGACATTCTTGACTGCCCTAACCCAGTGGGAGCCACCAATTCTCTTGAGAGATACAATTCCCTCTTTTGTGAACATCAGTCCTCCCCAGTATGTGGGTATACCTTCACTTTCATTGTATGGGTCTTCATCCAATGATATAACCCACTATCACAAAATGAGCACTCACACACTCCCTAGAAGCCTGCCCTGTGTCAAATGCTCCCCACATTAAGCTCTTAAACAGGTAACATTCCTTATAATATTTTCTAAAGAGTTTTCTCAATATTATAGTTTCAAACACATACTTGACAATCTCCTGTGTTCAAATGTTCCTCCTACCCTCTCCCCAATTTCTTGGGCCATCTGACCCATCTTCCCTTCCCTAGCACCCCTCGAGCCCACAAAGCCCCACCCAAAGGTCTCTCTATGCCCCCATATTATCCTTTCCCTGTACAAATACTTACATCCAGCTTATCACAGATTTCACCCATGTAGGTGTCAGCTTGCAACCTTCCTCTACCCCCCAACTTCCTTTAAGCCTATCATCCAGTCTCTTGCTGTATGAGACAGCTTGGTTTACTTAATACATGTCAGAGAAGTCATGTAGTATTTGTCCTCAATGCCTGGGTTGCTTCACTGAACATAAGGCCCTTAAGATTCATCCATGTTATCCCATGTGCTTGTACTCTATTCCCTGTTATAGCTGAGTAGCATTCCATTGTATGTATATACCACATTTTATTTATCCATTCATCTCTTTATGGGCATTTTGGTTGATTAAAACTTTTGGCAATAGTGAATAATGCTGCTATGAACATTGGTGTGCATATATAGGTTTGTGTCCTTGTTTTCAGTTCTACTGGGTATATACCCAGCAGTGAAATTGCTGGGTCATATGGCAAATCTATGGCTAGTTTTTTGAGAAACTGCCAAACTGTCCTCCAGAATGGCTGGGTCCTTCTGCATTCCCACCAGCAGTGGGTGAGTGTTCCCATTCCTCCACATCCTCTCCAGCACTTGTAGTCTTCTGATTTTTAATAACTACTAGTCTTATGTGAGTAAGATGGTATCTCAGTGTAGTTTTGATTTGCATTTCCCTAATAGCTAGTGATATTGAGCATTTGTTCATGTGCTTTTTAGCCATTTGTATTTCTTCTTTGGAGAAGTGTCTGTTCAAACTTCTTATTTTTTAAATGGGTTGTTTGTCTTTTTATTTTTGAGATATAGGAGTTCTTCATATATGCAGGTTATGTCTCCTATCAGATATATTGTTATCAAACATTTTCTCCCATTGTATAGGCCTCCTTTTCACTTCCTTGACAAACTCCTTTGAGATGCAGAAGGCTTTAATTTTGAGGAAGTCCCATTTATCTATTAGTTCTTTTGCTGCTTTTGCTTTGGGTGTGAATTTCATGAAGCCATTTCCTATTATTTCTATTTCCTGTAGATGCTTTCCTACATTGCTTTCCAAGGTCTTTATGGACTTGGCTCTTATATTTAGGTCTTTGATTCACCTTGAGTTGATTTTTGTATAAGGTGTGAGTTGGCAATCCTCTTTCATTCTTTTACATATGGATATCCAGTTCTCCAGGCACTGTTTGTTGAAGAGGTCATTCTCTTCCAGTTGAGTGGGTTTGGTGACCTTGTTGAATATTATATGACTGTATATATGAGGATCTATATCAGAATTCTCAACTTGGTTCCATTGGTCAGTGTGTCTATCCTTGTGCCAATAACATGCTGTTTTCACTACTGTAGCTTTGTAGTATGTTTTGAAGTCAGGTAGTGTGGTTTCTCCAATTTCATTTTTCTTTTTCAATATGTCTTTCACTATTCAGAGCCTCTTTCCTTTCCAAATAAATTTCATAGTTAGTTTTTCTAGTTCATTAAAGAATGCTGTTTTGATTTTTATTGGGATTGCATAGAATCTGTAGATCACCTTTGGTAGGATAGACCTCCTAATAATATTTAGTCTTCCCTTCCATGAACAGGGAATATTTTCTGTGTAAATTTTTTTTCCATCTTTAGTGAAATTTATTCCCAGGTACTTAATTTTTAAATTTGCTATTGTAAATGGAATGTGTTTCTTGAAGATCAATAAAATTGAGAAACCCTTAGCTAGAGTAATGAAGAAAAAAAGAGAAGATACAAATACACAAAGTAAGAAATGAGAAAGGAGATATCACCACTAAACCCACAAAAATAAAGACTATCATCAGAGGATACTTTGAAAAACTATATTCCAACAAGAAGGACAATTTAGAGGAAATGGACAAATTCCTAGAAACACATAAGCAGCCTACATTGACAAAAAAAAATAAATTGATGATCTCAACAAACCAATCACAAGTAAGGAGATAGAATCAGTCATTAAAAACCTCCTGGAGAGAACCAGCAAGATGGTGGTAGAGTAAGGAGCTCCTAGAGTCAGCTCCTGCTACAGGGCAGTTAGCAAACACCCAGAGCTCTCTGGAGCTAGCTGGAGCACTTATTTGGGGGCTCTAGGAGACCAGAAGAGCATCCTGCAATGTCTTTGAAGGAGTGGAAGGAGGAGACTGCCTATCTGCAGAGAAGACTCCTAAGTAGAGCACTCCATGCCATGGAGGCCAGTGCCCATCCTCCACTGGAGGCACAAGCTGTGTTGGGAGCTATTCCGTGGCTGGAATTCAAAGCCCCACTTCCCCAAAATGGGGAGGAAGAGATGGTTGGGCACCAACTTTAGCTATTGATGAGGAAACTCAGTGGGCTACAGTATAATCCTGAAAACAGCTAAAGCTATCCAAGTCAGAAAGAGGCTGGGACCTGCCATCTTAACTCCACACTTGGCACAAGGAGAAGCAGGGCGGACTGAAAATCCTAGTGCTGGTGGAGACCAGCTTCTTTCCATCCAGGTCAGATTGCAGCTCTAGCCTAGGCCCCAGTGCCACCTCCAGCAGGGAGGAAGCTTCAGGAACCTGTGCCAGTCTCTCTGGGAAATTACTGGCTGAGCTCTGGAGGCCAGTGATTGTCTACTCTGGCAGCACAAGCTGTCCCAGGAGCTATTCTGTGGCTGGAATTGGAAGCTCCATTTCCAGAAAACAGAGGAGGAGGATCAAGTTGGCTGCCAATTTCAGTTACCGATGGGAGACTTGGCTGGCTAAGAGAAAACCATGGAAATAGGGGGGTGTAAACAAGTCCAAGTCAGAAAGAGGCCAGTAGCCGCCATTCTGACCCTGCTCCCAGCCTGAAGGGAAGCCAGGGTGACTGAAACTCAGTGTCGGCAGGAACCAGTATCTTTCATGCAGACCAGCCTGAAGTCTGCCTAGGCTTCAGCCCCGCCTCTGTCAGGGAGGAGGCTGAGGAGTCCTGCCCCAGCCTATATAGTAACTGCAGGTAACTCTGGCTGTCATAGATGGAAAATCAGAAGTCTATCAGGGCAACGGCGGTCATCTTGGACCTGTACTGCGTAGATTGCTGCTGACACCTGCAGCCCCGTCCCTGCCCCAGGCAGGGGAGAAAGGGATGTGAAGCTTCATCAGTCACTCTGGGCAACTACAGTCTGGTCCTGCATGTGGGTTATTCTACATAGCTGTGACTGTCCCTTTCCCTGGCAAAGGAGAAAGTTGAAAGAAGCATCATTGGTCCCTGGTGCAATGAGGGCAGCTTGAATCTCCACAGCTTACAGCACCAATTACCCACTTGGCCCCTACTGCACAACCAGCAAGGGAGAAAGGCTAGGAAGCCCTAAACTAAAGAGAAAATCTTCACCGAGAATAAATATTCTAGGAAGCCAAATGCGAAAACAGCAACAAATAATTACAATCCACACCAAGAAACAGGAAGCTATGGCCCAGTTAAAAGAATAAGATAAGCCTCCAGATGATATAAAGGAGTTGAGACAACTAATTATAGATGTTTACACAAATCTCCTTAATAAATTCAATGAGATGGCTAAAGAGATTAAGGATATTAAGAAGACAATGGATGAGCACAAAGAAGAATTTGAAAGCATACATAGAAAAATAGCAGATCTTATGGGAATGAACAGGGCAATCAATGAAATAAAAAAAAACATTGGAATCATATAATAGCAGATTTGAGGAGGCAGAGGAAAGGATTGGTGAGCTTGAAGAAATGGCCTCAGAAAGTGAACATACAAAAGAACAGATGAAGGAAAGAATGGAAAAAATTGAACAAGGTCTCAGGGAACTAAATGACAGCAAATGGCATGCAAACATACGTCATGGGTGTCCCAGAAGAAGAGAAGGCAAAAGGGGCAGAAGGAATATTTAAAGAAATAATGGTAGAAAATTTCCCAACCTTATTGAAGGACATAGATATCCCTGTCCAAGAAGCACAATACATTCCCATCTGAAAAAATCCAAATAGACCAACTCCAAGACGCATACTCATCATAATGTCAAAGGCCAAAGACAAAGAGAGAATTTTGAGAGCAGGAAGAGAAAAGCAATGCATTACATATAAGGGATATGCAATAAGATTAAGTGCTGATTTCTCACCAGAAACCATGGAGGCAAGAAGATAGCAGTCTGATATATTTAAGATACTACAAGAGAAAAACTTCCAGCCAAGAATCTCATATCCGGCAAGACTGTCTTTCAAAAATGAGGGCAAAATTACAATATCCACAGATAAATAAAAACTGAGAGAATTTCTAAGCAAGAGACCAGAATTTCAGGAAATAGCAAAGGGTGTGCTAGAGCCTGAAAAGAGAAGACAGGAGAGAGAGGCCTGGAAGGGAGTCTAGAAATGAAGATTATGTCAATAAAAGTAACTAAAAGGTCAAGAAAGTGGTGAAAATAAAATATAACAGATAAAATTCAAATAGTCAGGAATAAACTTAACCAGTGATGTAAAGCACTTGTATTCGAAAAGCGCAACTTAATGTTAAAACGAATAAAAGAAGCCCTAAAAAACAGGAAGAACATTCCATACTCATGGATTGGAAGACTAAGTATTATTAAGATATCAATTCTACTCAAATTGATATACACATTTAATGCAATCCTGATAAAAATTCCACCATCATTAAAGAAAAAATTGCAAACACAATCATTAAATTTATTTGGAAGGGTAAGGAATCCTGCATAGCCAGAAACATCATAAAAAGGAAAAGTGAACCCTCATCTCCAGACTTTAAATCATAATACCTACCATAGTGGTAAAAACAACATGGTACTGGCCTAAAGATAGACACAATAGACCAATGGAACCAAATTTATGGTTCAGAAACAGACCTTCACAGGTATGCTCAAGTGATTTTTGATTAGCCTGCCAAACTGACACAACTCAGGCAGAACAACCTATTCAACAAATGGTGCTGAAAAAATTGGACATCCACAGCTGAAAGAAGGAAAGAGGACCCCTATCTCACACCTTTTCCAAAAAATTAACTCAAAATGGATAAAAAAACTAAAAATAAAAGCAAGAACCATAAAACTTCTAGAAGAAATTATTGGAAAATATCTTCAAGACCTGTGGTAGGTGGTGGATTCTTAAAGGAGATAAGAGAAGGACTGAGTGGACTACTGATGTTTAATGTATGTAGAAGTTTTAATTAGCTTTACTATAAAATTGTGGAAATGTATAGAGTGGATGGTAACACAAGTGAGTAACAGCTTGTTTATAAATGGGGATGTGACTGAAAATGGTAGTATAGTTATGTAAATGCCAATTGATAGAATGATTGAGAATGATCTAGGAACTGAATAGCACAATAAACCCAGAGGTGGTTGAGAATTGTGGTTGACAGTACAGATGCAAGAGTGTCCTTAGTTAGCTAGAAAAAATGTATATCACTACTACAGGGTGATGGGAATGTGGAGAAGCATGGGAAAAATACAGCTGTAGTGACCTATGTTCTGTTTTTGGTAGCAATAATATATCCTTGCAACTATGCAAAAGATGTTTTGTGTCACTACTGAGGCAGTATGGAAAATGTGAGCCAAATGTACATTATGGACATGGTAACAATCAGATAATATTATTTTGTCTGTAGCACATGACATACCACATTGTGGTGTGTTGATGGAGGAGTATTGTTTGGGAATTCTGCACATTTGCATGATTTACAACTTCTGTCATAAAAAATATATTTAAAAAATAATAATAGGGTGGGTTGGGGGAAAAACACACCAAATGTAGGATAAGGGCTATGATTAGTAGTATATTTTGGCAGTATTCTTTCATAGTTTGTAACAGATGTCTCACGACAATGCAAGGTGTTGGTGGAATGTTGATGTATGGGACCCCTGTATGATGTTATGCATGTTTCTTTGTAAGTTCACAACTTTTACTATATACTTGTTTTTGTATGTTCATATATAAATGATATAAAGATAATAACAATCGGATTGGTTAGGGGAAACTACTTTGCTTAGTAGTAATATTTTGACAATGCTCTTTCATTGTTAGTTTAAAAAGTTTAAAAACATTTCAAGTTATTGGTGGTAGGGTGAGATGTTATATATGTTTGAAGTTATATGTGTTTGGTTTGTAAGTTCACAACTATTATACACTTATTGTTTATGTATTTTTATGAATGAATGATGTATTTCAATAAATTTAAAGAAAGAAAGAAACAAAAAACCTCCCAACCAAGAAGAGCCCTGGGCCAGACAGCTTCCCAGGTGAATTCTGCTTGTTACAAATTGAATAACAGTGGATGGTAACCTAAAAATGAGTCTTTGAATATTACCTAGCAACTGGTTTTAATGTATTAAAGAAACCACATGGACTTATTTCAATTACTAGAAAAGCAGGAAAACTTAGTGACATTACTGTTACTAATAAATAGTTTTAACCACTTAGCTAATAAATAAAAATATTCAGTTTGTTTTAAATGAAAATTTACTAGAAACTGTAACTAAGAGTTGAGACAAGATCATTACATAGACACCTTTCCATTACAAAACAGTGAAAGGATAACATCTAAAATTGCTATAACTGAGAGGATTTAGCTTGCTATTGTGATGGTAATTATACTTACTTGCTATTGTGATGGTAATTATAAACTGAGTTTGTCTTTGCTAATGGGTATTTAAGAACAAGTTTCATCTCTGTAATGGTATGTATTCTTTCCTGTTTGAATCCGTGGAAACATCCATTCCCCCATAGCTCAGAACAAGGAAAACTCCCATCCTTGCACTGGTGATAACCTTGTTTTCTGTAATGACTATCTAGGGGTGAATTCCAATTTACCTACCCAGAGGGATGCCACAGACTTTAAGGAAAATGCTGCCTGGTGAAATACTTGGTCCTGGGTTGGACTTCCACTCTTCCATCCAGCAGTTGCTGGAGTCTTTTTATCTTCAAGGACTGGAAAATGTGAGCCCTTCCACCTCCTGTGCCAGATGCCCCCCATTAAACACCTTAAACCAGTAACCCTTCCTTATTATATTGTCTAAAGTGTTTTCTCAACCTTATCATTTCAACCATGTGCCTGAAAATCTCCCATGTTTACCTGCTGCTCCCAAATCATCCTCCCAATTCCATGGACCATCTGACCCATCCACCCAACTCTAATGCCCCTCAAACCTGCAAAGCCCCACCCAATAGTATCCCCATGCCTGTCTTATCCCTTCAATGTACAACTGCTTACCTCCACTATATCATAGATTTCACCCATGTAGGCATCAGTTCACAACCTTCCTTTACCCCCCAGTTCCTATAAGCCTATCATCCCATCTCTAGCTCTCCAAGACAGATTGATTTGCTTAATTCATATCAGAAAGGTCTTAGTTTTTCCTTCAATGCCTGACTTGCTTCACTCAACATAAGGTTCTCAAGTTTCATCCATGTTATGCCATGTGTTTGTACTGTATTCCTTCTTACAGCTGAGTAATATTCCACTGTATGTATATACCACATTTTGTTTACCCATTCATTTGATGATGGGCTTTTGGGTTGATGCCAACTTTTGGCAATAGTGAATAATGCTGCTATGAACATTGGTGTGCATATATCACTTCAAGCCCTTGTTTTCAGATTTTTGGGTATATACCCAGCAGTGGAATTGCTGGGTCATATGGAAAATCTACAGCTAGTGTTTTGAGGAACCACCAAACTGTCCTCCACAATGGCTGGATCCTTCTACATTCTCACCAGCCGTGGATGAGGGTTCCCATGCCTCCATGTCCTCTCCAGCACTTAAAGACTTCTGTTTTTTCAGTAGCTGCCAGTCTACTGGGTGTAAGATGGTATCTCATTGTAGTTTTGATTTGCATTTCCCTAATAGCTAGTGATGTTGAACATCTTTTCATGTGCTTTTAGCCATTTGTATTTCTTCCTTGAAGAAGCACCTGTTCAAGTCTCTTGCCCATTTTTTGAATGGGTTGTTTATGTTTTATTTTCGAGGTATAGGATATCTTTATATATGTTCGATATTAGGCTCCTATCAGATATATGATGTCAGATATATGATGTCAGCCAAAGGGGAACTGATACAAAATACCAGAAATCTGCTGGGCACTAGAAAGGATCTTTATCTGGCATAAGATCATACAGTTACCAGGCCATAAAGCATAAGTTACTTCCCTCACGAAAGTCTATTTCCTCATGTTGGAGCAAGATGGCTGCTGATGTCTGTGAGGGTTCAGGCTTTCTGGGCTCCTCTGGGCTCAGCTCCTCTGTTTCCTCCACAAGGTCAGCTGTAGACTATCAGGCTCTCTAGGCTTTACCTTTCTCCAGAAGGTCAACTGTAGACTGTCAGGTGAACAGCTCTGTCTCTTTCCCTGGGGTTCCAGCTTAAGACTTAAGCATCAAACTCCAACATCAGAAATTCTATCTCTGTTATTTGCCATACCTCATATCTGTGAGTCCCCACCCACCGATGAGTGGGGATTTCACACTCTAATCATAACTCAATCATGCCCAGGTACAGATCAGATTACAAGCATAATCCAATATTTGTTTTTGGGATTCATCAATATTATGAAACTGCTTCATATGGTTATCAAATATTTTCTCCCACTGGGTAGGCTATCATTTCACTTGCTTGATAAACCCCTTTGAGGTGCAAAATTCTTTAATTTTAAGGAGGTCCTATGTATCTATTTTTTCTTTCACTAATCGTGCTTTGGGTGTGAAGTTCCTGAAACCATTTCCTATTCCAAGTTCCTGTAGATGCTTCCCTACATTTTCTTCCAAGTACTTTATCGTCTTGGATCTTATATTTAGATCTTTGTTCCATCTTGATTTAATTTTTGTATGAGGTGTGAGATGGCAATCCTCTCTCATTCTTTTGCATATGGATATCCAGTTCTCCAAGCACCATTTGTTGAAGAGGCCATTCTCTCCCAGTTGAGTGGGCTTGGTGGTGCAGTCAAATATCAATTGACTGTATATATGAGGATCTATATCAGGAATCTCTTTCTGGTTCCATTGGTCAGTGTGTCTATCTTTGGTCCATTACCATGCTGTTTTAACCACTATACTCTGTACTATGTTTTAAAGTCAGGTAGAGTGATTCCACCAATTTCATTTTCTTTTTCAATATGTCTTTGGCCTTTCAGGGCCTCTTTCCCTTCCAAATAATTTTCATAGTTGGTTTTTCCAATTTATTAAAAAATGCTATGTTGATTTAAAAAATTTTTAATTGGAGTTTATCATTCATACATGAACACACATAAACAATAAGTGTATAGGAAAGATTGTGAAATTACAAAATAAACATAAATAACATCTCACAGAGGTCTCATACACCACCCCTCCATCAGCTGTTTGTGTTGGTGTGAAACATTTGTTACAAACTATGCAAGAATATATCAAAATATTAATACCAACTATATTCCTTATGTACAGGAATTGTATTAAATCTGTAGAGCAGTTTGGGTAGGATAGTAATCTTGATGATATTTATTCTTCCTTTCCATGAACAGGGAATATTCTTCCATTTATTTAAGTCTTCTCTGATATCCTTAATAGTGTTGTGTAGTTTTGTGTATAAGTCTTTTGCATCTTTAGTTAAATTTATTCCTAGGTGTTTGATTTTTAAATTTACTACTGTAAATGGTATTTCTTTCTTGATTTCCTCCTCCGATTGCTCACTATTGGTGTACAGAAATGCTACCTATTTTTGCACATTGATCTTATAACCTGAAACTTTACTGATTCATTCATAAGTTCTAGAAGTTTTGTTGTACATTTCTCAGGGCTTTCTATGTATAGGATCATGTCATCTGCAAATAGTGAAATTTTGACTTCTTCTTTTCTAATTTGGATGCCTTTTACATCTGGCTCTTGCCTCCGTGCTCAAGCAAGTGTTTCTAACACAATGTTAAATAGGAGGGGTGATAATGGGCATTCTTCTCTTGTTCCTGATCGTAGAGGGGAAGATTTTTGGATTTCACCATTGTAAATGATGTTGGCTGTGGGTTTTTCACATGCACCCTTGATAATGTCCAGAAAATATCCTTCTATTCCTATTTTTTGCAGTGTTTTTATCAGGAAAGTGTGCTGTATTTTGTCAAGTGCTTTTTTGCATCTATAAATATGATAATGAGATTTTTTTCCCTTCAATCTGTTTATGTGGTGTATTACATTGATTGATTTTCTTATGTTGAGCCATCCTTGCATACCAGGGATGAAACCCACTTGGTCATGATGCATAATTCTTTTGATGTGTTGTTGAGTACAATTAACAAGTATTTTGTTGAGGATTTTAGCATCTAGGTTCATTAGATAGACTGGTCTGTAATATTTCTTTTTTGTGGTATCTTTGTTTGTTTTTGGTATTAGGGTAATGTTGGCATCATAGAATGACTTAGACAATGTTCCCTCTACTTCAATTTTTTTGAAAGAGTTTAAGCAAGATTGGTGCTAGTTCTTTCCAGAATGTTTGGTAGAATTCACCTGTGAAACCATCTGGCCCAGGGCTCTTCTTTGTTGGAAGGTTTTCAATGACTAATTCTATCTCGTTTGTACGAATTTGTCCAATTCCTCTAAATTTTGATTCTTGTTGGCATATAGTTTTTCAAAGTATCCTCTTACAATAGTCTTTTTTTTTGTGGGGCCAGTGTTGATATCCCCTTTCTCATTTCTTATTTTCTATATATTCATCTTCTCTCTCCTTTTCTTTGTTAGTATAGCTAAGGTTTCATTAATTTTATTGATCTTTTCAAAGAATCAGCTCATTTTATTTTTTCGAGTGCTTTCTTATTTTCTATTTCATGTATTTCTGCTCTGATCTTTGTTATTTCTTTCTTTCTTCTTCCTTTGTGGTTAGTTTGTTGTATTTTTTCTTCCTTTCTTTTCTTTTTTTTACTAATTCCTCAAGGGTGCAGTTAGGTTTTCAATTTTAGCTCTATCTTCATTTTTGATATATGAATTCATGGCTATGAATTTCTGTCTCAGTACAGCTTTTGCTGCATCCCATAATTTTTGATATGTTATGTTGTTATTTTCAGTTGTTTTAACATAGTTACTAATTTCTTTTGCGATTTCCTCCTTGACCCAATGTTTGTCAAAGAGTGTGTTGCTTAACTTCCATATCTTTGTGCTACTATGGTTTTCTGTCCCTTGCAGATTTACAGCTTCCTTCCACTGTGGTCAGGGAAATTATTTTGTATGATTCCAATCTTTTTTAATTCATTGAGACTTTCTCTGTGGCATAGCATGTGGTCTATATTTAAGAATGATCCTTGTGTACTTGAGAAGAAAGTATATCCTGCTGTATTTGGGTGTAATGTTCTCTATAAGTCTGTTAGGTCCAGATCCTCTAATACATTATTTAAAGTCTTTTTTCTTTATTTATTCTCTGTTGAGATGTTCTACCTAATGGTGATAACGGTGTATTAAAGTTCCCCAATATAATTGTACAGGGATCTATTCCTCCACTTAGTATATCCAGTGTTTGCCTCATGTATTTTAGGTGCATAACTCAAACATGCCCAGGTACAGATCAGATTATGCACCTGGTTATGTGCATAAATGTTTATGATTGTACTTTCTTCTTGAAAGAATACCCTTTTTACTATTATGTAGAGTTTGTCTTTGTGTCTCACAATAGTTTTGCATTTAAAGTCTGTTTTGTCTGATATTTGTATAGGTAGTCCAGCCCTTTTTTGTTTATTGTTTACTTCTAAGATTGTTTTCCAGCCATTCACTTTAAACCTCCTTGAATCCCTGGGTCCAATTGGGTTTCTTGTAGACAGCATATAGATAGGTCATATTTCCTTATCCATTCTGCCAATCAGATGTTGTTGATAGGTGCATATTTTCATAATATCTGTAAATTCTTGAAGTATTGACCTTTTATAATTATGGTATGCCTCTATTTATCTCTAGTAGCTTTTTTTTGTCTTATCTATTTTTTCTAATCTCATATTCCTATGAGATTTAGGATTGTTGTTTGCATTTTTCCATCCTTATAATTGAATGCATTTGTACCTTTGAATCTAAAATGTGTTGTTTTGTAGAAAACATGTAGTTGTGGGACAGTCTCTGCCTTTTGGTTGAAGAGTTTATCAAATTCACAACATTTTAATGAGATATAATTCACACCACAAAATTCACTACTTTAAATGTGTAATTCATTGGTGTTAGTATATATTCCCAATGTTGTGCAACCATTACCTTCCTCTAATTCTAGAACTTTTCCATTACCCCACAAAGAAAACCAAACCCCTTAGACATCACTCCACAATCCCTCACCCACAGTTATATTAACATACATATTTTATTATCCACTCATAAGATGATGGGCATTTGGATTGGTTTAACTTTCTATTGGAAATATTGCTGCATTGATCATTCATGTACAATTTTTTTCAAATGGAAATATGTTTTCAATATTGTAGCAGTTTGATATAATTGATGAATTCCAAAAAGAAATTATGCTTGTAATCTGATCTGTACATGGGCATGATTGAGTTATGATTAGGGTATTGAGTCCTCACCCTTTGGTGCATGGGGATTCACAGGTAAAAGGCACTGCAAAGAACAGATTTGAGGGCTTTTAATGGTGGAGTTTTGATTTTGGAGTTTGATACTGAAGACTTAAACTGGAGCCCTGGAATGTTAGCACGAAGAGGAAAGAGAAGCCAGCCCCAGGAAGGATGGAACATTGAAGGCAGAGTAAAGAAAGCCCCAGGAATGTAGGAACCCAGGAAGCCTGAACCCTTGCAGACGTTGGCAGCCATCTTCCTCCAAACAGACTTTGATGAGGGAAGTAACTTACGCTTTATGACCTGGTATCTGTAAGCTCCTACCCCAAATAAATACCCTTTATAAAAACCAACCAATTTCTGGTATTTTGCATCAGCACCCTTTTGTCTGAGTATTATCAATATGTATTTGCATATATACTTTAAAAAATAGTCACAGGATATCCCAGTGACTTGAATGTAGACATTTCTGAGACCATTCACAGAAACAACAAACATTGCTATATTAGACTACTTCACAATTAAAAGCATCTTTCATCAAGAGATACCATTAAAAAAATAAGAATGAGAGGCCAAAGGCTGAAAGAAAATATTCACAAGTATGTATCTATGTAAGGCCTAGTGTCTAGGATATATGAAACATCCTATAATTCAAAAATAAAAAGCCAAATGACTTGCTGAAAAATCGACAAAACATTAGAAAAAAAATTCCCAAAGATGACATGCAAATGACCATTAAACACATAAAAATATGCTCAATACTAGTCATTTGGGAAATGCAAATTAAAACCTTAATGATATATTACTAGACTCCACCAGAATTTCTAAAATTAGAAAAAGTAACAAATTCTTGAGAGAATGTGTAGGAATAAGGATTCCCAATCAATATTGGTGAAAATCTTAGTGTCAGACCCACTTTGAAAAAAAATGTGGAAGAGTTTAACAAAATTAGATATTTGCCTTTCCTACGACTTAGCAATTCTATTCCCAGGTATTACCCAAAACAAAGGAAACATATGTAAACAAAATATTTGCATAGAATGTTTACTGCAGTTTTAATTTTAATAACAAATTGAAAACTCAATTGGCCTACATCAATGACATAATGGATATATTCATAAAATGGAATACAACTCATCAGTATAAACAATGAACTATTGATACAGCCAGTATCTTGGATGAATCTCAAAAAGTTATGTTGACTAAAAGAAAGTTTACATAGAAGAGCACATGGTTTTTAAAAATTCCAAACTGTTGAAGTTTTGGGACAAGTAAAAATCATGGATAGTGAAAAAAATAAGAACAGGATTGACTATACTGTGTGGGGCCTGCTTTAATTGGAATGGGGCATGGGGGAGGTTTTAGTTTTATATTTTAATAAGGGTTTGGGTTACACACTCAAACACATTTGTGCCAGCTTAATGAATGTGCACTTAAAATTTCTGTCATTCACTTTATATAATTTTACACAAAATAAACAATGATTAACTCTAATTAGTCAACTATTGAAGAAGGAGGTATACTGATGTCTATAATCTATTTTGAAGTATGCTAAATAATGTGGTAAATTGGTGGTTAAAGGGAAGAATAGATGGCTATAGAACAATTCTTAACTACTTTTAAATATGGTAAAATTCTAATCGAAGCACATAGAGCACAGGGTATAACTGTAAATGTCATTCAGCTTTGCTGTATGTATGATCAATTTATAAGAAAATTTCAGAAATAAATGAAGATCCTAATAGCTTCCAAAAGAAAAAAGGAATAATCTGTGGGTGATAGCACATTGAATTTAAAGAATTAGTTAGTCCTTACTGATACTAAAAACACAAATAAGGAATCCAAAATTAGTCATGGGAATATTCACCTACTATAAAGTACTAGTATGTGAAATAATAAAAACAGAAAAAATAACCAAGACAGAAACAAACAATTTTGGAAGTTTCATAATAATGGTTGATTCAGGTAAGAAATGTGAATGTATGCTAAAATTTGTAGTATAAAACTTGATGGAGAAGGGTAAATTTAAACAATCTCAAAACAGAAAGCTGTCTTTATGAGGAGGAAACTAGTAAAACCATTGTAAGTGATCAATGTTTTATGCTGGTTGAAAATATGATTAATATCTACTAATTCCCATTCAAATGGAAACAAGAATAACACATTCAGTAATGATAATTTATTTGCTGAACAATAGGTGCACACCTAGTATAGAGCTAGTGTGGAAGAAGGGATGGTATGGTCAGGCTTGGAACAAATAATGATGTGACCCATGTGTGCAAGTTAGAGCCAGTGCTATTGAAAAGACAGGTCTAATTCTGAGTTCATTGAAGTAATTATTTCCCCTGAGACCTTCAGTCAGACAGTTAAAATCTAAACTCCTTGGAGTCCTTCACTCTGATAGTTTGTTGTGATTCATCCCATTCTAGTCTAAAAGAATTCCATTTGAGTGGGTGAGTGATTTTGTTATTGCTGTGGGGTGAAATTTAAGGAGGGAAGATCCTATGTAGAATAGATGTTATAGCAGGAGGTTGAAAATATTAGGAACTATTTCTGGAGGGAAGGAGACCAATTAGAGATACTAGAGCACTTGTGTACTGGAGCCACTTAAATGTCTCTATCCTTCTTTCAAATGCCACTTTCAATGAGAGCATTTTGATAGCTAGAAATTGGCTATGGTGAGAGTATATACACCAAAGAAAGTGGCAAACCTTACAAAATATACATCGTTTTACTTTGCTTACGGTGATCTAGTTTATTAGCACACCCCTGCACTAGATCACAAATATGTGCCGTCCCAGTAGATTGGAAAGTGCTGTCTGAGACTGGAGAGGGATGGGATTCTGGAATTGAGGTCCCTTTTATCTGTCAGTGTGCAAAGTAGTTTTGAGCCTTTCTACGGAAGGTTTTACAGTATCCCAGACACTGAGACCTTTAAACATCTGCGGCTTTTAAAGGGGCTTAATTTTTGCTTTCTTATCCTGATCCTTCATCCTAACCATTCAATATTTGTCCTTTGATTGTATTGTTAAACAATTTTTTAGAGTTACATCGTGCCTCGATGTGCTGGGTCCTGGACGTGCACAAAGAACAGAGACAATTCTCATGTCAAAAAATTCACCATCAATGGGGGAAACATTGCCAGGATATTCATTTGTTCTATTCCTCAATATAGGTGCCCTGGATGATTAGACCCCTTGTTAAAGCAGAGGAAAAGTAGGGAGAGTGACTTATAGGGATATGTTTCTCAAAGTCATGTCCCAGACCTATTGGACCAATGTGTGCCAGATGCTCTGAAAATGGGTAATTCTTTCAAGTAGCATGAAAAAGCGGTTTTGAAGAGACTTCTCCATGATGCTGAAGTTAGCTGAGTCAAGGTTGATAAAACTTCACGACTCATTTGAGGATTTTCTTTGAGTGTTAGTGAGTTTGACACTCAGCCAGTCACTCTAGTATATGCAAATTTACTCTTACCAGATTCCAAATTTCCCCAGAGTTGCCTAGCTCAATTCCTTCCAGAAGGAAAATATTTTGTCACTGTCAAAGTATCCAATGTCGAGTATCTTTGGCTTGTATTTCAGTTTCCTGTTCTCAATTTCTTAAGGCTTGTTTTTTTATGCATTTCCATCTCCTTTTCTTATTACCTTGTCAGTATTGTGGTGCACATACCTGCTGCTCAGCCAGTTACTAAATTTCATTATCTGTTTTAAGTTTTCCATTTCCTCTTAGAGGATGGCTGCCCTGAGGGGAACATAGATTCTCGTAGTAGTGGTGTGGCCACAGTCGAATATGTTGGTAGTTGCTACCCGCTCCAGGCACATTCCCACAAACCTCAACTGCTGCTGGTCTGAGATCGTATTTTCAGTATATATTTTTTCATTACTTAGAGGCTGTGATAGATTGAAGCTATATGTATCGCAGAGAAACATATTAGGGGAATATCTTATGATTTTTGTTTTTCGAATGTTTTTTAATGTAACATTCCTTGGGTTCTATTAACTTTAATTTAAAAAAACATAGAAAAAGAAAAGGCTAATCCATCCCCATGGGCTCAAACCGACTGTATGTAGGACCTTTCGCAGGAAACTTTAGTTAAGTATATCCCACTTCAATCAGGATGGGTCTTAATCCTAACAGTGGAGAATGAACGTCATTCTCATAAGCGAATGAAATTTAGACACACAGAAAGAAAGACACAGAAACAAAGAAGCATAAATGGAACCTGCAAGAGAAGTAAGATGCCAGGATACACCACCATGTGCTTTGCCATGTGAAAGAGGAGCCAAGGGTCACCACAGTCAGCCCCTAAACACCACAGTCTTTGGGGAGAAAGCATTGCATTGATGATGCCTTGATTTGTATATTTTCACAAATTCAAAGCCATGACCAAATAAATTCCCATCATTTAAGGTGAAAAAATTCATGGCATTTGATTGAGCATCATGGGAATCTTAAAGAGAGGGTAATATAAAACTGAAGTCTTAGTAGTCTTTCTCTCTTCCAGTCTATCCTCCACTTAACTACCAGAGAAATATATCCAAGTGTGTTTCATGTTCTAAACCCTTTCTTTCCACAGAATAAATCTAGACTCTTTTTGTTGTGTTCAGAGTGAATCTACTTTGCTATCATCACTTGCCCAGTTGTTAAAATTTGCAATGTCATAATTTAAGACAGCTGAAAACTATTTTGAACAAACCTACATTTCTATGTCACACATTTTTTCCTCAACTACCAAAAGACATCATTTCAGTATAAGGACCTTGTTCCCTCTATTGATATTCTACAGTGTCTTCAAAGATAAGTTCAGAGAGGAACTTATTCTTTAGTTTATCACAAAATACAAAATGACTTTGTCTTTTCCTTGTATTCCTGTATTTGTTGTATTGGTTCCACTAAGTTAGTAATTTAATAATTTTATTTTCTTTAATTGATAAAAGGGTGCCTTGTTTTTAAGATGAAAATTCAATTCAAGGAAGAATATCTTATCTTTTTAACCAACACAGCTCCTGGCATCCTCAAGCTAAAATGGAATTAGGAAGGGACCAAAAGTGCCTGAAGATATCAATGAAAATGTTGAATGTAATCTGCATTTTCCTTTCTTTGCAATAGTTCATGAAGTACCAGTGCTCTCCCCAGGAATGACTTCCTTAAACCATACTATGTTCAGTCACACAGTTTTCCACTTGCTGGGCATTCCTGGCCTAGAGGACCAGCACATATGGATTTCCATCCCTTACTTCACTTCCTATGTCATCACCCTGCTTGGAAACAGCCTACTCATCTATATTATATTCACAAAGCGCAGCCTCCATGAACCCATGTACCTCTTCCTCTGCATGCTGGCTGGAGCAGATGTTGTCCTCTGCACATGCACCATTCCTCAGGCCTTGGCCATCTTCTGGTTCCATGCTGGGGAGATCTCCCTAGATCGCTGCATCACTCAGGTCTTCTTTCTCTCTTTCACCTGCGTCTTTGAGTCAGGGATCTTGGTAGTGATGGCATTTGACCGTTACATTGCCATATGCTACCCACTGAGATATACCACTATTCTTACACACACTCTGATTTGGAAAATTTGTGTGGTTGTCCTTCTGAGAAGTTATGGTACAATTTTCCCCATGATATTTCTCCTGAAAAGGTTGACTTTCTGCAAAAGTAACATCCTCCCAAACACAGCTTGTAAGGAAATTGTCTTGGCCCATGTTTCCTGTGATGACATTCGAGTAAACATCTGGTATGGGATTTTTGTCCTCATGTCAACTGTGGTCTTAGATATTGTCCTGATTTTTATTTCTTATGTGCTGATTCTCCATGCTGTCTTCCACATGCCTTCCCAAGAGGCCCACCAGAAAGCTCTCAACACATGTGGCTCCCATATCTGTGTCATCATTCTCTTTTATGGACCTGGGATCTTTTCCATCCTCACTCAGAGGTTTGGACAGCACATCTCACCCCATATTCATGTCCTGCTGGCCAACATCTATATTCTGGTTCCACCTATGCTGAATCCCATCATTTATGGAATTATGACCAAACAAATACGGGAGCAGATGTTTCACACATTCTGTATGAAACAAAAATGATTTTCATGGAAAATGATATTCTATTTCTCTCATTAATTCTCTACATGTTTGAGTTACCTTGCTGCAACAGGATGTGGAAATACAGCTTAAATACCTGTTAAGTTACTACATGTTATGATGCATTTATAGCACTTTCTCAAGAGAAATTTTCTTACATGTTTCTTTAGGTCTTTAATCAATCACTTAGACAGCCCTATCTTATTTTTCTCATCTGTAGAATTGAGAACCAGATAATTTCCCCTCCTAGAATGAATTGAACTACAAGCGGCAGCATTTTCTGGATAATTTCTCAATTCTTTTCTCATGTGTTTTAAGGTTTGAATGCCGATATTTATTGTACTTATTTCATTCAGAATGTTTCTACAGTCCTTCTCCACTCTGTCATTTATTTAATCAATATTTCACTTTTAGATATATATTTACTAAAATCACTTCTGCTTTAAAACTCTCATATAGATTTGGGAACAATATAATTTCAGCATAACTTAGTTTATTAATGTTCATATATACATTGTTTCTCTCTTAGAACCCAAAATATTGAAAAAGTTTGTTAAGATTTATCTTAATGATATTCTTGATTTTATGGTCTTTTTTTTGGTAAGGATATTGAATAATAGCCCACTTATTGGCTAAAAAACTGTACACAATATAAGAATATTATGCAATTATAAAGCAAATTGACATTTGAATGTAATAAATTCTTTTAATTTTTTATTGAAGTGAGATTCACAGAATAGAAAATCAACTAATTTAAAGATGAATAATTTATTCACATTTAGTACAGGTATTCCTTGGAGATAATATGGGTTATGTTCCCAACTCCCTCATTAAAGCAACTAATGCAATAAAACACATCCCACAAGTTTTAGGTTTCCCTGTGCTTAAAAAGTTATTTTTACAATAAATTGTAGTCTTTAAATGTGCAATAGTAATATGCCTAAAAAACAATGTATATACCTAAACTTAAAAACACTTCATTGGTGTAAATCCTAACCATCTTTTCTGTCTTCAGTTGTAATCTTTTCAGGGTCTTAACCTGGATTTTTATGGTGGTGACTGATCTGGGTGGTGGTTGCTGAAGGTTGGGGTAGCTATGGTACTTTCTTAAAATAGGAGAACAAAAAAGTTGCTACTTCTTTTTTCTCTTCCTTTCAATTAAGATTTTTCTGTTGCATGCAATGCTGGCTGATAGCATTTTACCCAGAGGATAACTTTTTCAAAATTGGAGTTCATCTTCTCAAACCCTGTCACTGCTTTATCCTTTGATCAAAGTTGATGTGATGTAATATTCTAAAATACTTTGTTGTCCTTTCAACAATGTTCACAGCATGTTCACCATTAGTAGATTATGTATTTTAAAGATTTTTTCTTTTTTTTAAAGATACCTAAATAACACAAAATGTGACAATAAAAATATAGTTGACAACTTCTTTAATTAGTGTGGTACATTCATTGCATTTGATGAGTACATTTTGGAGCATTGCCACACAGCATGAATTAGAGTTTATGTAGTAGTTACCACTCTCTTCCTTTCCATTCAGTGTGTTATGGCAGGATGTATAACGTCCTGCATCTGTGCCTGCAATATCATTCAGGACAATGCCAAGTCCTGAAAATGGCCCTATAGTACACATATATTTCCCTCTCCCTGCCTTCAGTAACTCCTGTGGCTACTGTCTCCGATATGGGCTATTGGTGGGAGGCTGTTCATCTCTTCATAGATAACCTAAGCTGTCTGTGTCTTGACTTGTGGGTGTGGGACAGTGAGAGGCTGCAGTCCTGCCCTTGGTGACCATGGCAATGTCTCCAGTCCTGGAGAAAGAGTTTATCAATGCAAACTCTATCAACTTTAAGTATTCAGGGAAAATGCAAACCAAATGTGCTAAAAGCTTATCTAGCATGTATGAAGTCCATGCTAAAACCTAACCGAGGATTTGGAAAATATATGCTAATTCAAGCCTATTGAGCACTGAAACAAAGAACCATTTGGCTCTTCCTCTGTATAAAAGGAACTAAAAAATCTTGTTTGAGGTTCAGGTTTGAAACAAAAAGCTCCTGAGTCCGGTTGGCCATCAATAAATCATTTTTTCCTTCTCAAAATCATTCCTGAGTCCTGGCCTATCTATACACAAATAATTGAACCTCTCTTGACTTCTACAACATCAGTAAGGGCTCGACCAGAATCACAAACAAAGGCCAGATATGGTAGCATTTTGCTGCCCTTTCCAGATCCCCAAGGAAGCCAGGAGGACTCAGGTGAAACCCAATCTACTGGGTGCCCCTGGATTAAATTTAATCCAGAAAAGGTGTGGACACAACCAGAATCTTCCTAACAAAAATTGAGGGCAATGGAAGGTCTGAAGGAAAATTCTGGGAACGAAAAAGAACTCCAAACATGGAAGAAGGTAAGACTCCCTGGGGAGCACAGTGAGGAGAACCCTAGCTTTAATTGCTATGGTTGGAGGTAGAAAACCTCCCAAGAGAGAGTCCTAGTACCTCCAGAAATTTGGGGGGAAGCTGTTCTCTCTAGGTCTGGAAAAAGGAGGAAAAACAGAAAAAGCCTGGTGTTTTGGGTTTGTCTAACTGCATGTCAGAAATCAGTACTTGTCTTATCTCTGCTGAAAGTGTGAAAGAGGCTTGATTATGATGGGAAAGGATGTTTATAGGTTCGGGTCTTAATGTCCTGGAAATTGGTCTGGATTTTGAAAAACTTGGTTTCAGAAAAATGAATCGGCTTTTCTAGTGAAGCTTTGTCTAGGTGTAAAGTTGAACAGTGAAAAAGGTCTTCCTGGAATCTTTTGTTATGATCCTGAATTGTGAATGAATTTGCTTTCTATCAGATGTTAATATTAAGTGTTCTCTCTTTCTAAGGTTTGTTATGGCTGAAGGGGCAGCTCTGCTGAAAATGTATATATAGAACTTGTGGGTCAGATTAATGACTTTTGTACTTCTGTGTGTGACAGACAGCTCAGTTCTGTGTGGTTATGTGAAGTGGTGGAATTTGGTTGAGCTGGAACCTCCCTTGCCATTGGCAAGGGGGTGAGTTGATTATGGGGCAAAACTGTGAAGTCTGGATGTCTGCACATGCTCTGCAGTCTTGTCTCTGGTTGGCTCCTTTGCTGGGGCTTGGAGGCCGTCCATGTCCACGCCACATACCCAGGTTTGTTGGGGCTGCCCCAGTGAAGGTAACTGGGTCCCTGGGAGGGGTGCCAAGTTTGAGTAGGTTCTTTCGGCCTATTTTGGTGGAAATCTGGGAAGGGAAAGCTGGAAAAAGGGGAGCAGCTTGCCCCTTTCCAGTGAGTCCACGCCTTCTATTCAGAAGCCCCATTCCTATTTGATCACTGCACACCTGACTTCCTGGAAGGGGAAAGGTGAAGGGGATGAAGAGCAGGATCAGAGAGGTGCAATAAAGTTCCCTCCCTAAGATGTCAAAGGCCAAAATAAATTTGCATTCTGCCCAGGTTCTGTGAAACGATGTAAAAATGCTCTGGAATGTTGTAATACTGTAAACTTGTCTAAAGGAAGAGGCTATCGCTTGAAAACAATGGACCTCTAATCACTTGATAGCCTCTTTAATGGTCTGGCTGGGAACTTCAGGGTTATGAAAGTCCAAAAAAAAATAGGGGGTGAACCAGCACTTTGGAATCTGTGTTTGGCTTTTGTCAGTTGCTGGTGCCTAGGAATTCATGGTAAAGGTAGTTTGAAAATGAATCCTTAAATGCCAGTACTCTCTTGTTGGTGAATTCAATGCATAACTCGCAGATGAGAATTTGTTCCCTTACTAGGAAAAGGCAGAAGTTCACAGGATTGTTACTAATAAAATTCTTGTAACTTAATTAATAAAGGTATCCAATTTACCTTAAGGTTAAAACTTAATGAAAACTGTAACTAAGAGTTATGATCATTGATAGAGCATTTATATTATAAAACAGTGGAAAGATAATAACTGAAATTATAACTGGGTGGATTTAGCCTGAACCGATTATTGTAAGTGTAAATTCTAAATAACCTTACCTTCATTTATGGTCACTTCAAGCCTAGCCTCATCCCTTGTCTTTGCTTATGTTTCTTTCATAACAGCTGCTGCCCCTAGAGTCCTGGGAAAAGCAGACATGGGACATCCCTGTCTCCTGTCCTATTGATATTAGTAAGCCTGCTTTCTCTCATGAAATTCAAAGTAAATATAAGGTTCTGAAACAAAGAAAATTGTATTAAAGCACTGGGAACATTTTAGTTACAAGCCATTAATTAAGAAACAAAATTCTTGTGCGAAAACTGTGTGGTTATAGTGCAAATTAAGAAAAAACCTTTTAGAAATCTTCAATTATTTTACAGTCACACTTGCTTTGTAAAAAATGAAAGTTTTAAGTAACCAAGTTATGTTTCTGCTCAAACTATTCATGCCTGCCTATTTGCTCAAATTGTTGGTTATATATGCAGTTATATAAGTAATATTTATTTCTAAAACCTAAATTAAACTGAACGGTATATAAAATAATGCAAATTACAAGTAACATCAATGAGTTGTATTTCTGTGTCTAACTCTGTTTGTGCCTGCCTATTTGCTCAGTGTGTATCTTCATACATCAGGATAATAATATCAAATTAACAAATGAAAATTCTTAAAAGAGCTCTATTCAAATTGTTAAAAACAAATAGGCAGTTATATATGTGAAGAAATATTCCTGCAGCCCAAATTAGACTAAGCAGGATGAAAAGGTCATATAGAAATCTGATTACAGGAACTATTGGGAAAAGGGCCTTCTCTTTGCAAGAGCTTTGAGGGTAGGACTAGGTGTGGCAGATTAAATCTATCTACTAGGCAGGGTAATTAAGAATCAGTTTGCCCAGTAATGCCCCCGTTTAAGCCTTTTAACAGCCTTAAAATAAGGGTGTTTAATAATTCTATTACCAAATTTAAGTAAGTAAAAAAAAGTCCATAAAGCTATGGAAACATCTTCCCTGGATTATAATTAAACAAATTATGCGATTATAATATATTTCAGAACCTAGAAGTCATAATGCTTTTGAAATTATTCACAGTTTCAGAATTTAAACAACCAAAAAGAGGTTCTGGTTTTCTGTAGGGAAAGGGGGGGGAGCATTTCTTGCATAGAGTATAATGGTTTCAGTTTTATTTAGCTTGGGTGTAATCTCCCATAGTTTATAAATTACCCAGTAAATAAATTAATATTATATGTACAAAATCTTTGGAGTAATGAAAATTGTAATTCATGTTAAAGAAATTAAATTAAAGAAAAAAATTGTAGATATGCTCTCTTAAATCAATAAAGTAAACTTCTTTGGTTGGCAATTGTAATTTAATAAGTTTATTTAAATGTAAGGTAAGTGGTCTATGTGGTTGTGGTCAGTTATAAAGAGTTTGTAAAAACATTTTCCAAACTGAAATGTTTAAATGGTTCTAGTTCTAGAAGTCATTGCTAACTAAAAACCTGAATTGGTATTGGTATCGTGACAATAAACCCTGACAGAAGGTCACCACAAGGTGTGTATTTAAGTAAATGGTAATGAAAAGTTACCTTAATTCTATTGGGAATCTTCCGTTTTTATTTTAACAATGAAAAATAGTTTTTTCCCCTGCTACTACTAAAGTAAAATGCCTGCTAATATCTTCATGGTAAAAGTGTAAAAAATAAACAAAGTCATTTTATACATAATGTGTTTCATTAAATATGTTTAAAATATATATAAAAACAATAGGTAAACTTTAACATTGTTAAACTCTCTTGTGCATTCAGAACAGGTCTTGAATACATTACAGGTTGCCTCTCCATGTGAGTTATTGGCTAGGCTGGTCACTGACCCCTCAAATAGAAATATTTGCTGTATCAGTCTCTGGTTATGCTCCTAACGTTGATGGAAACTACATTGCAGTTTCAAGCTCCTGAAGCAGCCATTGAGGCCTCGGTAGAGCCAAGCGTACAATGGATATTGCCTCCAGATTGGCACTCTTTCATAGTGCCAGAGAGCACTATGAACCAGGCTGGTAGAATACTGGAAACTCTCTCTAGGATCGACGATGCTGCAACTTGCTCACTGTGTGAAGAACACGCTAAGAGGAGCCGTGATTACCAGGATATTGTAAGTAAAACTTAAACACAATTGGCATTATGGCCTGCTCCCATGGAGAGATAGCATGTAAAGTATTATGAACCTGAAACTTAAAATGATTAATTGCAACTCAGAATCCTTATGCATTAAGTAATACATTAATTAATATTAAGTGCTGTATATTATCCTGTACTAAATATATGCCTAATATTTATAATGTTATCTTTTCTATTCTGGATCAGGTACACAAGTACATTAGACATGTTAAATTCTTGGTAACATCATTTTCTAAATAGTTAATAAACATGTCTATAAAATAAGGTGGCGGTCTTAGGTGAGAAACAATGGGGCCATCAGTGGCTTGCAGGTACCTAGTTGATTTGTGCCAGGCTCAGCCAACCTACTAGTCTACTGTACTCTACTGTGCAGCAAAAATGAGGCTTGCTTACTAATAATGCGACACCTATCAAACAATTGAAATTACCAGAAATTGTACAATTAAAACCAAAATGTAAAAAAAACTTTATTCTGTAGTTCTGATCACTCCCACAGCTAAAAACTAAGAGAATTTCCAACTTATGTACTAATCCTGAATGAAACCCACTTCCCAAAAGGTGCCAGTTCACCAGGAGCATCTGACAGAGCACATGAGTGCCAATCATTAAACAGCCTGAAATGCGTCTTCAAAACAAAGCTAAATATCTGTTGCAATTTCTCTCTGAAAAAACATAAATAAATAAAAGCTGTTCCCACCAGCTTTTAAAAGGGTGCAATCTTTATAGGCACCTAACCTTGTCTACCTCTGTCATCCAAAGTCCTCTCTTAAAAATGGATATTCCAAATTTTTAATTGTTTGTTTCTTTCAGAGTGAACATCTTATTAACCATATGAGAACTTCATCCAGCTTCATGCAGAATGCCAGATCCATCTTCCTCAAGTTAAAATAAAATTAAAGTTTTATACCTTGTTATGGAATGACTACAGCCCATGGCCAGTAGGAAGCAGTTACAGAAAAGAAATAATCTCCCTTCAGCACCCCTTTAAGATTAAATGTATAAACTCTGTAAGGGTAAAATAAAATTAATAGATGGATCTGGAGCCTGACTGGAAATCCACCTGAGCACAGTGGCCCCAGGATGACTGCAGGGGGGCCCTGCCCCAGGAATCTACTGTCCAGAATGGAAACTTGTAAAACCGGGATTGGATGCTACCCAGGAACTTTGTCTTTAGGTGCTAACGGAACATTAATAAGTGAAGAAATCAATCAAAACAATGAACAGCCACCCACCTCATAACTCCAACAATAATTATGCCAAAGGTTAGCAAGTTAAGCTTTAGCATAAGGGGGGAAATAGATGTGGGCTATGAGTGGGAGGCTGTTGTCTCTTTGTAGATAACCTAAGCTGTCTGTCCTGACTTGCGGGTGTGGGACAGTGAGAGGCTGCAGTCCTGCCCTTGGTGACCATGGCAATGACTCCAGTCTCAGAGAAACAGTTTATCAATGCAAACTCTATCACTTTAAATATTCAAGGAAAATGCAAACCAAATGTGCTAAAAACTTATCTAGAATGTATGAAGTCCATGCTAAAAGCTTACCTAGGATGTGGAAAATATATGCTAATTCAAGGCTATTGAGCACTGAAACAAAGAACCATTTGGCCCTTCCTCTGTATAAAAGGAACTAAAAAAATCTTGTTTGAGGCTTGTGTTTGAATGAGAAAGCTCCTGAATCCAGCCGAATGAGAAAGCTACTGAGTTCAGACATCCATCAATAAGTCATTTTTTTCCTTCTTAAGATCATTCCTGAGTCCTGGCCTTTCTATACACAAATAAACGAACCTCTCTCTACTTCTACAACATCTCCACATCAATGATATTATTTCTTCCATTACTAGAGTCACAATATTTTTATAGCAGAATATCAGCAAGTCTACTCTAATCCATATTTTATTCCCTCATTTTGAGGACCCTGGGATGGCATTGTCCACTCCACCTCTAAATTGAGAGGGAACTTAGATCCCACATGGCTGATGCATGGAATTCTACTTGCAGCTGTAGACACTCTCAGGTCCCTGGTTTGGTGGGTGACCATCATCCCCTCGCTGACAGCTGACCTGGGTAAGTCCAACAAATCAGAGTGTAGGTTGGACTCAACTGCGCTGAGGCCCATACAACACTTTCTTTGCTCTTCCATAAGGAGAAACTCCTCATCCATTAAAATATTATCATTAAATTGAAGCAATTCAGTCACCACTTCTAATGCTAGTTCTCTTGCTATTTTAGCACATCAAGAATTCTTTCAGTGAAATCTTGAACCCCCAAATCATGCACTGTAAATTAATGGAATTAACATCTCCCATATCCCCGTTAATGCTGATATTCTGACTTCCTACCATGAATTACAAATATTCTTAATGGCCTCCAGAACAGTGAATTCTTTCCAGAGGTATTCAACTTACTTCACCCAGATCCATCAGCAGAATCACAGTCTTTGGCAACTAGAGACTTATGAAAAGTATTTCTTAAAATAAAGTCTTGAAAGTCAGAATAACTCCTTGATTTATGTTCTGAAGAATGGATGTTGTGTGCACAGCTATGAAAATACTGTGCATCTAATTGTGCTTCTCCTTCACAACTCTTGGGTTACAAGATGAATTGTGAATGGGCAGTAACATTTGAAAGTAATTTTTTTTTTTGCCTGAGAAGTAGGTCTCTTTATTGGTGTTAATATATTGAATAAACCATGTTATAAACAGATGTGCTGTCATTCAGGCTTTGTTGTTCCATTTTTAGAGCACAGACACAGAAGATGTAGCATCATTCTTGAGGGCCCTAGGATTTTCAGAATGCTAAATGAACATTGACTTCAACTCCAAGACACCAGCTGCATTAACCCCTAAGAAGTCAACCTGTCCTTTGAAACTTTGAAGCCAGGCTTTGACTTCTCTCTAGCTATGAAATCCCTAAATATCATCTTGTTCCAAGAGAAGGCTGTTTCATCGATACTGAATAGCTGTTGTTTAGTGTAGCCTCCTTCACCAGTTATCTTATCTAGTTCTTCTGGATAACTTGTTGCAGCTTCTGTGTTAGCACTTTCTGCTTCACCTTGCACTTTGATGTTATGGAGACAACCTATTGCCTTCAAGCTCATGAACCAATCTCTCCTAGCTTTAAACTTTTTTTCTGCATCCTCTTCACCATTCTGAGCCTTCAAAGAATTGAAAAGAGTTAGGGTCTTGCTCTGGATGAAGCTTTGGCTGAAGGGAACATTATGGCTGGTTTGATATTCTATCCAGACCCTTAAAACTTTAAGGTTGTTTCGCTTTTTTAAATCATTTGTGCATTCACTCTACTAGTGTTTTTAATTTCCCTCAAGAACTTTTCCCCCTTTGCATTCATGACTTGCTGTATGTCACCAGGGGTCTGGCTTTCAGTCTATCTTGCACTTTAACAAGTCTTCCTTGCTATCTTAATCCCTTCTAGCCTTGATTTAAAGTGAGATACGTGCAACACTTCCTTTGAGCAGTTAGAGGCCACTGTAGGGTTATTAGTTAGCCTAATTTAACTATTGTTGCATCTTACCTAATAGGTAAGCTGAAAGAGAGGAAGAGAGGTGGGGAAAAGGTGGTCTGTGGAGCTGTTAGAACACAAAGCAATTATTAATTGAGTGCCGTCTTATATTGGCATTATTCATGATGATGCAAAGCAATTTAAAATATTAATATCAAAGATCACAGATCAGCATAACAAGTATTTTAGTGATAAATAATAAGTTTGGGGAAGTGGCTGTGGTTTAATCAATTGGACTCCCGTCTACCATATGGGAGGCCATGGGTTCCTGTCCCAGGGCTTCCTTGGGAAGGCAGGCTGGCTTGTGCGCTGCGCAGAGCTGATGGCCCACGAGCGACAGAGAGCTGAGGCAGCAAGATGACACAACGAACAGAGAAAGCAGATGCAGTAGAATATGAAGGGAATGGACACAGAGAGCAGACAGAAAAACAAGCCACAAAGGGGAAAAATAAATGAATCTTAAAAAAAAAAGTTTGACATATTCTGAGAATTACCAAAATGAGATTCAGAGGTAGAAAGTGAGCTCATGCAGTTTGAAAAATTGCACTGATGCAATTCAATGCAGGGTTATCACAAACTTCCAGAGTACAAACAACAAAATTATCTGTGAACCACAATAAAACCAATTGTATCTGTAAATTCACAATGTTGTGCAAAAACCATTTCTATAGAGCTCCAAAGCATTTCTCAAATACAAAAAGTAAACCATATACCCATAAAGCAGTTGATCATCATTCTCCAGCCCCTCAGTCCCTGGTTATCCCCAATCTGCTTTTTATCCCTATGGATTTATTGGCTCTGGTCCTTTCATGTAAATAGATTCATCCATTATGTGCCTGTTCGTTCTCTTAGCAGAATGCTTTCAAAGTTCCTGGCAGAAGCATGTACCTGTGTTTTATTTCTTTTTATTGCTGAAAGTATTCCACTGTATGGATCTAACCCAATATGTTTATCCATTCACCACTGATGGATATTTGGGCTGTTTCCCTTATGGCTATTCTGAATCATGCTGCAATAAACATACAGGTATATATATTTGTGTATCTATGCCTTTTTTCAAAATTTTTAGATATGTATCTAAGTGTGGAATTGCTGAGTTATATGGTAATTCTATATTTAACTTTATGAGGAAGAAACCAACTATTTTCAGATAAAAAGGTATTATTAGGAAAAAACTCTGAATATATTTTCCTATTGGTAAGAGGTCAGAAGTCATGTAGGCTAAATGAATTGGCATCAAATATTTTCAGGGATAAAAAAGAACTGTGAACTCAGAATTCTTTTGGTGCAGGGTAGAATAGGGACCTAAGGAGGAAGGAGTTTAAAAGCTAATCAGCCACACACACAGAAACTGAGGCAATGGCCTGCTAAGTTACAGAGGCTGATGCAATGTCCTGCTAACTTACATGAGCCTCAAGCAAGTTAGGAAGGGCAACTTACAAGCACACACACCCAAGGCCTGCAGGATCAGAAGGAAGCCAGCAACATCATCACATGGCAGGAAAGAGAGAAGGAGCAGGAGGGGCTGCACACTCTCCCCCCACTTTCAGATTACCTCACATCTAGTGGGAAATGCCCAGAGGCTAATCAGTGCTGGCCAACAATCCCTACAGAGCTCATGGACAGAGCTAGATGGCAATCACCACTGGACAGCAAGTCCCCATGCCCCTTAAGCAGATCAACCCACCCCATAGACTTCCCTTGCTTAGTCTCAAATATGCCAATCAGCACAGACCCTGGAATTCTGGACCCACATAACACAAGGGACCCCACGGCAGAACTTTACATACTTCTTCCTTGAAAATGCCCGCCTTCATCTCTGAAGGTATACTTTCTTTCTCTCACTTTACCCCCCAGTAAATTCTCTGCCTGCCTAATTAATTTTTGGCTTGTCCTTGAATTCTTTCTTGTGGAGAAACCAAGAACCTAGATAGTGACCACTGCCTTTGATAACATATCATGGTGAGTCAGGTGGAAGGAGATAATCTTCTCTGGTAACCACCCCTTCCTTCTGATGAGACTGGTGAGGTTTTGCTTTCTAACCAAAGTCTATGTGTATGTGTCAGGTGGAGGATGTGAGCATATGTGTCTGTCTGTATATATGCCTGTCTCATTTCCATTCAGGTCTCTTTCCAAAGGAATGTTGGAGCAACACACCAGAAATCTGTTTGCCTTTATAAACAGTATTTATTTAGGGTAAAAGCTTACAGTTCCAAGGCACTAAAGAGTCCAACTCACGGTTGGTTTCTCTTGAAAGTCAATTGTCATTTGTTGAAGCAAGATGGTCACTGATCTCTGCCTGGTATCTCTTTCCTGGGTTCCTCTTCCTCTTAAGACTCTGTGGGCCCAGCTTCGTCCCAGTCTCAGCTGTAAGCAGTCATAGGGCTTGTCGCTCAGGGCTTCCTGTATCAGTCTCTGGCCTAGGGTTCATTTCTTTCTGTGCCTTCTCAGCTGCTCTGCTTCTCTGGTCTCTACACAAAGTCAGCTGTAAACTACCAGATGAATGGCTTATCTCTCCCGGGGTACCATGATCAAGCATGACAGAGCTCTCTCTGTTCACCTATGTCTTCTTAAAGTGTGTCTGTATATATATGCCCCTCAAGGTGTTTGGGACTCAACCTGAATCACACCTTACTGATGTGGTTGAATCAAAAGCCTTAATTTGATTTTATCGCGTAAACTTTTATTCTTTGAATTTAATGCAATCAAGAGTTATCACACCCAGAGGAACAGATTAGGTATAAATGTAATCTTTTTTTTTTTGGATTCACAAATAATCTCAAAGTGCTACACTCTGCTCCCAAAGGACCTAACCTAGGTTCACTCAGAATTCTCTGGGTTCCACATGTGGTAACATGTGTCCTAAAAGGGATGAGGAAATGTACTACCAAACTGCTCAATTACAACAAGCACAGGGAGGCAGACAAGAAGATTCTGAATCTAGAAAGTCACCTTATTAGCCAGTCTGTCTTCCATATCTGTAAGAAGCTGCAACAACCTTTCCTGGGTCCCCAAACTTACATGAATTCCCTTTGAAAAACAGCCTCCACAGTTTTCAACAATTGAGACCACACCACCAAAGTGGAGCAGATAAGGAAGGCAGGGAAAAGGCCTGGAGATAAACTCACCTTCTAGCTGTCACTGTTAAAGTCACCCTGACACCTCAGGACCACCTTAATTCAGGCTTCCACATCAGCAGGAACCTGCTTCAAGAGTGGAGAGGCAGGCCCCTTGCCTCAAGCTGCCTTGTAGCCAAGACCTGCCAGGGCCTTGGGCCTGGTGGGACAGCAAAGGCCTGGGGGCCAAGTGGGGCTCCCTGAGCATACTGCTAACCATCAACCTGGAGGATCTTCAGATGACCCTTGACATGGCAGGTAGATCATTAATTTCTTAATTAATATAGAAGCCACTTAGTTGGTCTGGACCTGCCACTCCAAACCTCTCTCATCTGGGTTGGGCCCGATAAGGGGAGTGAATGGGGATTCTAAATCTAGGCCTTTGCCATTGTCGCCTCAGGAAGGAACCTTTTAAAAGCATTGTCACCAAAGAACTTTAACCCTTGGGTGAAGTAGCTTATGAAAACCCCACCCCAGTCACTGTCGGGGTCAGGGCTTCCTGGAGCCACTCAGCTCCATGCCTATCAGCTGCCCAGAGGATTTCCTGCTGGAATGAAGCTGAGGTCTCTGCCATGGTAGAACACTAAGAACTTTGTTTGAAGATGATTCTGAAGTCAGGTCTTTCCCTATGGCAAGGAAGTGTGTAATTCTTCTGTTCTAGTCTGAAATTCGATTAACTCTGTCGGTCTGTTCATGCCTAAGTGTTCGTAAATCAGATTTGGGGTTTGCTTGTCACAAATTAATTGATTAATTAATTTCTCTTAATTTTTTTTAACTGGTTCATTAAAAAATATGAGGTCCCCATGTAACCCCTGACTCCCTCACCCCACTCCTCCAAAAGCAACAACCTCTTTCATCATCGTGGAACATTCATTGCATTTGGTAAATACATTTGTTTTTATTTTTATTTTTTTTATTTATTTTTATTTTTTAATTCATTTTTTTAAAGTATTACATTAAAAAAATATGAGGTCCCATTCAACCCCACCACTCCCACCCCACTGCTCCCCCCACAGCAACACTCTCTCCCATCATCATGACACATCCATTGCATTTGGTAAGTACATCTCTGGGCATCGCTGCACCTCATGGTCAATGATTCACATCATAGCCCATACTCTCCCATGTTCCATCCAGTGGGCCCTGGGAGGATCTACAATGTCCCGTAATTGTCCCTGAAGCACCACCCAGAACAACTCCAAGTTCTGAAAACGCCTCCACATCTCATCTCTTCCTCCCATTCCCCGCACCCAGCAGCCACCATGGCCACTTTTCCCACACCAATGCCACAATTTCTCTGTGGACTTTGATTGGTTGTGTCCATTGCACATCTATGTCAAGAGGGGGCTTAGATTCCACATGGATACTGGATGCAATCCTCCTGCTTTCAGTTGTAGGCACTCTAGGCTCCATGGTGTAGTGGTTGACATTCTTCAACTCCATGTTAGCTGAGTGGGGTAAGTCCAATAAATCAGAGTGTAGCAGTTGAACTCTGTTGAGGCTCAGGGCCTGGCTATCATATTGTCAGTCCAGAGATTCAAATCCCCTAGATATATCTTCAACCCCAGCACCAACTACAATTCCAGTAAAGTAGCATGAAAGTCTTGTGACAAGAGATCCCATCTGTGTCCAGCTCCATCACGCAGAAACACCAGCTCCAAAGCAGGGCCAACTCACATGGCAGTGAACCCCATCTGCCATGACCATAGAACCTGTGGGTCTCTTTAGCCCTCAAAAGGACCAATACCTGGGGTTGTATCTACTTTATCTGTCTCTGAGACTCTGCTCAGGTGTGCATAAGGGCAATCCTTCTGACAACCTCCAGACTCTTTTTTAGAGACTCATAGCCATATAAACTCATTTCTCCTTTCCATTTCCCCCTTACATTAGGTCAAACAGCATTTTAAACTCCTGTTATTATATGTAGACAGGGATATTCTGCTGGTCCGTGTTGAACCTTTAATTCAAGGTCATTTTCTAGTTGCATCATCAGCTGGTACTTGGTAGTGATCCCTCGGTGCCAGAGAGGCTCATCCCCGGGTGTCATGTCCCATGCTGGGGGTAATGCATTGCATTTACATGCTGAGTTTGGCTTCGAGACTGGCCACATGGTAAATACATTTTGGAGCACTGCTGTACCACATGGATAATGATGTACATTATAGTTTACACTTTCCCCCAGTCTACACAGTGGACCATGGCAGAACCTACAATGTCCAGCAACAGTCCCTGCATTACCACCCAGGACTACTCCAAGTCCTAAAAATGCCCGCACATCATATCTCTTCCTCCCTCTCCCCACCTTCAGTAACTACCTAGGCCACTTTCTCCATATAAATGCTATAGTTTCTTCAGTAACTATTCACAATAGTTACACAGTAGAATTTCAGTAAGTCCACTCAAATCCATACTCTATTCCTCCATCCTGTGGACCCTGGGATGTTTATGTCCACTCCACCTTTATACCGAGAGGGGGCTTAGATTCCACATGGATGACTGATGCAATTGTTCTGCTTGCAGTCGGAGGCACTCTTGGCTCCCTGGTGTGGTGATTGACCTTCACCTCCCTGTTATCTGGCTGGGGTAAGTCCAAAAACCAGATGGGTAGAGTTACAAGTCCTCTGAGGCTCAGGGTCTGGCTATCACATGGACAGGCCAGAGATTTAGGTCTCCTGAGTATACAACAACCCCAGCACCAACCACAGGTCTGGTAAAAGTAACAGAAGAGGCATGTGTAGAAAGGTCACATCTGAGTCCATCTCCATCACACTCAGGAACACAAACACCAATGTAGGGCCAACTGACATGGCACGGAACTCCAGAGACATCTGCCATGACCACAGAACCTGTGGGTCTCTGTTGCCCTCAGATGAACAGATACCTGGGCTTGTATCTACTTTGGCTGTCTCTGAGACCCTGCTGAGGCATGCATAAGCACGACCCCTCTGATGACCTTCTAACTCTTTTTTGGAGACTCATAAGCATATAACCTCATTTGTCCTTTCCATTTCCTGCTATTCTTTGAGGTCAAAAAACAGTTTTTAACACCTGATATTACATGTAGGCTGAAATATTCTGTTGGTCTTTTATACAAGGTCTTGCTCTAGTTACATCACCAGCTGGTGCTTGGTAGTAATCCCTCGGTGCTAGGGAGGCTTATCCCCGGGACTCATGTCCCATGCTGGAGGGAAGGTAGTGCATTTACATGCTGAGTTTTGCTTAGAGAGTGGCAACACTTGAGCAATACGGAGGCTCTCAGGAGGTAACTCTTAGGCACCCTGCAGCTCTAGGCCTAGTTCATATTTCAGGCACACAGGCTCATAATTGGAGCCATCAGCATAGAGGGCTCATCTTTGGATCACCCATCTTTGTTGGTCTTTGCCATTGCCCTTGGGGGATTGCTGCTGTTTCACTGAGGGATGTAATAGAGCTCCCCTGACTAGGAACTTAACACTCCCTCAGTTGTTTTTAACTGTAATTACTATTAAAATATCCAAACATTTTTATGTACCCTGTATACATGCACTGGAGAACTCCCTCCCAACCATGTGGCCCCCATCAATAATAGCCCACACCAGTGTTCCTCCCCTGCCATAGTTGAACCACTCTGTGGTCCAAAACTTCTTCAAAAATGAAGCCTAATATATTGCAAGGTTCCATTAATAGTATTAAGGAATATAGTGATGGGTTTAAAGGTTAGAGATAGAATACATACTAATTTAGAAATGTTAAATAAATAACAGTAAAATGGGGTATCATAAAATGAAAAAATGAAAAAGCTTTGTTTCTGATATTTTGCCTTTCATCACTGCAATAAGTGTTGTTCTGTATGTACAGTAGCAAAGCAATTTCTTCCATTTCTTCCTCAGTGTCTACATCCTTTCTTATTCTTTTGTTTTCCTTCTAATTATTAAGTTAGTCTTCACAAAAGTTTAAGATCACAATATTTCACATATACAATATATGGTACTCCCACATATTCAACATCAAACATTTTGTCCCTTCCCAACAATGATCTTTTTACATATTCATATCATATTTACTGCAACTGATGTACAGATATTGAAACAATATCTTTCAAACATGGTTCCATTTGGGTTTGCATTATGGTTTATATTTTAGACTATACAATTTTCTAAATTGTTAGCTATCTTATGTTTTACATTATGGTTTGCATTTTAGGCTGTAGAGTTGCGGTCACCCCTCGGGCTGAAGTGTGGTTTGCTGGCTGGGCGGGGGAGCAGCTGCGGCAGGACAAGCCGCTGCCCCCATAATAGGGTGGCTGGTCGGACTCACCGCCACCCCTGAAGGGAGCTCGGCATGGGCACAGAGTGCCCTCGGGTCTCCCCTTCTCGGCAGCCATGCTTCCGCTGCTGCCCCTCCTCCCGGATAGCCCCACACGATGCCTTTGAGGCAACACCCTTCTTCTTCTTTCTCCCTGCCCAGGCGCAGGGCAGAAAATTCCAGTCTGCCTTTTTCCCCTCCCCCGACAGCAGCAACAGCCAGGCGTGGGCGGAAAAATCCAGTCTGCCCTTTTCCCTCCCCCCGACAGCAGCAACAGCCAGGCATGGGTGGGAAACTCAAGTCTGCCCTCTACCCCAGCAACAGCAGCCACCAATCACTAAACCCTGCCCCTTCCCCCAGCAACAGCGACAGCCAATCCCTAATCACCACCCCTCCCCCGTCCACTACCTCCCACCGACCTTTCTCCGGCAACCAATCAGAACAGGGCGTGGCTTCGACCAATCAGCCTTCCCCAGCCCCTATAAAACTGTTGCCTCTCCCTCAATAAAGTTGGACTTGCGTGTTTACCTTGTCTCTGTGGTAGTTCTTCTGCCGTGCGCCCTCCAGTCCTGAGAGCCCCCGACAAGGGCCTGGCCTCCCTTGTCCCCAGTTCGTCGCCTGCTTCTCTGGGCGACCCCTTCGTCGCCTGCTTCTCCAGGCGGCCCCTTCGTCGCCGGCTTCGCCGGGCGACCCCGTCAGCCGAACCGCGCAACCCCTGTGAGACCGATCCCTCGTCTGCTGCCGGACCGACCCCTCATCCCAAGTGGGACCGACCCCTCATCCCGAGCGGGACTGACCCCTCGTCCAGAGCTGGACCGACCCCTCGTCCGCAGCCAGACCCCACCTCTACCGACCGAGCAAGCCGCCGCATAGAGTTTTATACATTTTTGTATAATTTAAAATGTCCTGTATCCATCTTTGCATAATCTTGTGGAACACTTTCATTGCCCCACAGTTACACTGAATCCATCTATTCAATACCTTTTTCCCCCTCTTGTCAAGGTCCACAGTGACAATCAATCTTCCTTACTTGAAGGACCATCTTCAGAAATACTTGCAAAAGTGTTGAGGGCTTGACATGCTTGACAGCCCTAACCCATTGGGAGCCACCACTTCTCTCGAGAGATACAATTCCCTCTTTTGTGAACATCAGTCCTCCCCAGGGTGTTTGTATACCTTCACTCTTATTGTATGGATCTCCATCCAATGATATAACTGACTATGACAAAATGAGCACTCACACACTCCCTAGAAGCCTGCCCTGTGTCAGATGTGTCCCCCATCTTAAACAGGTAACATTCCTTATTATATTTTCTAAAGAGTTTTCTCAATATTATAGTTTCCAACACATACTTGGCAATTTCCTGTGTTCAAATATTCCTCCCATCCTCCCCTCAATTTCTTGGGCCGTCTGACCCATCTTCCCTTCCCTAGCACCCCTCAAGCCCACAAAGCCCCACCCAAAGGTATCTCTATGCCCCCATATTATCCTTTCCCTGTACAAATACTTACATCCAGCTTATCACAGATTTCACCCATGTAGGTGTCAGCTTGCAACCTTCCTCCACCCGCCAACTTCCTTTAAGCCTATCATCCAGCCTCTTGCTGTGTGAGACAGCCTGGTTTACTTATTACATGTCAGAGAAGTCATGTAGTATTTGTCCTTCAATGCTTGGGTTGCTTCACTCAACATAAGGTCCTTAAGATTCATCCATGTTATCCCATGTGCTTGTACTGTATTCCTTGTTATAGCTGAGTAGCATATACCACGTTTTATTTATCCATTCATCTGTTGATGGGCATTTGGGTTGATTCCAACTTTTGGCAATAGTGAATAATGCTGCTATGAACATTGGTGTGCATATATCATTTTGTGTCCTAGTTTTCAGTTCTTCTGTGTATATACCCAGCAGTGGAATTGCTGGGTCATATGGCAAATCTATAGCTAGTTTTTTGAGAAACTGCCAAACTGTCCTCCAGAATGGCTGGATCCTTCTGCATTCCCACCAGCAGTGGATGAATGTTCCCATTCCTCCATGTCCTCTCCAGCACTTGTAATCTCTTGTTTTTTTAATAACCACCAGTCTTATGTGAGTATGAAGGTGTGAGTTGGCAATCCTCTTCCCTTCTTTTACATCCGATATCCAGTTCTCTAGGCACCATTTGTTGAAGAGGCCATTTTCTCCCAGTTGAGAGGGTTTGGTGGCATTGTTGAATATTATATGACTGTATATATGAGGATCTATATCAGAACTCTCAATTTGGTTCCATTGGTCAGTGTGTCTATCCTTGTGCCATTAACATGCTGTTTTCACTACTGTAGCTTTGTAGTATGTTTTGAAGTCAGGTAGTGTGATTCCTCCAATTACGTTTTTCTTTTTCAATATGTCTTTCACTATTCAGGGCTTCTTTCCTTTCCAAATAAATTTAATAGCTAGTTTTTCTAGTTCATTACAGAATGTTGTATTGATTTTTATTGGGATTGCATAGAATCTGTAGATCAGTTTTGGTAAGATAGACATCTTAATAATATTTAGTCTTCCTATCCATGAACAGGGAATATTCTTCCATGTATTTAGGTGTTCTTTGATTTCCTTGAATAGTGTTGTGTAGTTTTCTGTGTAAAAGTTTTTTACATCTTTAGTGAAATTTATTCCTAGGTATTTAATTTTTAAATTTGCTATTGTAAATGGAATTTTTTTCTTGAAGATCAATAAAATTAACAAACCCTTAGCTAGTCTAATGAAGAAAAATGAGAGAAGATGCAAATATACAAAGTAAGAAATGAGAAAGGAGATATCACCACTAACCCCACAGAAATAAAGACGATCACCAGAGGATACTTTGAAAAACTATATTCCAACAAGAAGGACAATTTAGAGGAAATGGACAAATTCCTAGAAACATATAAGCAGCCTACATTGATGAAAAAATAAATTGATGATCTCAACAAACCAATCACAAGTAAGGAGATAGAATCAGTCATTAAAATCCTCCTGAAGAGAACCAGCAAGATGGTGGTGGAGTAAGGGGCTCCTAGGATCATTTCCTGCTACAGGGCAGTTAGCAAACACTCAGAGCTCTCTGGAGCTAGCTGATGCACCAGTTTCGGGGTTCCAGGAGACCAGAAGAGCATCCAGCAATGTCTTTGAAAGAGTGGAAGGAGGAGACTGCCCATCTGCAGAGAAGACTCATAAGTAGAGTGCTCCATGCTCCTGAGGCCGGTGCCCATCCTCCACTGGAGTCACAAGCTGCTTTGGGAGCTATTCTGTGACTGGAATTCAAAGCTCCACTTTCCCAAAACGGGGGAGGAAGAGTCAGTTGGGCACCAATTTCAGCTATTGATGAGGAAACTCAGTGGCCTACAGTATAATCCTGAAAACAGCTAAAGCTTGAACCTATCCAAGTCAGAAAGAGGATGGGACCTGCCAACTTAATTCCACGCTTGGGATGAGGGGAAGCAGGGCAGACTGAAAATCCTAGCGCTGGTGGAAACCAGCTTCTTTCCATCCAGACCAGATTGCAGCTCTAGCCTAGACCCCAGTGCCACCTTCAGCAGGGAGGAATCTTCAGGAACCTGTGCCAGTCTCTCTGGGAAATTACTGGCTAAGCTCTGGAGGCCAGTGATTGTCCTACTCTGGCAGCACAAGCTGTCCCAGGAGCTATTCTGTGACTGGAATCAGAAGACCCATTTCCAGAAAACAGGGGAGGAAGAGACAGTTGGCTGCCGATTTTCATTACGGATGGGAGACTTGACTGGCTAAGAGAAAACCCTGGGAACAGGGGTGTGTGAACAAGCCCAAGTCAGAAAGAGGCCAGTAGCCGCCATTCTGACTCTGCCCCCAGCCTGAAGGGAAGCCGGGGTGACTGAAACTCTCAGTGTAGGCAGGAACCAGTTACTTTCATGCAGATCAGCCTGAAGTCTGCCTAGGCTTCAGCCCCGCCTCTGGCAGGGAGGAGGCTGAGGAGTCCACACCAGGCCATATAGGTAACTGTAGGTAACTTTGGCTGCCATAGATTGAAAATCAGAAGTCTATCAGGACAACTGTGGTCATCTTGGACCTGCGCTGCATAGATTGTTGCCCACACCTACAGCCCCATCCCTGCCCCAGGCAGGGGAGAAATGAATGTGAAGCTTCATCAGTTGCTCTGGGCAACTACAGTCTAGGCCTGCATGTGGGTTATCCACATAGCTGTGACCCTGTCCCTATCCCTGGCAAAGGAGAAAGTTGGAAGAAGCATCATTTTTTAAAAGATTTATTTATTTATTTCTCTCCCCTCTCCCCCCCACCCTGGTTGTCTGTTCTCTGTGTCTATTTGCTGCATCTTTTTTCTTTGTCCACTTCTGTTGTTGTCAGCGGCATGAAAGTCTGTGTTGTCAGTGGCACGGAAATCTTTTTGTTGCGTCATCTTGCAGTGTCAATTCTCTGTGTGGGTGGCACCATTCTTAGGCAGGCTGCACTTTCTTTCATGCTGGGCAGCTCTCCTTATGGGGAGCAATCCTTGCACGTGGGGGACACCCCTGTGTGGCATGGCACTCCTTGTGCGCATCAGCACTACGCATGGGCCAGCTCCACATGGGTTAAGGAGGCCTGGGGTTTGAACCGCGGACCTCCCATGTGGTAGACAGATGCCCTAACCACTGGGCCAAGTCCTTTTCCCAAAGAAGCATCATTGGTCCCTGGTGCAATGAGGGCAGCTTGAGCCTCCACAGCTTACATCACCAAGTACATGCTTGCTCCTACTGCACAACCAGCAAGGGAGAAAGGATGGGAAGCCCTAAACTAAAGAGAAAAACTGCACCCAGAATAAATACTCTAGGAAGCCAAATGCAAAAACACCAAGAAAAACTTACAATCCACACCAAGAAACAGGAAGCTATGGCCCACTTAAAGGAAGAAGATAAGCCTCCAGATGACATAAAGGAGTTGAGACAACTATTTATAGATGTTCACACAAATCTTCTTAATAAGTTCAATGAGATAGCTAAAGAGATTAAGGATATTAAGAAGACGTTGGATGAGCACAAAGAAGAATTTGAAAGCATACATAGAAAAATAGCAGATTTTGTGGGAATGAACAGGGCAATCAATGAAATAAAAAAAAACATTGGAATCATATAATGGCAGATTTGAGGAGGCAGAAGAAAGGATTGGTGAGCTTGAAGAAATGGCCTCTGAAAGTGAATATACAAGAGAAGAGATGAAGAATGCATGGAAAAAATTGAACAAGGTCTCAGGGAACTAAATGACAGAAAAGACGTGCAAACAAACATACGTGTCATGGGTATCCCAGAATGAGAAGAAAAGGGAAAAGGGGCAGAAGGAATATGTAAAGAGATAGTAGTAGAAAATTTCCCAACCCTATTCAAGGACATAGACATCCTTGTCCAGGAAGCAAAATATACTCCCATCTGAAAAAATCCTAATAGACCAACTCCAAGACACACACTCATCATAATGTCAAAGGCCAAAGACAAAGAGAGAATTCTGAGAGCAGCAAGAGAAAAGCAATGCATAACTTATAAGGGATATCCAATAAGATTAAGTGCTGATTTCTCATCGGAAACCATAGAGGCAAGAAGACAGTGGTCTGATGTATTTAAGATACTACAAGAGAAAAACTTCCAGCCAAGAATCTCATATCTGGCAAGACTGTCTTTCAAAAATGAGGGCAAAATTACAATATCCACAGATAAACATAACTGAGAGAATTTCTAAGCAATAGACCAGAATTTCAGGAAATACTAAAGGGTGTTATAGAGCCTGAAAAGAAAAGACAGGAGAGAGAGACATGTAAGGGAGTCTAGAAATGAAGATTATATCAATAAAAGTAACTAAATGGTCAAGAGTGTGGTGAAAATAAAATATGACAGATAAAACTCAAATAGTCAGGAATAAACTTAACCAATGATATAAAGCACTTGTATTCAGAAAACTGCAACTCAATGTTAAAACAAATTTAAAAAGCCCTAAATAACTGGAAGAATATTCCATGCTCATGGATTGGAAGACTAAATATCATTAAGATATCAATTCTACTCAAATTGATATACACATTTAATGCAATCTTGATAAAAATTCCACCATCATTAAAGAAAAAATTGCAAACACAATCATTAAATTTATTTGGAAGTGTAAGGAATCCTGAATAGCCAGAAACATCATAAAAAGGAAAAGTGAACCTTCTTCTCCAGACTTTATATCATAATACCTACCTATATCTGTAAAAACAACATGGTACTGGCATAAAGACAGACAAAATGGACCAATGGAACCAAATTTATGGTTCAGAAACAGACCTTCACAGGTATGCTCAAGTGATTTTTGATTAGCCTGTCAAACTGACACAGCTCAGACAGAATAATCTATTCAACAAATGGTGCTGAAAAAATTGAACATCCACAGCTGAAAGAAGGAAAGAGGACCCTATCTCACACCTTTTCCAAAAATTAACTCAAAATGGCTCAAAAAACTAAAAATGAAAGCTAGAACCATAAAACTTCTAGAAGAAATTATTGGAAAATATCTTCAAGACCTGGTGGTAGGTGGTGGATTCTTAAAGGAGGTAAGAGAAGGACTGAGTGGACTACTGATGTTTAATGTATGTAGAAATTTTAATTAGCTTTACTGTAAAATTGTGGAAATGTATAGAGTTGATGGTAACACACAGTGAGTAACAGCTTGTTTATAAATGGGGATGTGACTGAAAATGGTAAACTAGTTATGTAAATGCCAATTGATAGAATGCTTGAGAATAAGCTAGGAACTGGATAGCATGGTAAACCAAGAGGTGGTGAGAATTGTGGTTGATGGTACAGATGCAAGAGTGTCCTTTGTTAGCTAGAACAAATGTATATCACTACTGCAGGGTGATGGGAATGTGGAGAAGCATGGGAAAAATACAGCTGGAGTGGCTTATGGACTGTGGTTAGTAGTAATAATATAATATTCTTGCATCTATGCAAAAGATGTATTGTGTCGCTACTGAGGCAGTATGGAAAATGTGAGCCAAATGTATACTATGGACATGGTAACAATCAGATGATATTATTTTATCTGTAGCACATGACACACCACATTGTGGTGTGCTGATGGAGGGGTGTTGTTTGGGAATTCTGCACATGTGCATGATTGTTGTATAAGTTTACAACTTCTGTCATAAAAAATATACTTAAAAAATAATATTAGGGTGGGTTGGGGGAAAAATACACCAAATGTAAGAAAAGGACTATGATTAGTAGTATATTTTGACAGTGTTCTTTCATAGTTTGTAACAAATGTCTCATGACAATGCAAGTGTTGGTGGAGTGTTGATGTATGGAACCCCTGTATGACGTTATGCATGTTTGCTTTGTAAGTTCACAACTTTTACTATATACTTAATTGTTTATGTATATTGATAAATAAATGATATAAAGATAATAACAATCGGATTGGTTAGGGGAAAACTACTTTGCTTAGTAGTAATAGTTTGACAATGCTCTTTCATTGTTAGTTTAAAAAGTTTAAAAACATTGCAAGTTATTGGTGGTAGGGTGAGATGTTATATATGTTTGTTTGATGTTATATATGTTTGTTTGGTAAGGTCACAACTACTATACACTTATTGTTTATGTATTTTTATGTATGAGTGATGTATTTCAATAAATTTAAACAAACAAACAAACAAACAAAAACCTCCCAACCAAGAAGAGCGCTGGGTCAGACAGCTTCCCAGGTGAATTCTGTTTGTTACAAATTGAATAACAGTGGATGGTAACCTAAAAATGAGTCTTTGAATATTATCTAGCAACTGGTTTAAATGTATTAAAGAAACCACATGGAATTATTTCAATTACTAGAAAAGCAGGAAAACTTAGTGACATTACTGTTACTAATAAAATAGTTTTAACCACTTAGCTAACAAATAAAAGTTGTTCTGTTTGTTTTAAATGAAAATTTACTAGAAACTGTAACCAAGAGTTGAGACAAGATCATTATATACATGCCTTTCCATTACAAAACAGTAAAAGGATAACATCCAAAATTACTGTAACTGAGAGGATTTAGCCTAGACTTGCTATTATGATGGTAATAATAAACTGAGATTGTCTTTGCTAATGGGTATTTAATAACAACCTTTGCTGTAATGGTACTTATTTACTTATTCTTTCCTGCTTGAATCCATGGAAACATCCATTCCCCCATAGCTCAGGCCAAGGAAAATAAGACACCCTTGTCTCCTATCCTTGCACTGGTGATAATAACCTTGTTTTCTGTCCTGACTATCTAGGGGTGAATTCCAATTTACCTACCCAGAGGGATGCCACAGAGTTTGAGAAAAATGCTGCCTAGTGAAATCCTTGGCCCTGGGTTGGACTTCCACACTTCCATCCAGCAGCTGCTGGAGTCCTTTTATCTCCAAGGACCAGAAAATGTGGGCTCTTCCACCTCAAGTGCAGTGTATCCTAATGTGAATGCTCATTTTGCCATAGTGGGTTATATCATTGGATAGAGACCCATATAATGAGAGTGAAGGTATACCCACATCCTGGGGAGGACTGATGCTCTCAAAGGAGGGAATTGTATCTCTCGAGAGAAATGCTGGCTCCCAGTGCATTAGGGCAGTTGAGCATGTCAAGCCCTGACCATTATTGCAAGTATCTCTGAATATGGCCCTTCAAGAAATGAAGATTGACTGTCACTGTGGGCCCTGAGGGGAGGGGGAAAGAGGTATTGAATAGATGGAACCAATGTAACTGTGTGGGCAATAGAAGTGTTCCACAAGAGTATGCAAGGATGGATATAAGACATGTAAAATTACACCAAAAATATATAGGGGCTGATAGGCTAAAATGTAAATCATAATGTAAAACATAAGATAACTAAAAATTTAGAAAATTGTATAGTCTAAAATATAAACTACAATGTAAACACAAATGTTACCTTGTTTGAAGGCTATTGTCTCAATATCTGTACAACAGTTTCAGTAAATATACTATGAATGTGTAAAAAGATTATTGCTGTGGAAGGGAAAAGGTTTTATGTTGGATATGTGGGATTACTGTATATTGTATATATGAATTACTGTGATCTAAAACTTTTGTGAAGAAAAGCTTAATAATTAGAAAAAAGAAAATCAAAAGATAGGACATAGACACTGAGGAAAAGACTGAAGTAGTTGTCTTGCCAATTTACATACAAGGAAACACCTATTGCAGTGATGGAAGGCAAGACATCAAAAACAAAGCTTTTGCATTTTTAAATTTTTTGATACCCCAATTTATTTTTACCTTAATTTTTCTAAATCAATACGTATTCTATATCTGACCTTTATACTCATCACTATATTCCATTTTACTATTAATAGAACCTGGCAATATATTGGGCTTCACTTTTCAAGAAGTTTTGAATCACAGAGAGGTTCAACAATGGCAGAGGAGGAATACTGGTATGGGATGTTATTGACAGGAGACACATGGTTGCCAGGGAGTTCTACAGGACATACATCCAGGGTACCTAAAAATGTTTATATATTTTCATAGTGGATACAATTAAAAACAACAAGTGAGGGAGTGCTGAATTCCTAGCCAGGGGAGCTCTATCACAGTCCCTAAATGAACAGCAACAATCCCCCATGGGCAATCGCAAAGACCAAAAGAGAATGAAGGTCCAACAATGAGCCCTTGATACTAATGACTATGCTTGTGAGCCTGTGCACCTAAAATAAGAACAAGGCCTAGAACTGTAGGGTGCCTAAGAGTTACCTCCTGAGAGCCTCCATGTTGTTCAAATGTGGCCAGTCTCGAAGCCATACTCAGCATGTAAATGTGTTGCTTTCTCCCCAGTGTGGGACATGACTTCTGGGGATGAGCCTCCCTGGCACTGAGGGATTACTCCCAAGTACCAGCTGATGATGTAACTAGAATATGACCTTGAATAAAAGGGTCAACTCAGAACAGCAGAATATCTCAATCTACATATAATACCAGGAGTTAAAAATGCTTTTTGACCTGAATCAAGGGGGAAATGGAAAGGACAAATGAGTTTATATGGCTTTGAGTCTCCAAAAAGAGCCAGCAGGTTATCAGAGGGGTTGCACTTATGCACACCTCAGCAGAGTCCCAGAGACAGATAAAGTAGATACAATCCCAGGTATTGGTTCTTCTGAGGGCTACAGAGACACACAGGTTCTATGGTCATGGCAGATGGAGTTCAGTGCCATGTCAGTTGGCCCTACTTTGGAGTTTGTGTTTCTGTGTGATGGAGCTGGACTCAGATGTGATCTTTGTTCACAAGCCTCTCCTGTTACTTTTAGTGGAACTGTAGTTGGTGCTGGGGTTTAATATATACCCAGGGGACCTGAATCTCTGGACTGACCCTGTGATAGCCAGGCCCTGAGCCTCAACAGATTTCAGCTCCTACACTCTGGTTTATTGGACTTACCCCACTGAGCTAACATGGAGTTGAAGAGGATCAAACATCACACCAGGGAGCCAAGTGCCTACAACTGAAAGCAGGAGGATTGCATCCAGCATCCATGTGGAATCTAAGGCCCCTCTTGATATGGATGTGGAGTGGACACAACCATACCAAGGTCCACAGGATGGAGGAATAGAGTATGGATTAGAGTGAACTTACTGATATGCTATTCATGAACTATTGTGATTAGTATTTGAAGAAAATGTGGCATTGGTGTGGAGAAAGTGACCATGGTGGCTGCTGGGAGTAGGGAATGGGAGGAAGAGGTGAGATGTTGGGGCGTTTTCACGACATGGAGTTGTCCTGGGTGGTGCTGTAGGGACAGTTACCAGACATGGTATGTCCTCCCATGGTCCACTGGGTGGAATGTGGGAGAGTGTGAGCTAGGATGTGGACCATTGACCACGAGGTGCAACGATGCTCAGAGATGTATTCACCAAATGCAATGAATGTGTCATGCTGATGGAAGAGATTGTTGTTATGGGGGGAGGAGTGGGGTGAGTGGGGTGGGGGGTATATGGGGACCTCATATTTTTCGAATGTAATATTAAAAAAATAAAGACAAAAAAATAAATGCAGCAAGTTACGGGAAAAAACAGTATTCCCTAAGATTTCACTATTCTTGGTGATCATGTACTGCATGTTGCTCATCCAAGGTCTATCAAAGTCAAAATGGGAAGTAAGCATAGCTGCAAAGAAATCATTGTTGTAGATTGTATTTTAAAGCATTGGGAACAGCTGATGCACAGATATTGAAACAATATAACTACTAAGCATGGTTCCATTATGGTTTACATTATGTTTTATATTTTAGACTGCACAGTTTTCAGAAGTTTTGGTCACATTATGGTTTACTTTTTAGACTATATTAATTTATAAATTTTTGATGAAAGTTAACATGGCCTATATCCATCATTGGATGATCTTGTGGAACACTTCCATTGCCCCACAGTTACCCCTCCTTCCGTCTATTCTATTCCTCCCTTCCTCTCCCCTTGGGACCCACAGTGGCAACCAAGCCTTGCTGGTTGAAGAAAAAGTTTCATAGATACTTGCAACAATGCTGAGGGCATGACCCACTAGTCTGTTCTCCCCCATTGAGAACCATCCATCCTCTCCAGAGATACACTCCCCTATGATGGAGAACATCAGTTCTCCCCAGGATGGGGGTCCAACACCTTCCTGCTTATTGCATGGGTCTCCACCCTCTGATATAACACACTATGACAAGATGGGCACTCACACACTCCCTAGTAGCCTGCCCCAGGTGCACCCTGTGCCAGATGCCCCCTGTCAAACACCTTAAACCAGTAACCCTTCCTTATTACATTGTCTAAACAGTTTTCTCAACCTTACCATTTCAACCACGTGCCTGAAAATCTCCCATGTTTACCTGCTGCTCCCAAATGGTTCCCCCAATTCCATGGATCATCTGACCCATCCACCCAACTCTAATGCCCCTCAACCCTGCAAATCCCCACCCAATAGTATCCCCATGCCTGTCTTATCCCTTCAATGCACAACAACTTACCTCCATGTATCATAGATTTCACCCATGTAGGCATTAGTTTACAACCTTCCTTTACCCCCCTATTTCCTGTAAGCCTATCATCCCATCTCTAGCTCTCCAAGACAGATTGATTTGCTTAATTCATATCAGAGAGAACATAGTTTTTCCTTCAATGCCTGGCTTGCTTCACTCAACATAAGGTCCTCAAGTTTCATCCATGTTATGCCATGTGTTTGTACTGTATTCCTTCTTATATTTGAGTAGTATTTCACTGTATGTATATACCACATTTTGTTTATCCATTCATCTGTTGATGAGCTTTTGGGTTGATTTCAACTTTTGGCAATAGTGAATAATGCTGCTATGAACATTGGTGTGCATATATCAGTTCAAGCCCTTGTTTTCAGTTTTTCTGGGTCTATACCCAGCAGTAAAATTGCTGGGTCATATGAAAAATCTACAGCTAGTTTTTTGAGGAACCACCAAACTGTCCTCCACAATGGTTGGATCCTTGTACATTCTCACCAGCAGTGGATGAGGGTTCCCATGCCTCCACATCCACTCCAGCACTTATTGTCTTCTGTTTTTTTCAGTAGCCACCAGTCTACTGGGTGTAAGATGGTATCTCATTGTAATTTTGATTTGTGTTTCCCTAATAGCTAGTGATGTTGAACATCTTTTCATGTGCTTTTAGCCATTTGTATTTCTTCTTTGGAGAAGCATCTGTTCAAGTCTCTTGCCCTTTTTTTGAATGGGTTGTTCATCTTTTTATTTTCAAGGTATAGGATATCTTTATACGTGTTCGATATTAGGCTCCTACCAGATATATGGTGTATTAGTCAGCCAAAGGGGAACAGATACAAAATACCAGAAATCTGCTGGGCACTAGAAAGGATCTTTATCTGGCATAAGATCATACAGTTACCAGGCCATAAAGCATAAGTTACTTCCCTCACGAAAGTCTATTTCCTCATGTTGGAGCAAGATGGCTGCTGACATCTGTGAGGGTTCAGGCTTTCTGGGCTCCTCTGGGCTCAGCTCCTCTGTTTCCTCCACAAGGTCAGCTGTAGACTATCAGGCTCTCTAGGCTTTACCTTTCTCCAGAAGGTCAACTGTAGACTGTCAGGTGAATGACTCTGTCTCTTTCCCTGGGGTTCCAGCTTAAGACTTCAGCATCAAACTCCAACATCAGAAACTCTATCTCTGTTATTTGCCATGGCTCTTATCTGTGAGTCCCCACTCACCAATGAATGGGGATTTCACACTCTAATCATAACTCAATCATGCCCAGGTACAGATCAGATTACAAGCATAAACCAATATTTGTTTTTGGAATTCATCAATATTATGAAACTGCTTCATATGGTTACCAAGTATTTTCTCCCACTGTGTAGGCTGTCATTTCACTTGCTTGAGAAACCCCTTTGAGGTGCAAATGGCTTTAATTTTGAGGAGGTCCCATGTGTCTATTTTTTCTTTCACTAATCATGCTTTGGGTGTGAAGTTCCTGAAGCCATTTCCTATTACGAGTTCCTGTAGATGCTTCCCTACATTGTCTTCCAAGTTCTTTATGGTATTGGTATTGGATCTTGAGTTAATTTTTGTATGAGGTGTGAGATGGCAATCCTCTCTCATTCTTTTGCATATGGATATCCAGTTCTCCAAGCACCATTTGTTGAAGAGGCCATTCTCTCCCAGTGAGTGGGTTTGGTGGCCTTGTTGAATATCAATTGACAGTATATGTGAGGATCTATTTCAGGAATCTCTTTCTGGTTCCATTGGCCAGTATGTCTGTCTTTGGGCTGTTACCATGCCATTTTAACCACTCTACTCTGTCCTATGTTTTAAAGTCAGGTAGAGGGATCCCACCAATTTCATTTTCTTTTTCAATACGTGTTTGGTCTTTCAGGGCCTCTTTCCCTTCCAAATAATTTTCTCAGTTGGTTTTTCCAGTTTATTAAAAAATGCTAAGTTGATTTAAATATTTTTAATTGAAGTTTATCATTCATACATGAACACACATAAACAATAAGTGTATAGTAAAGATTGTGAAATTACAAAATAAACATAAATAACATCACACAGGTGTCTCATATACCACTGCTCCACCATCTCTTTGCATTGTTATAAAACATTTGTTACAAACTATGCAAGAATATCATCAAAATATTAATCCCAATTATATTACTTATCTATAGAAATTGTATTAAATCTGTAGAGCAGTTTGGGTAGGATAGACATCTTGATGATATCTAGTCTTGCTATCCATGAACAGGGAATATTCTTCCATTTACTTAAGTCTTCTCTGATATCTTTAACAGTGTTGTTTAGCTTTCTGTGAATAAGTCTTTTACATCTTCAGTTAAATTTATTCCTAGGTGTTTGATTTTTAAATTTACTATTGTAAATAGTATTTCTTTCTTGATTTTCTCCTCAGATTGCTCATTATTGGTGTACAGAAATGCTACCTATTTTTGCACATTGATCTTATAACCTGAAACTTTACTGATTCATTAATAAGTTCTAGAAGCTTTGTTGTACATTTCTCAGGGCTTTCTATGTATAGGATCATGTCATCTGTGAATAGTGAAATTTTGACTTTTTCCTTTCTAATTTGCATGCCTTTTACATCTGGTTCTTGCCTCAGTGCTCGAGCAAGTGTTTCTAACACAATATTAAATAGGAGGGGTGATAATGGGCATTCTTCTCTTGTTCCTGATCTTAGAAGGGAAGATTTTTGGATTTCACCATTGTAAATGATGTTGGCTGTGGGTTTTTCACATACACCCTTGAAAATGTTCAGAAAGTATCTTTCTATTCCTATTTTTTGCAGTATTTTTATCAGGAAAGTACGCTGTATTTTGTCAAGTGCTTTTTTGCATCTATACATATGATCATGAGATTTTTTTCCCTTTGATCTGTTTATGTGGTTTATTACATTGATTGATTTTCTTATGTTGAACCATTCTTGTATACCAAGGATTATCCCCACTTGGTCATGATGCATAATTCTTTTGATGTGTTGTTGAGTACAATTAGCAAGTATTTTGTAGAGGATTTTAGCATCTAGGTTCATTAGAGAGATGGTCTGTAATATTTCTTTCTTGTGGTATCTTTGTTTGTTTTTGGTATTAGGATAATGTTGGCATCATAGAATGACTTAGGCAATGTTCCCACTATTTGAATTTTTTTTAAAGAGTTTAAGCAAGATTGGTGCTAGTCCTTCTGGAATGTTTGGTAGAATTCACCTGTGAAGCCATCTGGCCCGGGGCTTTTCTTTGTTGGAAGGTTTTTAATGACTAACTCTATCTCTTTACTTGTGATTGGTCTGTTGAGATTGTCAATTTCTTTGTCAATGTAGGTTGCTTATGTGTTTGTAGGAAATTGCCCATTTCCTCTAAATTTTGATTCTTGTTGACATATAGTTTTTCAAAGTATCCTCTTACAATAGTCTTTATTTCTGTGAGGCCAGTGTTGATATCCCTTTTCTCATTTCTTATTTTGTATATATTCATCTTCTCTCTCCTTTTTTTGGTTAGTCTACCTAAGGGTTTGTCAATTTTATTGATCTTCTCAAAGAATCAGTTCTTTATTTTTTTTTTCAAGTGCTTTCTTATTTTCTATTTCATTTAATTCTGCTCTGATCTTTGTTATTTCTTTCCTCTTCCTTTGAGGGTAGGTTACAGTTTTTTCTTTCTTTCTTTCTTTTTTTACTAAATCCTCAAGTGTGCAGTTAGGTCTTCAATTTTAGCTCTATCTTCATTTTTGATGTATGAATTCATGGCTATGAATTTCCCTGTTTTACAGCTTTTATTGTATCCCATAATTTTTGATATGTTACATTGTTATTTTCACTGGTTTTAACATAGTTACTGATTTCTTTTGTGATTTCCTCCTTGACCCACTGGTTGTCAAAGACTGTGTTGCTTAACTTCCATATCTTTGTGACACTATGGTTCTCTGTCCCTTGCAGATTTGCAGCATCCTTCCACTGTGGTCGGAGAAATTATCTTGTATTATTTCAATCTTTTTGAATTCATTGTGACTTTCTCTGTGACACAGCATGTGGTCTATATTTGAGAATGATCCTTGTGCACTTGAGAAGAATATATATCCTGCGGTATTTCGGTGTAATGTTCTCTAGATGTCTATTAGGTCTAGATCCTCTAATACATTATTCAAAGTCTTTTTTTCCTTATTGATTCTCTGTTGAGATGTACTACCTAATGGTGATAATGGTGTATTAAAGTCCCCCACTATAATTGTAGAGGGATCTTTTCCTCCACTTAGTTTATCTGGTGTTTGCCTCATGTATTTTGTGGTACCCTGGTTATGTACATAAATGTTTATGATTGTTCTTTCTTCTTGAAAGAATACGCTTTTTACTATTATGTAGAATTTGTCTTTGTGTCTCACAATAACTTTGCATTTAAAGTCTGTTTTGTCTGATATTTGTATAGGTAGTCCAGCCCTTTTTTGTTTATTGTTTACTTCTAAGATTGTTTTCCAGCCATTCACTTTAAACCTCCTTGAATCCCTGGGTCCAATTGGGTTTCTTGTAGACAGCATATAGATAGATTATATTTCCTTATCCATTCTGCCAATCAGATGTTGTTGATAGTGCATATTTTCATAATATCTGTAAATTCCTGAAGTAATGACCTTTTATTATTATGGTATGCCTCTATTTATCTCTGGTAACTTTTTTTTGTCTTATCTATTTTGTCTAATCTCATATTCCTACTCCCACAGTGTTAGGATTGTTTTTTTGCATTTTTACATACTTATAATTGAATGCATTTTTACCTTTGAATTTAAATGTGTTATTTTGTAGAAAACAGGTAGTTTTGTTTTTATTTGCATCCAGTGGGACAATCTCTGCCTTTTGGTTGAAGAGTTTATCAAATTCACAACATTTTAATGAGATATAATTCACACCACAAAATTTACTACTTTAAATGTGAAATTCATTGGTGTTAGTATATATTTCCAATGCTGTGCAACCATTACCTTCCTCTAATTCTAGAACTTTCCCATTACCCCACAAAGAAAACCAAACCCCTTAGACATCACTCCACAGTCCCTCACCCACAATTATATTGATGTACATATTTTATTATCCACTCATAAGATGATGGGCATTTGGATTGGTTTAACTTTCTGACTATTGGAAATATTGCTGCATTGATCATTCATATACAATTTTTTTTCAAATGGAAACATGTTTTGAATATTGTAGCAGTTTGATATAATTGATGAATTCCGAAAAGAAATATTGGATTATGCTTGTAATGTGATCTGTACCTGGGCATGGCTGAGTTATAATTAGGGCATTGAGTCCCCATTCAGTCCCCACTCTTTCGTGCATGGGGATTCACAGGTAAAAGGCATGGTGAAGAACAGAATTGAGGGCTTTTAATGGTGGAGTTTTGATTTTGGAGTTTGATGCTGAAGACTTAAACCAGGGCCCTGGGAAGTCAGCATGCAGAGGAAAGAGAAGCCAGCCCCAGGAAGGAAGGAACATTGAAACCAGAGTAAAGAAAGCCCCAGGAATGTAGGAACCCAGGAAGCCTGAACCCTCACAGATGCTGGCAGTCATCTTCCTCCAAATAGACTTTGATGAGGGAAGTAACTTGTGCTTTATGAGCTGGTATCTGTAAGCTCCTACCCCAGATAAATATCCCTTATAAAAACCAACCAATTTCTGGTATTTTGCATCAGCACCCTTTTGTTTGAGTATTACAAATATGTATTTGCATATATACTTTATATATAGTCTCATAATGTCCCAGTGACTTGAGTCACTGGGAATTTCTGAGACCATTCACAGAAACAACAAACATTGATATATTAGACTACATCAAAATTAAAAGCATCTTTCATCAAGAGATACCATTAAAAACATAAAAATGAGAAGCCAAAGGCTGAAAGAAAATATTCACAAGTATGTATCTGAGTAAGGCTTAGTGTCTAGGATATATGAAACATCCTATAATGCAAAAAAAAAAAAAAAGGCAAATGACTTGCTGAAAAATGGGCAAAACATTAGAAAAAACACTACCCAAAGAAGACATGCAAATGACTATTAAACACATAAAAATATGCTCAATACTAGTCACTTGGGAAATGCAAGTTAAAACCTTAATGATATATTACCAGACTCTACCAGAATTTCTAAAATTAGAAAAAGTAACAATTCTTCAGAGGATGTACAGGAATAAGGTTTCCCAATCAATATTGGTGAAAATCTTAGTGTCAGACCCACTTTGAAAAAAATTGTAAAAGAGTTTAACAAAATTAGATACTTGCCTTTCCTATGACTTAGCAATTCTATTCTCAGGTATTACCCAAAAAAAGGAAACATATGTCAACAAAACATTTGCATAGAATGTTTATTGCAATTTTAATTATAATTACAAATGGAAAACTCAATTGGCCTACATCTATAGCATAATGGATATAGTCATATAATGGAATACAACTCCCCAGTAAAAAACATAAACTATTGATACAGCCAATATCTTGGATGAATCTCAAAAAATTATGCTGACTGAAAGGAACTTTACATAAAAGAGCACGTGGTTTTTAAAAATTCAAAAATGTTGAAGTTTTAGGACAGGTAAAAATAAAGGATAGTGAAAAAAATCAGAACAGGATTGACTATATGGTGTGGGGCCTGCTTTAATTGGAATGGGACATGCGGGAGGTTTTGAGTTTTATATTTTAATAAGGGTTTGGGTAACACACTCAAACACATTTGTCCCAGCTAAATGAATGTGCACTTAAAATTTCTGCCATTCACTTTATATAATTTTACTCAAAATAAACAATGAGTGAACTCTAATTAGTCCACTATTTAAGAAAGAGGTATACTGATGTCTATAACCTATTTTGAAGTATGTCAAATAATGTCATAAGTTGGTGGTTAAAAGGAAGAATAGATGAGTATAGAACAATTCTTAACTACTTTTAAATATGGTAAAATTCTAATCGAAGCATATAGAGCACAGGGTATTCACTGCAAAAGCCATTCAGCTTTGCTGTATATATGATCAATTTATAACAAAATTTCAGAAATAAGTCAAGATCCTAATAGCTTACCAAAAAAAAAAAAAAAAAAGGAATAATCTGTGGGTGATAGCACATTGAATTTAAAGAATCAGTTAGTCCTTACTGATACTAAAAACACAAATAAGGAATCCAAAATAAGTTATGGGAATATTCACCTACTATAAAGTACTAGTATGTGAAATAATAAAAACAGAAAAAATAACCAAGACAGAAACAAACAATTTTGGAAGTTTCATAATAATGGTTGATTCAGGTAAGAAACATGAATGTATGCTAAAACTTGTAGTATAAATCTTGATGGAGAAGGGTAAATTTAAACAATCTCAAAACAGAAAGCTGTCTTTATGAGGAGGAAACTAGTAAAACCATTGTAAGTGATCAATGGTGATATCCCTATAATAGGAAAAGGAGATTACATTAAATGCCTCCAGATGTCATACACCAGGGATGACACAGTAAGAGTTATGTGGTCATCCTGACATATCTGCATTGTTGGAATCAAATCATGAGCAAGTAATCAAATACACACTGAAAAGCAATATAAAAATTTAAAAAAATTATTTGTGTTGATTGAAAATATGATTAATATCTACTAATTCCCATTCAAATGGAAACAAGAATAATATGTTCAGTAATGATAATTTATTTGCTGAACAACAGTTGCACACCTAGTATGGAGCTAGTGTGGAAGAAGGGATGGATGGTCAGGCTTGGAGACAAATAATGATGTGACCCATGTGTGCAAGTAAGAGCCAGTGCTATTGAAAAGACGGGTCTAATTCTGAGTTCATTGAAGTAATTATTTCCCCTGAGACCTTCAGTCAGACAGTTAAAATCTAAACTCCGTGGAGTCCTTCACTCTGATAGTTTTGTTTTGACTTATCCCATTCTAGTCTAAGAGAATTCCATTTGAGTGGGTGAGTGATTTTGCTACTGCTGTGGGGTGAACCTTAAGGAGGGAAGACCCCATGTAGAATAGATGTTATAGCAGAAGGTTGAAAATATTAGGAACTATTTCTGGAGGGAAGGAGACCGATTAGTGATACTAGAGCAGTTGTTTACTGGAGCCACTTAAATGTTTCTATCCTTCATTCAAATGCCACTTTCAGTGAGAGCATTTTGGTAGCTAGAAATTGGCCATGGTGGGAGTATATACACCAAGGAAATTGGCAAACCTTACAAAATATACATCGTTTTACTTTGCTTATTTGCATATTTGTGGTGATCTAGTTTATTAGCACACCCCTGCACTAGATCACAAATATGTGCTGTCCCAGTAGATTGGAAAGGGCTGTCTGAGACTGGAGAGGGATGGGAGTCTGGAATTGAGGTCCCTTTTATCTCTCAGTGTGCAAAGGAGTTTTGGGTCTTTCTACAGAAGGTTTTACATTATCCCAGACACTGAGACCTTTAAACATCTGAGGCTTTTGAAGGGGCTTAATCTTCGCTCTCTTATCCTGATCCTTTATCCTAACCATTCAATATTTGTCCTTTGATTTTATTGTTAAACAATTTTTTAGAGTTACATTGTGCCTCGGTGTGCTGGGTCCTGGACATGCACAAAGATCAAAGACAATTCTCATGTCAAAAAATTCACCATCAATGGGGGAAACATTGCCAGGATATTCATTTGTTGTATTCCTCAGTATAGGTACCCTGGATGATTAGACTCCTTGTCAAAGCAGAGGAAAAGTAGGGAGAGTGACTTATGGGGATATGTTTCTCAAAGTCATGTCCCAGACCTATTGGACCAATGAGGGCTAGATGCTCTGAAAATGGGTAATTCTTTCAAGTAGCATGAAAAAGGGATTTTGAAGAGACTTCTCCATGATGCTGAAGTTAGCTAGGCCAAGGTTGATAAAACTTCATGACCCATTTGAGGATTTTCTTTGAGTGATATTGAGTTTGACACTCAGCCAGTCGCTCTAATATATGCAAATTTACTCTTACCAGATTCCAAATTTCCCCAGAGCTGCCTAGCTCAATTCCTTCCAGAAGGAAAATATTCTGTCACTGTGAAAGGATCCAATGTCGAGCATCTGTGGCTTGTATTTCAGTTTCTTGTTCTCAATTTCTTAAGGCTTGTTTTTTATCCATTTCCATCTCCTTTTCTTATTACCTTGACAGTATTGTGGTGCACATACCTGCTTCTCAGCCACTTACTAAATTTCATATCTGTTTTAACTTATTCCATTTCCTCTTTGAGGATGGCTGTCCTGAGAGGAACATAGATTCTCATAGTAGTGGTGTGGCCACAGTAGAATATGTTGGTAGTTGCTACCCACACCAGGCACATTCCCACAAATCTCAACTGCTGCTGGTCTGAGATTGTATTTTCAGTATGTATTTTTTCATTACTTAGAGGCTGTGATAGACTGAAGGTGTATGTATGTATCCCAGAGAACCATGTTATGGGAACCTCTTATGTTTTTTGTTTTTTTTAATGTTTTTAAATGTAACATTCCTTGTGATCTCTTAAATTTAATTAAAAAAACATAGAAAAAGAAAAGGTGAATCCATTCCCATGGGCTCAAACCCACTGTATGTAGGACCTTTCAGAGGAAACTTTAGTTAAAGTATATCCCACTTCAATCAGGATGGTTTTTAATCCTAACACTGGAGAGTCAACTTCATACTCAAAAGAGAATGAAATAGACACACAGAAAGAAAGACACAGAAATAAAGAAGCATAAATGGAACCTGCAAGAGAAGTAAGATACCATGTGCTTTGCCATGTGAAAGAGGAGCCAAGGATCACCACAGTCAGCTCCTAAACACCACAGTCTTTGGGGAGAAAGCATTGCATTGATGATACCTTGATTTGGATATTTTCGTGAATTCAAATCTATGACCAAATAAATTCCCATCATTTAAGGTGAAAAAATTCATGGCATTTGATTGAGCAGCATGGGACTCTTAAACAGTGCAATATAAAACTTAAGTCTTAGTAGTCTTTCCCTCTTCCAGTCTATCCTCCTCTTAACTACCAGAGAAGGGCTAAAGAGACCCACAGGTTCTATGGTCATGGCAGATGGAGTTCACTGCCACATCAGTTGGCCCTTCTTTGGAGCTGGTGTTTCTGCATGATGGAGCTGGACTCAGATGTGATCTCTTTTCACAAGCCTTTCATACTACTTTACTGGAATTGTATTTGGTGCTGGGGTTTAAGATATATCTAAGGGATTTGAATCTCTGGACTGACAATATGATAGCCAGGTCCTGAGCCTCAACAGACTTCAGTTCCTACACTCTGATTTATTGGACTTACCCCACGCAGCTAACATGGGGTTGAAGAATGTCAACCACCACACGGTGGAGCCTAGAGTGCCTACAACTGAAAGCAGGAGGATTGCATCCAGTATTCATGTGGAATCTAAGCCCCCTCTTGACATAAATGTGGAATGGACACAACCAAGCCAAGGTCCTCAGGAAGGAGGAATACAGTAAGGATTAGAGTAGACTTAATGATATTCTATTCATAAACTATTGTGGTTAATAATCAAGAAAATGTGGCTTTCGTGTGGAAAAAGTAGCCATGGTGGCTGCTGGGTGCAGAGAATGGGAGGAAGAGATGAGATGTGGAGGTGTTTTCGGGACTTGGAGCTGTCCTGGGTGGTGCTGCAGGGACAATTGCTGGACATTGTATGTCCTCCCATGGCCCACTGGATAGAACATGGGAGAGTGTGGGCTATGGTGTGGACCACAGGCCATGGGGTACAGCGATGCCCAGAGATGTTCTCACCAGATGCAATGGATGTGTCATGATGATGGGGGAGAGTGTTACTGTGGGGGGAGTGGTGGGGTGGGGGCAGTGGGAGTGAATGGGGACCTCATATTTTTTGAATGTAATATATATATATTTTAAAGATTTATTTATTTATTTAATTCCCCTCCCTCCCTCAGTTGTCTGTTCTCTGTGTCTATTTGCTGTGTCTTGTTTCTTTGTCCGCTTCTGTTGTCTTCAGCAGCACGGGAAGTGTGGGTGGCACCATTCCTGGGCAAGCTGCACTTTCTTTCCCGCTGGGCGACTCTCCTTTCGGGGCGCACTCCTTGTGTGTGGGGCTTCCCTACGCGGAGTACACCCCTGCGTGGCACGGCACTCCAAGCGCATCAGCACTGCGCATGGGCCAGCTCCACACGGGTCAGGGAGGCCTGGGGTTTGAACCGCGGACCTCCCATGTGGTAGATGGACGCCCTAACCACTGGGCCAAGTCTGTTTCCCTGAATGTAATATTTAAAAAAAAAATGAATAAATAAAATAAAATTAAAAAACAACAACAACAAAAAAACTACCAGAGAAATATATCCAGAGTGTGTTTCATGTTCTAAACATCATTTCTGACCCTTTCTTTCCACAGAATAAGTCTAGACTCTTTTTGTTGTGTTCAGAGGGAATCTACTTTGCTGTCATCTCTTGTCCAGTTGTTGAAATTTGCAATGTCATAGTTTAAGACAGCTGAAAACAATTTTTAACAAACCTACATTTCTATGTCACACATTTTATCCTCAACTACCAAAAGACCTCATTTAAATATATGGACCTTGTTCCCTCTATTGATATTCTACATTGTCTTCAAAGGTAAGTTCAGAGAGGAACTTACTCTTCAGATTATCACAAAATACAGAATGACTTTGTCTTTTCCTTGCATTCCTGTATTTATTTTATTGGTTCCACTAAGTTAGTAATTTAAATAATTTTATTTTCTTTAATTGATAAAGATGAGAATTCAATTCAAGGAAGAATATCTTATTTTTTAACCAACACAACTCCTGGCATCCTCAAGCTAAAATAGAATTAGGAAGGGACCAAAAGCTCCTGATGATATCAATGAAAATTTTGAATGTCATCTGCATTTTCCTTTCTTTGCAATAGTTCAAGAAGTACCAGTGCTCTCCCCAGGAATGACTTCCTTAAACCATACTGTGTTCAGTCACACAGTCTTCCACTTGCTGGGCATTCCTGGCCTAGAGGACCAGCACATATGGATTTCCATCCCCTACTTTATTTCCTATGTCATCACACTGCTTGGAAACAGCCTGCTCATCTGTATTATATTCACAAAGCGTAGCCTCCATGAACCCATGTACCTCTTCCTCTGCATGCTGGCTGGAGCAGATGTTGTCCTCTGCACGTGCACCGTTCCTCAGGCCTTGGCCATCTTCTGGTTCCATGCTGGGGAGATCTCCCTAGATCGCTGCATCACTCAGGTCTTCTTTCTCTCTCTCACCTGCATCTTTGAGTCAGGGATCTTGGTAGTGATGGCATTTGACCGTTACATTGCCATATGCTACCCACTGAGATATACCACTATTCTTACACACACTCTGATTTGGAAAATTTGTGTGATTGACCTTTTGAGAAGTTATGGTACAATATTTCCCATGATATTTCTCCTAAAAAGGTTGACTTTCTGCAAAAGTAACATCCTCCCAAACACAGCTTGTAAGGAAATTGTCTTGGCCCGTGTTTCCTGTGATGACATTCGAGTAAACATCTGGTATGGGATTTTTGTCCTCATGTCAACTGTGGTCTTAGATACTGTCCTGATTTTTATTTCTTATGTACTGATTCTCTGTGCTGTCTTCCACATGCCTTCCCAAGAGGCCCACCAGAAAGCTCTCAACACATGTGGCTCCCATATCTGTGTCATCATTCTCTTTTATGGACCTGGGATCTTTTCCGTCCTTACTCAGAGATTTGGACACCACATCTCACCCCATATTCATGTCCTGCTGGCCAACATCTATATTCTGATTCCACCAATGCTGAATCCCATCATTTATGGAATTATGACCAAACAAATACAGGAGCAGGTGTTTCACGCATTCTTTATAAAACAAAAATGATTTTCATGGAAAATGATATTCTATTTCTCTCATTAATTCTCTACATGTTTGAGGTTACCTTACTGCATCAGATGTGGAAGGTACAGCTTAAATACCTGGTAAGTTACTACATGTTATGGTGCATCTATAGCACTTTCTCCAGGGAAATTTTCTGACATGTTTCTTTAGGTCTTTAATCAGTCATTAGACAGCCCTGTCTTATTTTTCTCATCTGTAGAGTAGGGAACCAGATCATTTCCCCTCCTAGAATCAATTGAATTACAAACAGCAGTATTTTTTGGATAATTGCTTAATTCTTTTCTCATGGTTTTTAAGGTTTGAATGCTGATATTTATTGTACTTATCTCAGTCCTTCTCCACTCTGTCATTTATTTAATCAATATTTTGCTTTTAGATATATATTAACTAAAATCACTTCTGTTTTAAAACTCACATGTAGTTTTTGGAGAAATATTATTTCAGCATAACTTGGTTTACTAACGTTCATATATACATTGCTTCTCTCTTAGAACACAAAATATTGAAAAAGTTTGTTAAGATTTATCTTAATGATATTCTTGGTTTTATGGTCATTTTTTTGGTAAGGATATATTGAATAATAGCCCACTTTTTGGCTAAAATACTGTATACAATATAATAATATTATGCAATTATACAGCAAATTGACATTGGAATGTAATAAGTTCTTTTAATTTTTTTATTGAGGTGAGATTCACAGACTATAAAATCAACTAATTTAAAGATGAATACTTAAATCACATTTAGTACAGGTATTCCTTGGAGATAATATGGGTTATGTTCCCAACTCCCTCATTAAAGCAACTAATGCAATAAAACACATTCCACAATTTTTTTGGTTTCCCTGTGCTTAAAAAGTTATTTTTACAATAAATTGTAGTCTTTAAATGTGCAATAGTAATATGTCAAAAAACAATGTAAATACCTTAACTTAAAAACATTTCATTGGTATAAATCCTAACCATCATTTCTGTCTTCAGTTGTAATCTTTTCGTTGGTGGAGGGTCTTGCCTGGATGTTGATGGCTGGTGACTGATCTGGGTGGTGGTTGCTGAAGGTTGGGGTAGCTGTGGTACTTTCTTAAAATAGGAGAACAAAGAAGTTTGCTACTCCTTTTTTATCTTCCTTTCAAATAAGATTTTTCTGTTGCATGCAATGCTGGCTGATAGCATTTTACCCAGAGGATACTTTTGTAAAATTGGAGTTCATCTTCTAAAACCCTGTCACTGATTTATTCTTTGATCAAAGTTGATGCGATGTAATATTCTAAAATACTTTGTTGCCCTTTCAACAATGTTCACAGCATGTTCACCATTAGTAGATTATGTCTTTTAAATTGTTTTTTCTTTTTTTAAAGATACATAAATAACACAAAATTTTACAATAAAAATATAACTGACAACTTCTTTCATTAGTGTGGTACATTCTTGGCATTTGATGAGTACACTTTGGAGCATTGCCACACAGCATGAATTAGAGTTTATGTTCTAGTTTACACTCTCTCCCTGTCCATTCAGTGGGTTATGGCAGGATGTATAACGTCCTGAATCTGTGCCTGCAATATCATTCAGGACAATGCCAAGTCCCGAAAATGCCCCTATATCAACCTCTTTTTCCCTCTCCCTGCCTTCAGTAACTCCTGTGGCTACTGTTCTCTGATATGGGCTATTGGTGGGAGGCTGTTCATCTCTTCATAGATAACCTAAGCTGTCTGTGTACTGACTTGTGGGTGTCGGACAGGGAGAGGCTGCTGTCCTGCCCTTGGTGACCATGACAATGACTCCAGTCCTGGAGAAACAGTTTATCAATGCAAACTCTATCAACTTTAAGTATTCAAGGAAAATGCAAACCAAATGTACTAAAAGCTTATCTAGAATGTATGAAGTCCATGCTAAAAGCTTACCTAGGATATGGAAAATATAGGCTAATTCAAGGCTATTGAGCACTGAAACAAAGAACCATTTGGCCCTTCTATATAAAAGGAACTCAAAAATCTTGTTTGAGGCTCAGATTTGAAACAGAAAGCTCCAGAGCCTGCCTGGCTATCAATAATTTTATCAATAATAAGGAAAAATCATTTTTTCCTTCTTAAAATCATTCCTGAGTCCTGGCCTATCTGTACACAAATAATTGAACCTCTCTTGCCTTCTACAACATCAGTAGGGGCTCAACCAGGATCGCAAACAAAGGCCAGATATGTTAGCATTTTTATGCCCCTTCCAGATCCCCAAGGAAGCCAGGAGGACTCAGGTGAAACCCAATCTACCAGGTGCCCCTGGATTAAATTTAATCCAGAAAAGATGTGGGGTCCACCAGAATCTTCCTAACAAAACTTGTGGGCAATAGAAGGTCTGAAGGAAAATTCTGGGAATGAAAAATTACTACGAACATGGAAGAAGGTAAGACTCCCCAGGGAGCACAGTCAGGAGAACCCTAGCTTTTAATTGCTATGGTTGAAGGTAGATCACCTCCCAAGAGAGAGCCCTAATACCTTCAGAAATTTGGGGGGAAGCCTTTCTCTCTAGGTCTGGAAAAAGGAGGAAAAATTGAAAATCCTGGTGTTTTGACTTTGTCTAACTGCATGTCAGAATCTAGTACTTGTCTTATGTCTGCTGAAAGAGTGGAGGCTTGTTTATGATGGGAAAGGATGTTTATAGGTTCAGGTCTTAACGTACTGGAAATTGGTCTGGATTTTGAAAAACTTGGTTTCAGGAAAATGAATAAGCTTTTCTAGTGAAGCTTGGTCTGGGTGTAAAGTTAAATAGTGAAAAAGGTCTAGCTGGAATCTTTTGTTATGGTGCTGAATTGTGAATGAATTTGCTTTATATCAGATGTTAATGTTAAGTGTTCTCTCTCTCTAAGGTTTGTTATGACTGATGGGGAGGCCTGATGAAAAGATATATATAGAACTTGTGGGTCAGATTAATGACCTTTGTGCTTCTGTCTGTGACAGCTCTGTTCTGTGTGGTTATGTAAAGTGGTGGAATTTGGTTGAGCTGGAACCCTCCCTTGCCATTGGCAATGGGGTGAGTTGGTTATGGAGCAAAACTGCGGATTCTGGATGTCTGCACATGCTCTGCTGTCTCGTCTCTGGTCAGCCTCTTTGCCAGGGCTTGGGGGCCATTCATATTCACGCCACACACCCGGGTTTGTTGGGGCTGCCCCAGTGAGGGTAACTGGGTCCCTGGGAGGTGTGCCAAATTTGAGTAGGTTCTTTCAGCCTATTTTGATGGAAAGCTGGGAAGGGAAAGCTGGAAAGAGGGGAGCAGCTTGCCCCTTTCCAGTGAGTCCACGCCTTCTATTCAGAAGCCCCATTTCTATTTGATCGCTGTGCAGCTGACTGCCTGGAAGGGGAGAGGTGAAGGGGATGAAGAGCAGGATAGAGAGGTGCAATAAAGTTCCTCCCTAAGGTGTCAAAGGGCAAAATAAATTTGCATTCTGCCCAGGTTCTGTGAAATGATGTAAAATGCTTTGAAATGTTTTAATGCTGTAAACTTGTCTAAAGGAAGAGGCTATCGCTTGAAAACAATGGACCTCTAATCACTTGATAGCCTCTTTAATGGTCTGGCTGGGAACTTCAGGGTTGTGAAAGTCCAAAAAAATAATAAGGGGTGAACCAGCACTTTGGAATCTGTGTTTGGCTTTTGTCAGTTGCTGGTACCTAGGAATTCACGGTAAAACGTAGTTGAAAACGAATCCTTAAATGCCAGTGCTCTCTTGCTAGTGAATTCAATGCATAACTCACAGATGAGAATTTGTTCCCTTACTAGGAAAAGGCAGAAGTTCACAGTATTGTTACTAATAAAATTCTTGTAACTTAATTAATAAAGGTATCCAATTTACCTTAAGGTTAAAACGTAATGAAAACTGTAACTAAGAGTTAGGATCATTGATAGAGCATTTATATTATAAAACAGTGGAAAGATAATAACTGAAATTATAACTGGGTGGATTTAGCCTGAACCTATTATTGTAAGTGTAAATTCTAAACAATCTTACCTTCATTTATGGTCACTTCAAGCCTAGCCTCATCCCTTGTCTCTGCTTACGTTTCTTTCATAACAGGTGCTGCCCCTAGAGTCCAGGAAAAAGCAGACATGGGACATCCCTGTCTCCTCTCCTATTGATATTAGTAACCCTTCTTTCAATCAGAAATTCAAAGTAAATATAAGGTTATGAAACAAAGGAAAATTGTATTAAAGCACTGGGAACATTTTAGTTACAAGCCATTAATTAAGAAACAAAATTCTTGTGCGAAAACTGCGTGGTTATAGTAAAAATTAAGAAATAAACTTTTTGAAATCTTCCATTATTTTACAGTCAGAATTGCTTTGTAAAAAATGAAAGTTTTAAGTAACTAAGTTATGTTTCTGCTCAAACTATTCATGTCTGCCTATTTGCTCAAATTGTTGGTTAAATAGGCAGTTATAGTAATATATATTTCTAGAACCTAAATTAAACTGAACGGTATATAAAATAATGCAAATTACAAGTAACATCAATGAGTTGTATTTCTGTGTCTATCTCTATTTGTGCCTGCCTATTTGTTCAGTGTATATCTTCATACATCAGGATAATAATATCAAATTAACAAATGAAAATTCTTAAAAGAGCTCTATTCAAATTGTTAAAAACTAAATAGGCAGTTATATATGTGAAGAAATATTCCTGCAGCCCAAATTAGACTAAGCAGGATGAAAAGGTCATATAGAAATGTGATTACAGGAACTATTGGGAAAAGGGCCTTCTCTTTGCAAGAGCTTTGAGGGTAGGACTAGGTGTGGCAGATTAAACCTATCTACTAGGCTGGGTAATTAAGAATCAGTTTGCCCAGTAATTCCCCAGTTTAAGCCTTTTAACAGCCTTAAAATAAGGGTGTTTAATAATTCTATTACCAAATTTCAGTAAGTAAAAAAAGTCCATAAAAGCTATGGAAAGATCTTTTCTGGATTATGATTAAACAAATTATGTGATTATAATATATTTCGGAACCTAGACGTCATAATGCTTTTGAAATTATTCAGTTTCAGAACTTAAACAACAAAAAAGAGGTTCTGGCTTCCTGCAGGGAAAGGGAGGAGAGCGTTCCTTGCATAGACTATAATGGTTTCAGTTTTATTTAGCTTGGGTGTAATCTCCCACAGTTTACAAATTACCCATTAAATAAATTAACATTATATGTACAAAATCTTTGGAGTAATGAAAATTGCAATTCATGTTAAAGAAATTAAACTAAAGAAAATTGTAGATATGCTCTCTGAAATCAATAAAGTAAACTTCTTTGTTTGGCAATTGTAATTTAATAAGTTTATTTAAATGTAAGGTAACTAGTCTATGTGGTTGTGGTGAATTATAAAGAGTTTGTAAAAACATTTTCCAAACGAAAATGTTTAAATGTTCTCGTTCTAGAAGTCATTGCTAACTAAAAACCTGGATTGGTATTGGTGGCAAAGAATAACTTCGTGACAATAAACCCTGTCAGAAGGTCACCACAAGGTGCATATTTAAGTAAATGGTAATGAAAAGCTACTTTAATTCTATTGGGAACCTTCCATTTTTATTTTAACAATGAAAAATAGTTTTTTCCCTTCTACTACTAAAGTAAAATGCCTGCTTGTATCTTCATGGATAAAAGTGTAAAAAAATAAACAAAGTCATTTGAAACATAATGTGTTGCATTAAAAATGTTTAAAATATATATAAAAACAAGAGATAAACTTTAACATTGTTGAATTCTCTTGTGCATTCAGACCAGATCTTGAATAAATTACAGTTGCCTCTCCATGTGAGTTATTGGCTAGGCTGGTCACTGACCCCTCAAATAGAAATATTTGCTGTATCAGTCTCTGGTTATGCTCCTGAAGTTGATGGAAACTACATTGCAGTTTTAAGCTCCTGCAGCAGCCATTGATGCCTCGGTACAGCCAAGCGTACAATGGATAATCCCTCAGAGTGGCACTCTTCCATAGTGCCAGAGAGCACTATGAACCAAGCTGGTAGAATACTGGAAACTCTCTCTAAGATCAACGATGCAGCAACTTGCTCACTGTGTGAAGAACATGCTAAGAGGAGCCATGATTACCCAGATACTGTAAGTAAAACTTAAACACAATTGGCATAATGGCCTGCTCTAATGGAGAGATAGCATGTAAGGTATTAAGAACCTGAAACTTAAAACTATTAATTGCAACTCAGAATCCTTATACATTAAGTAATACATTAATTAATATTAAGTGCTATATTTTATCCTGTCCTAAATATATGCCTAATAATTATAATGTTATCTTTTCTATTCTGGATCAGGTATAAAAGTACATTAGACATGTTAAATTCCTGGTAACTTCATTTTCTAAATAGTTAATAAACACGTTATAAAATAAGGTGGCAGTCTTTGGTGAGAAACAATGGGGCCACCAGTGGCTTGCAGGTAGCCAGTTGATTTGTGCCAGGATCAGCCAACCTACTAGTCTACTGTACTCTACTGTGCAGCAAAAATGAGGCTTGCTTACTAATAATGCAACACCTATCGAACAGTTGAAATTACCAGAAATTGTACAATTAAAACCAAAATGTAAAAAAACTCTATTCTGTAGTTCTGATCACTCCCACAGCTAAAAACTAAGAGAATTTCCAACTTAGTGTACTAATCCTGAATGAAATCCATTTCCCAAAAGGGGCCAGTTCACCAGGAGCATCTGACAGAGCACATGAGTGCCAATCATTAAACAGCCTGAAATGCGTCTTTAAAACAAAGCTAAGTATCTGTTGCAATTTCCCTCTGAAAATGAATAACGTAAAAAATAAAAATCTATGTCTATATCTATATCTATCTCTCTATATATATATATGCATACACATACTGTTCCCACCCGCTTTTAAAAGGGTGCAATCTTTATAGGCACCTAACCTTGTCTACCTCTGTCATCCAAAGTCCTCTCTTAAAAATGGATATTCTAAATTTTTGTTTGTTTCTTTCAGAATGAACATTTTATTAACCATATGAAAACTTCATCCAGCTTCGGACAGAATGCCTGATTTATTTTCCTCCAGTTAAAATAAAAGAAAAGTTTTATACCTTGTTTAGGCAATGACTACAGCCCATGTCCAACAGGAAGCATTTACAGAAAAGAAATCATCTCCCTTCAGCACCTCTTTAAGATTAAAGGTGTAATTCTTTAAGGGTAAAAGAAAATTAATAGATGGATGTGGAGCCTGACTGGAAATCCACGTGAGCACCGGTGGCCCCAGGATGGCTGCAGGGGTCCCTGTCCCAGGATTCTACTGTCCAGAATGGAAACTTCTAAAAATGGGATCCTGGATGCTACCCAGGAACTTTGTCTTTAGGTGCTCACTGAAAATTGATAAGTGATGTAATCAATCAAAACAATGAACAGCCACCGACCTCGTAACTCCAACAATAATTCTGCCAAAGCTTAGCAAGTTAAGTTTCAGCATAAGGGGGGAAATAGATGTGGGCTATAAGTGGGAGGCTGTTGTCTCTTTGTAGATAACCTAAGCTGTCTGTGTCCTGACTTGTGGGTGTGGGACAGTGAGAGGCTGCAGTCCTGCCCTTGGTGACCATGGCAATGACTCCAGTCCTGGAGAAACAGTTTATCAATGCAAACTCTATCAACTTTAAATATTCAAGGAAAATGCAAACCAAATGTGCTAAAAACTTATCTAGAATGTATGAAGTCCATGCTAAAAGCTTACCTAGAATGTGGAACATATATGCTAATTCAAGGCTATTGAGCACTGAAACAAAGAACCACTTGGCCCTTCCTCTGTATAAAAGGAACTCAAAAATCTTGTTTGAGGCTCGTGTTTGAATGAGAAAGCTCCTGAGTCTGGCTGGCCATCAATAAATCATTTTTTCCTTCTCAAAATCATTCCTGAGTCCTGGCCTTTCCATACACAAATAATTGAACCTCTCTCAACTTCTACAACATCTCCGCATCAATGATATCATTTCTTCCATTACTAGAGTCACAATATTTTTAAAGTGGAATATCAGCAAGTTTATTCTAATCCATATTTTATTCCCTCATCCTGAGGCCCCTGGGATGGCATTGTCCATTCCACCTCTAAATTGAGAGGGAACTTAGATCCCACATGGCTGATGCATGGAATTCTGCTTGTAGCTCAGGTCCCTGGTTTCGTGGTGACCATCATCACCTCCTTGGCAGCTGATCTGGGTAAATCCAACAAATCGGAGAGTAGGTATTGTAACTGTACAGAGGCTCATACAACACTTTCTTTGCTCTTCCATAAGGAGCAACTCCTAATCCATTACAATATTATCATTAAATTAAAGCTATTCAGTCACCTCTTCTAATACTAGTTCTCTCGCTATTTTAGCACATCAAGAATTCTTTCAGTGAAATCTTGAACCCCCAAATCATGCACTGTAAATTAATGGAATTAACATCTCCCATACCCCTTTTAATGTTGATATTCTGACTTCCTCCCATGAATTAAAAATATTCTTAATGGCCTCCAGATTGGTGAATTCTTTCCAGAGGTATTCAACTTACTTTGCCCAGATCCATAAGCGGAATCTCTGTCTATGGAAAATAGAGACTTATGAAAAGTATTTTTTACAATAAAAAGACTTGAAAGTCAAAATAACTCCTTGATCTATGTTCTGAAGAATGAATGTTGTGTTCACAGCTATGAAAATACTGTGCATCTAATTGTGCTTCTCCTTCACAACTCTTTTTTTTTTTTTTTAATTTTTTTATTTTTTATTGACTTTGTAATAATATTACATTAAAAATATATATGTGAGGTCCCATTCAACCCACCCCCCCACCCCCCCTCTCCCCCCCCCCAACAACACTCGTTCCCATCATCATGACACATCCATTGGATTTGGTAAGTACATCTTTGGGCACCTCTGCACCTCATATACATTGGTTCACATCATGGCCCATACTCTCCTCTATTCCATCATGTAGGCCCTGTGAGGATTTACAATGTCCGGTGATTACCTCTGAAGCACCATCCAGGGCAGCTCCATGTCCCGAAGACGCCTCCACCTCTCATCTCTTCCTGCCTTTCCCCATACCCTTTGTCCATTATGTCCACTTTCCCAATCCAATGCCACCTCTTCTATGTGGACACTGGATTGGTTGTGTCCATTGCACCTTTATGTCAAGTCTCCTTCACAACTCTTGGGTTACAAGATGAATTGTGAATGGGCAGTAACATTTGAAAGTAATTTTTTTTTTGCCTGAGAAGTAGGTCTCTTTATTGGTGTTAATATATTGAATAAACCATGTTATAAACAGATGTGCTGTCATTCAGGCTTTGTTGTTCCATTTTTAGAGCACAGACACAGAAGATGTAGCATCATTCTTGAGGGCCCTAGGATTTTCAGAATGCTAAATGAACATTGACTTCAACTCCAAGACACCAGCTACATTAACCCCTAAGAAGTCAACCTGTCCTTTGAAACTTTGAAGCCAGGCTTTGACTTCTCTCTAGCTATGAAATCCCTAAATATCATCTTGTTCCAAGAGAAGGCTGTTTCATCGACACTGAATAGCTGTTGTTTAGTGTAGCCTCCTTCATCGGTTATCTTATCTAGTTCTTCTGGATAACTTGCTGCAGCGTCTGTGTTAGCACTTTCTGCTTCACCTTGCACTTTGATGTTATGGAGACAACCTATTGCCTTCAAGCTCATGAACCAATCTCTCCTAGCTTTAAACTTTTTTTCTGCATCCTCTTCACCATTCTGAGCCTTCAAAGAATTGAAAAGAGTTAGGGTCTTGCTCTGGATGAAGCTTTGGCTGAAGGGAACATTATGGCTGGTTTGCTATTCTATCCAGACCCTTAAAACTTTAAGGTTGTTTCGCTTTTTTTAATCATTTGTGTATTCACTCTACTAGTGTTTTTAATTTCCCTCAAGAACTTTTCCCCCTTTGTGTTCATGACTTGCTGTACGTCACCAGGGGTCTGGCTTTCAGTCTATCTTGCACTTTAACAAGTCTTCCTTGCTATCTTAAGCACTTCTAGCCTTGATTTAAAGTGAGATACGTGTAACACTTCCTTTGAGCAGTTAGAGGCCATTGTAGGGTTATTAGTTGGCCTAACTTAACTATTGTTGCATCTTACCTAATAGGTAAGCTGAAGAAGAGGGGGAGAGATGGGGAAAAGGTGGTCTGTGGAGCTGTTAGAACACAAAGCAATTATTAATTGAGTGCCGTCTTATATTGGCATTATTCATGATGATGCAAAGCAATTTAAAATATTAATATCAAAGATCACAGATCAGCATAACAAGTATTTTAGTGATAAATAATAAGTTTGGGGAAGTGGCTGTGGTTTAATCAATTGGGCTCCCGTCTACCATATGGGAGGCCATGGGTTCGCGTCCCAGAGCTTCCTTGGGAAGGCAGGCTGGCTTGTGCACTGCACAGAGCTGATGGCCCACGAGCCACAGAGAGCTGAGGCAGCAAGATGACACAACGAACAGAGAAAGCAGATGCAGTAGAACGTGAAGGGAATGGACACAGAGAGCAGACAGAAAAACAAGCCACAGAGGGGAAAAATAAATGAATCTTAAAAAAAAAATTTTGACATATTCTGAGAATTACCAAATTGAGATGCAGAGGTAGGAAGTGAGCATCTCTGGACTGACAATGTGATAGCCAGATCCTGAGCCTCAACAGACTCCAGCACCTACAATCTGATTTATTGGACTTACCACACTCAGCTAAGATGGAGGTGAAGAAGGACAACCACCACACCATGGAGCCTAGAGTGATTACAACTGAAAATGGGAGGATTGCATCCAGCATCCAGGTGGAATCTGAGCCTCCTCTTGACATAAAGGTGCAATGGACACAACCAATCCAGTGTCCACATAGAAGAGGTGGCATTGGATTGGGAAAAGTGGACATAATGGACAAAGGGTATGGGGAAAGGCAGGAAGAGATGAGAGGTGGAGGCGTCTTTGGGACATGGAGCTGCCCTGGATGGTGCTTCAGAGGTAATCACCGGACATTGTAAATCCTCACAGGGCCTACATGATGGAATAGAGGAGAGTATGGGCCATGATGTGAACCAATGTATATGAGGTGCAGAGGTGCCCAAAGATGTACTTACCAAATCCAATGGATGTGTCATGATGATGGGAACGAGTGTTGTTGGGGGGGGGGAGAGGGGGGGTGGGGGGGTGGGGTTGAATGGGACCTCACATATATATTTTTAATGTAATATTATTACAAAGTCAATAAAAAATAAAAAAAATTAGAAAAAAAAAAAAAATTGCACTGATACAATTAGTCAATGCAGGGTTATCACAAACTTCCAGAGTATAAACAACAACATTTTCTGTGAACCACAATAAAACCAATTATACCTGTAAACTCACAATGTTGTGCAAAAACCAGTTCTATAGATCTCCAAAGCAGTTCTCAAATACAAAAAGGAAAACATATACCCGTAAGCAGTTGGATCATCATTCCCCATTCCCACAGTCCTGGTTATCCCCAATCTGTTTTTTATCCCTATGGATTTACTGACTCTGGTCATTTCATGTAAATAGATTCATCCATTATGTGCCTGTTCGTTCTCTTAGCAGAATGCTTTCAAAGTTCTTGGCAGAAGCATGTACCAGTGTTTTATTTCTTTTTATTGCTGAAAGTATTCCACTGTATGGATCTAACCCAATATGTTTATCCATTCACCACTGATGGACATTTGGGCTGTTTCCCTTATGGCTATTCTGAATCATGCTGCAATAAACATGCAGGTATATATATTTGTGTATGTATGCTTTTTTTCAAAATTTTTAGGTATATATCTAAGTGTAGAATTGCAGAGTTATATGGTAATTCTATATTTAACTTTATGAGGAAGAAACCAACTATTTTCAGATCAAAAATATTACTAGGAAAAATCTCTGAATATATTTTCCTAATGATAAGAGGTCAGAAGTCTTGTTGGCCAAATGAATTGGCATCAAATTTTTTTCAGGGCTAAAAAAGAACTGTGAACTCAGAATTCTTTTGATGCAGGGTAGAAAAGGGACTTAAGGAGGAAGGTCACTAAAAGCTAATCAGCCACACACACAGAAACTGAGGCAATGGCCTGCTAAGTTACAGAGGCTGATGCAATGTCCTGCTAACTTACATGAACCTGCTGACTCAAGCAAGTTAGGAAGGGCAATTTACAAGCACACACACCCAAGGCCTGCAGGATCAGAAGGAAGCCAGCAACATCATCACATGGCAGGAAAGAGAGAAGGAGCAGGAGGGGCTGCACACCCTCCCCCCACTTTCAGGTTACCTCACATCTGGTGGGAGATGACCAGAGGCTAATCAGTGCTGGCCAACATGCCCTGCAGAGCTCATGGACAGAGCTAGATGGCAATCACCACTGGTCAGCAAGTTCCCATGCCCCTTAAGCAGATCAACCCACACCCGTAGACTTTCCTTTCTTAGTCTCAAATATGCCAATCAGCACAGACCCTGGAATCCTGGACCCACATAACACAAGGGACCCCAGGGCAGAACTTTACATACTTCTTCCTTGAAAATGCCCGCCTTCATCTCTGAAGGTGTACTTTCTTTCTCTCACTTTACCCCCCAGTAAATTCTCTGCCTGCCTAATTAATTTTTGGCTTGTCCTTGAATTCTTTCTTGTGGAGAAACCAAGAACCTAGATAGTGACCACTGCCTCTGATAACATATCATGGTGAGTCAGGTGGAAGGAGATAATCTTCTCTGGTAATCACCTCTTCCTTCTGATGAGACTGGTGAGGTTTTGCTTTCTAACCAAAGTCTATGTGTATGTGTCAGGTGGAGGATGTGAGCATATGTGTCTGTCTGTATATATGCCTGCCTCCATTTCCATTCAGGTCTCTTTTCAAAGGGATGCTGGAGCAACACACCAGAAATCTGTTTGCCTTTATAAACAGTATTTATTTAGGGTAAAAGCTTACAGGTCCAAGGCACTAAAGAATCCCACTCATGTTGGTTTCTCACCAAAGTCTATTGTCATGTGTTGAAGCAAGATGGTCACTGATCTCTGCCTGGTGTCTCCTTCCTGGGTTCCTCTTCCACTTGAGACTCCGTGGGCCCAGCTTCTTCCCAGTATCAACTGTAAGCAAGCATAGCGCTTGTCTCTCAGGGCTTCCTGTATCAGTCTCTGGCCTAGGGCTCATTTCTTTCTGTGCCTTCTCAGCTGCTCTGCTTCTCTGGTCTCTACACAAAGTCAGCTGTAAGCTACCAGATGAATGGCTCATCTCTCCCAGGGTACCATGATCAAGCATCACAGAGCTCTCTCTCTTCACCTATGTCTTCTTGAGTGTGTGTCTGTTTATATATGCCCCTCAAGGAGTTTGGGACTCAACCTGAATCATACCTTACTGATGTGGTTGAATCAAAAGCCTTAATTTAATTTTATCAAGTAAATGTATATTCTTTGAATTTAATGCAATCAAGAGTTATCACACCCAGAGGAACAGATTAGATATAAATGTAATCTTTGTTTTTTTGGGGGGAATTCACAAATAATCTCAAAGTGCTACACTCTGCTCCCAAAGGACCTAACCTAGGTTCACTTAGAATTCTCTGTGTTCCACATGTGGTAACATGTGTTGTAAAGGGACGAGGAAATGCACTACCAAACTGCTCAATTATAACAAGCACAGGAAGGCAAGCAAGAAGATTCTGACTCTAGAAAAGTGCAGTCCTCCTAAAAAGTCACCTTAGTAGCCAGTCTGTCTTACATATCCGTAAGAAGCTGTAAAAACCTTTCCTGGGTCCCCAAACTTCCATGAACTCCCTTTGAAAAACAGCCTCCACAGTTTTCAACAATTGAGAGCACACCACCAAAGCAGAGCCAGGTAAGGAAGTCAGGCAAAGGCCTGGAGATAAACTCACTTTCCAGCTATCACTGTTAAAGTCACCCTGACACCACAGGACCACCTGAATTCAGGTTTCCACATCAGCAGGAATCTGCTTCAAGAGTGGAGAGGCAGGCCCCTTGCCTCAAGCTGCCTTGTAGCCAAGACCTGCCAGGGCCTTGTACCTCTAGAGGGACAGCAAAGGCCTGGGGGCGAGGCATGGCTCCCTGAGCATACTGCTAACCATCAACCTGGAGGAGCCTCAGATGACCCTTGACATGGCAGGTAGATCATTAATTTCTTAATTAACATAGAAGCCACTTAGCTGGTCTGGACCTGCCACTCCAAACCTCTCTCATCTGGGTCGGACCTGATAAGGGGAGTGAATGGGGAATCTAAATCTAGGCCTTTTGCTGTTGTCACCTCAGGAAGGAATCTGTTAAAAGCATTGTCACCAAAGAATTTTAACTCTTGGGTGAAGTAACTTATGAAAACCCCACCCCAGTTAGTGTCGGGGTCAGGGCTTCCCTGAGCCACCCAGCTCCATGCCTATCAGCTGCCAAGGGGATTTCCTGCTGGAATGAAGCTGAGGTCTCTGCCATGGTAGACCACTGGGAGCTTTGCATAAAGATGATTCTGAAGTCAGGTCTTTCCCTATGGCAAGGAAGTGTGTAATTCTTGTGTTCTTTTCTGAATCTTAGTTTAACTGTCCATCTGTTCATGCCTAAAAGTTCATAAATCAGATTTGGTGTTTGTGTGGTAGCCCGACGATATTGATCACACTCAAACTCGGAATTGGAAGCCAATTAGAGAGCTTTTATAAGCCACCCAGCGACTGGGTCTACCTGCACAGAGGAAAGAGCAGCCCCGTGTTTAAGGGAAGGGGTGGTTTTATAGCTTTTTAGGAAGGGGGGGGGGGTCTACTAGTAAGCAAGCAAGCAAGGAGGCACAGAAGCTGAAGATAGCGTATCTATGTTTTTCTTTTTTAAAAGCCCTTTTTTGTGAGCAGCCCCATGTTATTTATTGACCCTTTTCTTAGGAACAGCCCTAAGTTATTTACTGGCACTCTTCTTTTTTTTTTTTTTTTTAATTGATTTTGTAAAAATATTACATTAAAAAAAAATATATGAGGACCCATTCAACCCCACCACCCCCACCCCACTACTCCCCCCCCAGCAACACTCATTCCCATCATCATGACACATCCATTGCATTTGGTAAGTACATCTCTGGGCATCTCTGCACCTCATGGTCAATGGTCCACATCATGGCCCATACTCTCCCCCATTCCATCCAGTGGGCCCTGTGAGGATTTACAATGTCTGGTGATTGCACCTGAAGCACCATCCAGGGCAGCTCCAAGTCCCAAAGACGCCTCCACATCTCGTCTCTTCCTGCCATTCCCCATACCCATTAGCCACCATGTCCACTTTTCCCATTCCAATGCCACCTTTTCTCTGTGGACATTGGATTGGTTGTGTCCATTGCACCTCTATGTCAAGAGGAGGCTCAGATTCCACATGGATACTGGATGCAATCCTCCCGCTTTCAGTTGTAGGCACTCTAGGCTCCATGGTGTGGTGGTTGTCCTTCTTCAACTCCATCTTAGCTGAGTGAGGTGAGTCCAATAAATCAGATTGTAGGTGTTGGAGTCTGTTGAGGCTCAGGGCCTGGCTATCACATTGTCAGTCCAGAGATTCAGATCCCCTAAATATATCTTAAACACCAACACCAACTACAACTCCAGCACAGTAGCATGGAAGTCTTATGAAGAGAGATCCCATCTGAGTCCAGATTCATCACGCATAAACACCAGCTCCAAAGAAGGGCCATCTGCCATGGCAGTTAACCCCATCTGCCATGACCATAGCACCCATGGGTCTCTTTAGCCCTCAAAGGAACCAATACCTGGGGGTTGTATCTACTTTATCTGTCTCTTAGACTCTGCTCAGTTGTGCATAAGGGCAATCCTTCTGACAGCCTCCAGACTCTTTTTTTTTTAGAGACTCGTAGCCATATAAACTCATTTCTCCTTTCCATTTCCCCCTTACATTAGGTCAAACAGCATTTTAAAGTCATGTTATTTTATGTAGACAGGGATATTCTGCTGATCCGCATTGAACTTTCCATTCAAGGTCATTTTCCAGTTGCATCATCAGTTGGTAGTTGATAGTGGTCCCTCGGTGCCAGGGAGGCTCATCCCCGGGTGTCATGTCCCATGCTGGGGGGAATGCATTGCATTTACATGCTGAGTTTGGCTTCGAGACTGGCCACATTTGAGTAACATGAAGGCTGTCAGGAGGAAATTCCCAGGCACAATGCTGCTCTAGGCCTTGTTCTTATTTCAGGCATATCAGCTCACAAGCATAGTCATTAGTGTCAGGGGCTCACTGTTGGACCCTCATTCCTTCCCAGTCCTTGCTGCTGCATCTGGGAGACTGTCGCTGCTCCCCTAGGGACCACAACAGAGCACCACCGGCCAGGATGCCAGTACCCCCCCAGCTGTAGTTTTTAATTGTTACCACTATGAGTATATCCAAACATTACCATGCACCCTGGACATATGTCCTGTATAGCTCCCTGTCAGCCATATATCACCTGTCAATAGTATCCTATACCAGTATTCCTCCGTTGCCATTGTTGAACCACTCTGTGATCCAGAACTTCCTGAAAATTGAAGCCCAGTATAATGTCAGGATCCCTTACTAGCAAAATGGCATATAGCGATGGGTTTAAAGGTTAGATATAGAATATGTGTTGACTTGGAAAAAATTCTACATCCTATCTTTTTCTTTTTTTTTTTTTCCCTAATTATTGAACTTCTCTTAACAAGAGCCCTAGACCACAGCAATTCATATATATAATATACAGCACTCCCACACATCCACCACAAATCCTTTTCCCTTCCACAGCGATACTCTTACACCCTATTCACATCATATTTACTTAAAGTGATGTACAGAGTCTGAGACAATAGCTTTCAAACAAGGTGACATCTGTGCTACATTGTGGTGCATACTTTAGGATACACAGTTTTCTAATTTTTTAGTTATCCTATGTTTTACATTATGGTTTATATTATCAGTCTGTCGTCTCCTATATGTTATGGTGTAATATTACATGTTTTATATCCATCCTTGTGTACTCTCGTGAAAGTCCTCTCTTACCCCCCATTTACCTTGGTTCCACACATTTAACATCCATTTTCCCATCCACCTTGGTGCCCACAGTGACAGCCAACCTCCGTTTCCCGAGGAGCCACTTCCAGAGATAGTTGGAATAGTGTTCAGGGCCTAACTTGCTCAACTGCCCCAATGCCCTGGGAGCCACCCTTTCTCTCGAGAGATACAGTTCCCTCTATTTGATGGCATTAGTCCTCCCCAGGATGTGGGTCCACCCCCACTCTCACTACTTGGGTCTCTACCCAATGGTGCCACCCACTCTGGCAAAATGAGCATTCAGACATTCCCCAGGAGCCCGTCCCGCATCGGACCATCCCCTCCAAGCATTCTAAACAGGTAACCCTCTTAATTATATTTTGATACGATTTTCTCAGCATTTTACTCTCCACCAACACCTGACACTCTCCTATGTTCATATGCTACCCCTCCCTCCCCCCACTTTTGGGCAATATTACCCATCCGCCCATCCCCAGCCACCCTCAAACCCGCAAAGCCCCTCCCAAAGGCAACCCCTTGCCCCCATTTTATCTCTTCTTTGTGTTCATACTTACCGCCAGCTCGTCATAAATTCCACCCCTGCAGACGTCGGCTCACATCCTTCCTCCACCCCCCGATTTCCTGTAAGCCTATTGTTCAGTCTCTTGCTCTCTAAGGCAGCTTGCTTATTTCATATCATTGAGGTCATGTAGTATTTGTCCTTCAATGCCTGGGTTGCTTCACTCAACATAATGTTCTCAAGATTCACCCATGTTATCACGTGTGTTTGTAGTGTATTTGTTCTTACAGTCGAGTAGTATTCCATTGTGTGTATATACCACATTTTATTGTTCCACTCATCTGTTGATGGGCATTTGGGTTGATTCCAACTTTTGGCGATAGTGAACAATGCTGCTACGAACATTGATGTACATATATCGGTTTGTGTCCTTGTTTTCAGTTCTGCTGGGTATATACCCAGCAGTGGTATTGCTGGGTCATATGCTGGCACTCTTCTTTTTTATTTATTTATTTATTTATTTTTTATTTATTTAATTCCCCTCCCCTCCCCCGGTTGTCTGTTTTCTGTGTCTTTTCGCTGCGTCTTGTTTCTTTGTCCGCACTCTTCTTGAGAGCAGTCCTAAGTTATTTATTGGCACTCTTCTTGGGAGCAGCCCTGTTATTTATTTATCTGAAGGCACTTGCAATTCCTATTTCCTAATGTAGTTCTATTCCTATTTTCCCAGTGTGGCCTTACCCTTACATTTGCTTTTTACAAATTGAATAACAGTGAATGGTAACCTAAAATTGAGTCTTTAAATACTATCTAGCAATTGGATTTAATATATTAAGAAACCACATGGAATTATTTCAACTACTAGAAAAGGAGGAAAACTTAGTGACATTACTGTTACTAATAAAATAGTTTTAATTGCTTAGCTAATAAAGTGCTCAGTTTGTTTTAAATGAAAATTTAATAGAAACAGTATAGTAAAGTTGAGAAAAAATCATTATGTAGATGCCTTTCTGTTACAAAACAGCAAAAGGATAACATCTAAATTTGCTATAACAGAGTGGATTTAGCCTAGACTTGCTATTGTGATGGCAATTCTAAACTGAGTTTGTTATTGCTAATGGGTATTTAAGAACTAGCTTCACCTTTGTAATGACATGTATTCTTTCCTGTTTGAATCCATGGAAACTTCCATTCCCCCAGGGCTCAGGAGAAGGAAAATTTAAGACACCTTTGCCTCCCATCCTTCCACTGGTGATAATAAACTTGCTTTCTGTAATGACTATCTAGGGGTGAATTCCAATTTACTTACCCAGAGGGATTCCACAAACTTTGAGGAAATGCTGCCTGGTGAAGTCCTTGGCCCTGGGTTGGACTTACACTCTTCCATCCAGCAGTTGCTGGTGTCCTTTTATCTCAAAGGCCTGGAAAATGTGGGCCCTCTCACCTCAAGTGCAGGGTATCCTAAATGCCGCAAGTCATGGGATAAACCAGTATTCCCTAAGATTTTGATAATCTCAGTGAACATATACTGCAATTTGTGTTTCTCATCCAGGGTCTGTCCTAGTCAAAATGGGAAATAAGCATAGGAGCAAAGAAAAAAAAAATGTTGATAAGGTAGCAGAGAGAGCAAGATAGCGGCTGAGTGAACTTCCCGGTTACTAGCTCCTGCGGGGAATCAGCTGGGCGGTGTTGGAGACTCTTCGGGACCGAGCTGTTTTGGGTTTTTTGCTGGTCTGGAGGTGTCTGGATATAGATTTGGAGGGAAGGTAACAGAGAGGATCCGTCTGTGAAATATATACAGACATTCCAGCTACGTGTGGAGGATTCCCTCCTTGGGTAGGCGGAGCCGAGGCGCCTGACGCCCCGGTGGCAGGGGGAGCCAGGCTGAGCGCCGAGTGGCGGCGGCCGGGGGATGGGGCCGAGCCGGGCGAGCCCTGAGCGGCTGCGGCCCGGGGGGCGGGCCGACCCGGCCGAGCCCGGTGGCGGGGTTTCTGTTCTTTGTGTGTGTGTGTGTTTTTTTTTAATCCTCTCTTTCTTGTCCTTGATCTTCTTCTTATTCTATTTTATCTTAACAATACAATAGGTCCTGCAGGAAACACCTCACATTTGATGGGTTTCCTCATCCTCCACTGCCTCGTTTCTCTGTGAATAGATTTAGGCTATCTACACTATCCCCTTTCCCCTACAACTTGATATCCTCCACCATCTGCTATCTCTCCTATATTCCACCTCCCTTTCTTTGACCCACAAAGTGTCTAACTCTTAAATTCTAATACCTTTGCTTAGTTTTCCATCGGGTATCCGCCCTTGAAACTATTACCTCTCTTTTCTCTTTCCCTCTCTTACGAAAACAATAGCTTCTTAGTACGTACCATATTCCTCCCATATTCAGTCGTCTACCTCATTATAGGTACTTTCCTACTACTATAACTCTACACAATTTACACGATCTAACCTCCATCCTCCCAGAACTCATATTGTTGCTTTGTTAACATATATCACCAATACTACTTTACACTTTTTCCTTCCTTACACAATTGCCTTTCCCCAGCACTAATACTTTCCTTTAAAGTGAACTTAACCAGCAATAAGAAATCGGAATAGGAAGAACAAAGGGACAAAGAGAAGATATATCACTTACGCAAAAACAACAGCTAATTAGTCTCCAAGACTAGACAAAGAAGCTAAGGAACTGATTAAACCCATCAAGAAGAAATGATGACAAGACAGCAACAAAAATATACAAACCAAACCAGTAATCAGGAAAACATGGCTGAATCCAATCAACAAACTAAAAATCAGGAAGGGGAGCAGATCTTCGCACAAGCAATGAAAGATCTCAGTACATTTATCACTGACAAATTTGATGAAGTAATGAAAGAGGTTAACAACATGAAGAGAACACTTGGAGGGGAAATTGCAGACATGCGCAAAAAAATAACAGATATGATGGAAATGAACACCACAATTCAAGAAATCAAAAATACACTTGCAGCAAATATCAGCAGACTAGAAGAGGCAGAGCAGAGAATTAGTGATGTGGAAGACAGTACATTGGAAATCAAACAGATAGTAGAAGTGGTCAATAAAAAGGTAGCAAAAATCCAGATAGGACTTAGGGACCTGAATGATAATGCAAAACGCTCAAACATACGTATTATAGGCATTCCAGAAGGAGAAGAGAAGGGAAAAGGGTCAGAAGGAGTGTTGCAGGAAATAATGACTGAAAACTTCCCAAATCTACTGAAAGAGATAGATGTACATATCCAAGAAGCACAGCGCACTCCACTGGTCATAAACCCCAACAGGCCCACCCCAAGACATATACTTGTCAAATTATCCAGTGCTCAAGACAAAGAGAAAATTCTAAAAGCAGCAAGAGAAAAGAAAACCATCACATACAAGGGAAGCTCCATAAGATTAAGTGCTGATTTCTCATCTGAAACGATGGAGGCAAGAAGGCAGTGGTATGATATAGTCAAGGTACTAAAGAAAAAATTTCCAACCAAGAATACTCTATCCAGCTAAACTAACATTCAAAAATGATGGAGACTTCAAAATATTCACAGATAAACAGAAACTGAAAGAATATATCAACAAGAAACCTCCCCTTCAAGAAATTCTTAAGGGAGTTCTGCAGGAAGAAAGGAAAAAACAGGACAGCCAGAGATGGAGGAGAGTGTAAGAGCAACAAAAAAGACAAAAATAGAAGGGGAAAATAAAATATTACAAACAAAATATAACAAACACAAACCCAACCAAAATATGGCTACCACAAATAATTCTCTGAACGTAATAACACTGAATGTCAATGGACTAAACTCACCTATCAAAAGATTCAGACTGGGACACTGGCTAAGGAAATATGACCCATCTATATGCTGTCTACAAGAGACACATCTTAGACCCAGAGACTCATGGAGGTTGAAAGTGAATGGCTGGAAAACAATCATACAAGCAAACAACAACCAAAAAGAGGCAGGAGTAGCTATATTAATATCAGACAAAATAGACTTTAAATGCGAAACAATTGTGAGAGACAAAGAAGGATACTACATTTTAGTGAAAGGGACAATCTGTCAAGAAGATCGAACGATCATAAATATTGATGCTCCTAACAAGGGTGCCTCTAAATACGTGAGACAAACTCTGGAAAAACTAAGTGAAAAAATAGATGCATCTACAATTATAGTGGGGGATTTTAATACACCACTATCAATTCTGGACAGAACATCTCAAAAGAGAATCACTAAAGAAACAAAACATATGAACAGTATACTAGAAGAGCTGGATCTAATAGACATATATAGATCATTACACCCAAACACGGGAGGATATACATTTTTCTCAAGCGCACATGGAACATTCTCCAAGATAGACCATATGCTAGGCCACAAAGAAAGGCTTAATGAATTCAGAAAGATCGAAATTATACAAAACAATATCTCTGATCACAGTGGAGTGAAGCTGGAAATTTGCAAGGGATGGAGGCCCAGACTTCACACCACGATTTGGAAATTAAACAGCACACTCTTAGAAAAACAGTGGGTCAAAGAGGAAATCTCAAAAGAAATCAATGACTACCTTGAATCAAATGATAATGATAACACAACATACCAAAATTTATGGGATGCAGCAAAAGCAGTACTGAGAGGGAAATTTATAGCCATAAATTCACATATCAAAAAAGAAGAAAGAGCAAAAATTGAAGAACTAACTGCACTTTTGACGGAATTAGAAAAACAACAACAAAGTAACCCAACAGGAAGAAGAAGGAAAGAAATATCAAAGATAAGAGCAGAACTAAATGAAATAGAAAATAAGAAAGCACTTGAAAAAATAAAGAAGAACAAGAGCTGGTTTTTTGAGAAGATCAACAAAATTGACAAACTTTTAGCAAGACTAACAAAGAAACAAAGAGAAAAGATGCAAATACACAATAAGAAATGAGAAAGGTGATATCACCACTGACCCCACAGAAATAAAGACTATCATAAGAGGATACTTTGAAAAACTATATTCCAACAAAAATGACAATTTATAGGAAATGGACAAATTCCTAGAAACACATAAGCAGCCCGTACTGACGAAAGAAGAAATTGAGGATCTTAACAAACCAATCATGAGCAAAGAGATAGAATTAGTCATTAAAAATCTCCCAACTAAGAAGAGCCCAGGGCCAGACGGCTTCACAGGTGAATTCTACAAAACATTCCAGAAAGAACTAACACCAATCCTGTTGAAACTATTCCAAAAAAAAACGAAAGCAGAAGGAACATTGCTGAACTCCTTCAATGAGGCCAACATTATCCTAGTACTAAAGCCAAACAAAGACACCACAAGAAAGGAAAATTACAGATCAATTTCTCTAATGAACCTAGACACAAAAATACTTAACAAAATACTTGCTAATCGTATTCAACAACACATTAAACGAATTATACACCATGACCAAGTGGGATTTATTCCAGGTATGCAAGGATGGTTCAACATAAGAAAATCAATTAATGTGATACACCATATAAACAGATTGAAGGAAAAAAATCACATGATTATATCTATAGATGCAGAAAAGACATTTGACAAAATACAGCACCCCTTCTTGATAAAAACACTACAAAAGATCGGAATACAAGGAAACTTTTTGATCATGATAAAGAGTATATATGAAAAACCTACAGCCAACATTGTTTACAATGGCGAAATCCTGAAATCCTTTCCTCTAAACTCAGGAACAAAACAAGGATGCCCATTGTCTCCGCTCCTATTTAACATTGTCTTGGAAGTACTTGCACGAGCACTAAGGCAAGAACCAGATATAAAAGGCATTCAAATTGGAAGGGAAGAAGTCAAAATTTCATTATTTGCAGATGACATGATCCTATACATAGAAAACCCTGAGAGATCTACAACAAAGCTTCTAGAACTCATAAATGAGTTCAGCAAAGATGCAGGTTATAAGATCAATGCGCAAAAATCAGTAGCATTTCTGTACACCAATAATGAGCAAGATCAGGAGGAAATCAAGAAACAAATACCATTCACAATAGTAAATAAAAAAATCAAATACCTAGGAATAAATTTAACTAAAGAGGTAAAAAACTTATACATTGAGAACTATACAAGAATGTTCAAGGAAATCAAAGAAGACCTAAATAAATGGAAGAATATTCCTTGTTCATGGATAGGAAGACTGAATATTATTAAGATGTCTATCCTACCAAAACTGATCTACACATTCAATGCAATCCCAATAAAAATCAACACAGCCTTCTTTAAGGAACTAGAAAAACTAACTATGAAATTTATTTGGAAAGGAAAGAGGCCCTGGATAGCCAAAGACATATTGAAAAAGAAAAACGAAATAGGAGGAATCACACTTCCTGACTTCAAAACATACTACAAAGCTACAGTAGTGAAAACAGCATGGTATTGGCATAAGGAGAGACACACAGACCAATGGAATCGAATTGAAAGTTCAGATATAGAACCTCATGTATATAGCCATATAATATTCAATAAAGCCACCAAACCCTCTCAACTGGGAGAGAATGGCCTATTCAACAAATGGTGCCTGGAGAACTGGATAGCCATATGTAGAAGAATGAAAGAGGATTACCATCTCACACCTTATACAAAGATCAACTCAAGATGGATCAAAGACCTAAATATAAGAGCCAAGACCATAAAGACCTTGGAAAGCAGTGTAGGGAAACATCTACAGGACCTTGTAATAGGAAATGGCTTCATGAATTTCACACCAAAAGCACGAGCAGCGAAAGAACAAATAGATAAATGGGACTTCCTCAAAATTAAAGCCTTCTGCACCTCAAAGGAGTTTGTCAAGAAAATAAAAAGGGAACCCACACAATGGGAGAAAATATTTGGCAACCATATATCTGATAAGAGGCTTATAACTTGCATATATAAAGAACTCATAAATCTTGAAAACAAAAAGATAAACAACCCATTTAAAAAATGGGAAAAAGATTTAAACAGACAATTCTCCAAAGAAGAAATACAAATGGCTAAAAAGCACATGAAAAAATGCTCCAAATCTCTAGCTATCAGGGAAATGCAAATCAAAACTACAATGAGATACCATCTCACTCCCATACGATTGGCAGCTATGAAAAAAACAGAAGAATACAAATGCTGGAGAGGATGTGAAGAAAGGGGAACACTCATTCACTGCTGGTGGGAATGCAGAAGGATCCAACCATTCTGGAGGACAGTTTGGCGGTTTCTCAAAAAACTAACCATAGATTTGCCATATGACCCAGCAATACCACTGCTGGGTATATACCCATCAGAACTGAAAACAAGGACATAAACAGATATATGTACACCAATCTTCATAGCAGCATTGTTTACTATCGCCAAAAGTTGGAATCAATCCAAATGTCCATCAACAGACGAGTGGATCAATAAAATGTGGTATATACACACAATGGAATACTACTCGGCTGTTAGAACAAATACACTACAATCGCACGTGATAACATGGATGAACCTTGAGAATCTTATGTTGAGTGAAGCAACCCAGGCATTGAAGGACAAATACTACATGACCTCAATGATATGAAATAAGCAAACTGCCTCAGAGAGCTAGACACCGGAAAAGAGGTTTACAGGAAATCGGGGGGTGGAGGAAGGATGTGAGTTAACGTCTGGAGGTGTGGAATCTGTGATGAGCTGGTGGTAAGTACGAGCACAAAGAAGGGACAAAATGGGGGCAAGTGGTTACCTTCGGGTGGGGCTTTGTGGGTTTGAGGGGGGCTGGGGATGGGCAGAGGGGTAATATTGTCCAAAAATCGGGGGGAGGGAGGGGCAACATACGAACATGTGAGAGTGTCAGGTGTTAGTTGAGAACAAAATGTTGAGAAAATCGTATCAAAGTATAAGTAGGAGGGTTACCTTTTTAGGATGTTCAGGGGGTATGGGCGATGAGGGACGGACTCTGGGCGAATAGCTGAAGGCTCATTTTGCCAAGGTGGGTTGTACCATTGGGAAGAGACCCAAGAAGTGAGAGTTGGGGTGGACCGACATCCTGGGGAGGTCTAATGCCATCAAATAGAGAGAACTGTATCTCTAGTGAGAAAGGATGGCTTCCAGGGCATTAGGGCAGTTGAGAAAGTCAGGCCCTGAATACTGCTGCAAGTATCTCTGGACATGGCTTCTTGGGAAATGGAGATTGGCTGGCGTTGTGGGCCCCAAGGGGAGGGGAAAATGGATGTGGAATGGATGGAAACAAGGTAAATATGGGGGCAAGAGAGGAGTTTTGTGAGAGTACACGAAGATGAATATAAAACATGTAATATTACTCCAAAAACATATCGGGGATGACAGACTAATAATGTAAACCATAAGGCAAAACATAGGGTAACTAAAAAATTTAGAAAACTGTACAACCTAAAGTATGGACCACATAGTAAGCACAGATGTCATCTTGTTTGAAAGCTATTGTCTCGGAATCTGTACACCAGTTTCAGGAAATATGATATGAACAAGTTAAGAGATTATCGCTGTGGAAGGAAAAAGGTTTTATGGTGAATCTGGGGAAGTACTGTATATTGTATATATGAATTTCAGTGATCTAAGACTCTTGTGAAGCTGACATTATGTTGGGATTCACTTTACAGGAAGTTTTGGATCACAGAGTGGTTCAACAATGGCAGCGGAGGAATACTGATATAGGATGTTATTGACAGGATATATATGGTTGACAGGGAGTTATACAGGGCATATGCCCAGGGTATATAGTAATGTCTAGATATACTCATAGTGGAAACAATTAAAAACAATAGCTGGGGGGGGTACTGGGCCCTTGGCCGGGGGGTCACTGTCGTGGACCCTGGGGGAGCAGCAGCAGTCCCCCAGGTGCAACGGCAAGAACCAGGAAGGAAGGAGGGCCCAACAGTGGGCTCCTGATTCTTATGGCTATGCTTTTGAGCCTATACACCTCCAATAAGAATAAGGCCTAGAGTAGCACTGTGCCTGGGAGTTTCCTCCTGACAGCCTTCATGTTACTCAAATGTGGCCACTCTCACAGCCAAACTCAGCATGTAAATGCAGTGCAGTCCCCCCAGCGTGGGACATGACACCCGGGGATGAGCCTCCCTGGCACCGAGGGATCACTACCACATATCAGCTGAAGATGCAACTAGAAAAGGACCTTGAATTAAAGGTTCAACACGGATCAGCAGAATATCCCTGTCTACATATAATAACATGACTTCAAAATGCTGTTTGACCTAATGTAAGGGGGAAATGGAAAGGAGAAATGAGAATATAAGGCTATGAGTCTCTAAAAAAGAGTCTGGAGGTTGTCAGAAGGAATGCCCTTATGCACAAATGAGCAGAGTCTGAGAGACAGATAAAGTAGATACAACCCCAGGTATTGGTTCTTTTGAGGAATAAAGAGACCCATGGGTTCTATGATCATGGCAGATGGGGTTCACTACCATGGCAGATGGCCCTTCTTTGGAGCTGGTGTTTCTGCATGATGGAATTGGACTCAGAGGGGATCTCTTTTCACAAGACTTGCATGCTATTTTAATGGAATTGTAGTTGGTGCTGGGGTTTTAGATATATTTAGGGGATTTGAATCTCTGGACTGATAATATGACACCCAGGCCCAGAGCTTCAACAGACTTCAGCTCCTACACTTTGATTTATTGGACTTACCCCACTCAGCTAACATCGAGTTGAAGAAGGGCAACCACCACACCATGGAGCCTAGAGTGTCTACAACTGAAAGCAGGAGGATTGCATCCAGTATCCATGTGGAATCTAAGCCCCCTCTTGACATAGATGTGCAATGGACACAACCAATCCAATGTCCACAGAGAAAATGTGGAATGGGTGTGGGAAGGGTGGCCATGGTGGCTGCTGGGTTTGGGGAATGGGAGGAAGAGATGAGATGTGGAGGCGTTTTCGGGACGAGGAGATGTCCTGGGTGGTGCTTCATGGACAATTACGGGACATTGTAGATCCCCCCAGGGCCCACTGGATGGAATGTGGGAGAGTGCGAGCTATGATGTGGACCATTGACTAGGGGTGCAGTGATACTCAGAGATGTACTTACCAGGTGCAATGGATGTGTCACGATGATGGGAGAGAGCATTGCTGTGGGGGGAGTGGGGGGTGGGGGCGGTGGGGTTGAATGGGACTTCATATTTTTTGAATGTAATCTTAAAAAATAAATAAATAATTTAATAAAAAAAGTCATAAGGTAAATGGATATTGTTTATAAGCATTATAAAATAAAAGGGTTTCTTAAAAAAAATGTTGTGTATTATATTTTATGCATTGGGAACAACTTAGTGAAAAGCCAATATCTAAAAAGGAATAAAATTCTTGTGCAAAGCTGTGAAATCACTGTGCAGGTTAAAATAATAAAATATAGCCTTTAAAGAGATCTTTTAAATATAATGCAAATTTACAGTTAAACTTATAAGAGAATGAGAACTTGGGTAACATTAGTGAGTTGTGTGCTTCTATGTCTTACTCTCTATTTGTGCCTGCCTATTTGCTCAGTGTATATTTTCATATGTCAGGATGGTAATATCAAATTAACAAATAAAAATTCTTAAAAGAGGGCTATTCAAATTGCTGAAAGAAAATACATGATTATATGTAAATGAATATTCCTGGAGCCCAAATTAGAGAAGCTAAGGAGGATAGAAAGGTCATATAGAAATCAGAAATCTGAATATAAAAATTATTGGGAGGGAAGCAGCTGTGGCTCAATCAACTGGGCTCCCGTCTACCATACGGAAGGCCCTGGGTTTGCATCCCAGGGCCTCCTTGTGAAGGCAGGCTTGCCCACATGCTGCGGAGAGTGACCAGCCCAGACGCTGTGGAGTGCCGCTGGCCCACAAGGCCCATGGAGAGGCGACTTAGCAAGGTGATACAGCAAAAAAGGGAGACAAGCAAAAACACAGAAGCACATGTCATGAATGGACACAGAGAGCAGACAACAAGCAAAGCTGCAAAGTGGGGGGTGGGGGGAGTAAATAAAAAATATAAATACAGACACAGAAGAATGCATAGCAAATGGACACAGAAAAGCAGAAAGCAAGCAAGCCACAAGGGGGGGAGGGGTGGATGAAAAAAAAACTATTGGGAAAGGAAACAAAATGTTTCATAAGCTCCTTGATTTACCCAGTCCTGCCCTGCCACAGGGCTTCCTCTATGCTAGAGATATGGGGGGAAAGTTGGGATAACAAGATAAGGAAATTCTATTAAAGTTTAGCTTAAAACACTTATCTATTAGGCCAGAAATTTAAGTCATAATTTGTCCTGTAATGTCCCAATTTAAACCTTTTAACAGTCTTAAAGTTAGAGGAATTAATAATCTAAATATCAAATTTGAGTAAAGGACAAAGGTTCTTAAAGGCTATGAAACTAAAAGGTCCTAAAGGCTATGAAACTAGGAGTCAGTGTGCTTTTAAATTTATAATCGGTTTCAAAATTTAAAAATTGCTGGCTGCTTTTTTAACCTGCAATTCAACAATAGCTTAACCCTGATAACCGCCAGCCTTCACTGCCAACTTGTCTCTAGAGAACTGTTTCAGAAATGTGTCCTTGTAAATGTTTCACAATATATCTCATTAAGGTACTAATGAGTAAACTAAAAAAAAAGCACTGCTTCTGAAAACCATTCCCTATGAACTATCAGTGTTCTAGTTGTATGCTACTAGGTATTCAAAATGAAAACCTATAGTTTGCATATAACCAAATTAAGTCATTATACCAACAAGTCGGTACTTGTATATTGTAAGAAGTTGGCTTGGAAACAGTTTCCAGAATCATTTTGGTAACATAAGCATTCAAGGTATGTAGAATGTGTTCTCTCTTCTCATTAAGAGAGACAAAAACAATTTTGTCCTAAAGTGAAACAACTGGTTATGACGAAAGAGAAAAATGTGGAATAAAAAGTGAATGAACACAAAAAAAAAAATGCAAAAGTTTCACAGAATAGGAATTTTGTGATCAAAGCTGTATAAAATGTAATAGGTCTATCTATAAAGTTTTAAAAGGCTTAATATCAAATAGTATATTGATACAAAACTAAAATTTGGCTCTCTCTCTGTTAAAGTGACAAAGTTTTTTAAATCATTTATTTGTTTCAGAGAAAGTTATAATGAGTGTTCTCCTGAATCGTTATACAAAGCACAAAGTTTGTTTTATCAAAATAGCTTCTTGTACTTTATACTTTTGTTGTGTTCTTGGTTGTGTAGAAAAGGCAAGTTTTATCACTTTTAAAAGAAAATTATGGGTGAGTAGCTGTGACTGAAGTCACCTGCTTCCCACTTGAGAGGTCCCAGGTTCAATTCCTGGTGCCTCCTAAAAAAAGCAAAACAAAAACAACATGATCAAACAACAAGTAAGACAAATGAATAAACCAACTCAGGGAAGTGTGGCTGTACAGGGCTTCCCATATACAAGGTTCTGGTTTCCATCTCCAGTTCCCAGTACCTCACAGACACAAAAAACAGTAATCAAAAAACAAAACAAAACAAAAACAAAAAAAGCTTAACATTTCAATCTAACCTAACCTAACAACTTTTAACACTTTGCTTTCTCTAAGTCAAACCCTAAAAGGTACCTTTTCATTTCAAACTATTGCAAAAGATTTGTTATTTCGCCTTGTAAAAAAGGTGGAGTAATAAAAATAGTTAAGTTCATTCGATAGGTTACAAGTTAACCAAAAGATAAAAACTAAAAAGGATTATCTAACCTTCTGTTAATCAAAGTTGTATAGGTAAAATGTTCATAAAAATACTTTAAAATGTTCCTAGAGATTTAACTATGTTTTCTGAATAATATTAGATCACAATATAGTGTTATTAATCATGGTTTAATTATTTTAAAGATGTTATATATTGGGGAAACAACCTATCTGCCTGGGAATCAAGAGACAAATGCTGTAGCCCGTATCTAAATAGTCTACCCCACCCCCAGAAGAAGCATCCTGTAGCCACACAAAAAGAGTGGCCATCAAGGGGCTACAACAGAGTGGTGCGTAGCTAGGGCATTGGGTCCTCCTGTAAAGTATTCTAATCTAGCTTATATCATACAAAATTGTGAGACCTGTTCTCAATTCCAGCCTTATAGCAGTAAACATATCCATAAGCCCATATAACAAGGGGATGCACTTCAGCTTTGTCAAACTTTCTAAAGCATTCAAACCAGGCCCCCAGTTCCATGGTGTCTCTCCATTTGAGTTTTTGCTTAAAAGGGTCACTACAACCTCTCAAGCAATAAAGGTATCTGCCACATCTGGCCATGCTCCTGAAGTAAGTATAACTACATTGTTGCTTTGGACTCCTATGGCTCAATATTGTCTCCAGATTGGACCTGTTTCATAGTGGTGGAGAACACTATGTACCAAGCTTTTGGAACACTGGAGGCTGCACAGAATGCTGGCTGTGTGAAGAATATACCCAGTGGAGCAATAATTGCCAGAGTAGTATGAGTAGAACTTAAACAAACACAACTGGCATTAAGGCATGCCCGTATAGAGGGACAACGTATATGGTATTGCCCATCTGGAGCTTGTCCATTGGCATCCCATGCCTTAGGATCTGCAGGAGAAACTTCAACAGTCATTTTACTTGCCAGAGAGAATCTCCCTCTCCAAGTTCCTGCTAAACACTTACGTTTGCATCCTTAGGATAATCTTCCTGCCTCAAATAAGCTCATCCAATGTCTTCCTCAATTAGGCTGCCACCAGGAAGCTGCACACAACCAAACAAACTGGCAGCTGAGTGAGTTATTCCAAGTAAAGCCCACTGTCCAAGGAAGTGCCAATGCACCAGAGACAGTTGTTGAAATGTTCAAGTGCCAGTTATTGGATGGCTTGAAACATTTCTTCAAAAAGCAAAAGCTAAGTACTTAATAACAACTCCCTTGCAGCCCTAACCTTGTGAAACCCCTTATTGGTGTTATAGCATAGAACTTATTCAAACCCAGATCAATTCTTGGAGAAGCTATAGTCCTTCAAAACTGTAACCAAACTAAAATTGTTTCCAACAACATTCCATTCTCATTGTCTTTGTACCACTCACTCTCCTTGACGTATAGCCTTCCAAATCCCCTTTCAATCATCCCTCTTATATTCTTAGTAGACCCCTATGTATTTAAGCTCCTAACTCAATTTATCTCTTCCAGGATACAAGCTTCTGCTCATGAGTAAATATTGCTCAGTCCTGGCCTTTGCATCAAGTACACCTCCTCCTCATTCCAGTAAGCAAGAGAGTTTTAGATCCTATCAGGCAGGGGCTACAATCCCTAATCAGGAAGCAGATGCAGAACAATGATCTTCACCCTTCAAATCCCCTTTAAGGCTAAGGGTATACAACTTTCTTAGGGGATTTGAGGCTGGATATAATAGAGCCATAAGGAGGAAGGGGACAGAAAATCCAATAAGCCGCACAAACAAAAACTGAGGCAATGGCCTGCTACCTTACACAGGCTGAGGTAATGTCCTGCTCAGTTACATCAGCCTGCTGTCTCACATAAGCAAGTTAGGAAGGGGCAATTTATAAGCACACACACCCAGGTGCTGCAGTATCAAAATGCAGCCAGCAACATCATTAAATGGTGGGAAAGAGGGAAGGAGCAGTCCTTCCCACTTTCAGATTACTTTACATCTAGTGGACAATGACCAGAGGCCAATCACTGCCAGACAGTACATGCTGCAGTGATTATGGACAGGAGCCAGAAGTCAATCACCACTGGACAGCAAGCCCCAACACTCCTAAGTAAATTAAACTACCAAATAGATTTCCCTCACTTAGTCTCAAGTATGCCAATCAGATAGACCCTGGAACCCTGTACACCCGCCCCCCCCAAAAAAAGGGGACCCCAGGGCAGAAATTCACTTTTTTTCACTTGAAAATGCCTGCCTTCATCACTGAAGATGTACTTTCTTTCCCTTACTTTACCCCCCAATAAATTCTCTGTCTGCTTAATTAATTTGTGTCTTGTCCTTGAATTCTGTCTCATGATGAAGCCAAAAACTTAGACACCGACCACCAGCTCCAATAACTTTTCATGGGGAGCCAGTTGGAGGGAAATAATTATCTCTGGTAACCCCTCCATCTGTCAAGAGTAGCGAATTTTTGGCTTCTAACCAAAGTCTGTCTATGTGTGTTTGTCAGGTGGAGGATGCAGGCAGACCTGTCTGTCTATATATATGCCTGTCTCCATTTCTATACAGGTCTCTCACTGCTCCCAACTTCATAACTTCAGTTCACCTAGAGTTCTCTGGGTCCCTCCTTGGAAGTGGTAGGGGCTAGCCCCCATGCTCTGTAGATCAAGGATATTCTAGATGGTGGGTGACACCACCCTTTTGGAAGTGGTAGGGGCTAGCCCCCATGCTCTGTAGATCAAGGATATTCTAGGTGGTAGGTGACACCACCTTGATATCTGACTGGGGACATTCCCAAAGTTGAGTAGGAGTACAATGGGATCATTGGAGTCCTGGAGATCCACCTCTTCTTACACCAATTTCGAATTCTGCTCACCCACTCCCCCAAGAAGTTATAAAATCAGTCTTAGGTGTGAGATTGAAATGGTAAATGAATTTACTAATCGTCTCAATTTGCTTGTGTGCCCATATTTTTCCCAAGGAGTTATAAAGAAGAAACTGAGGTCAATTGAAGCAAACTGACATACCAATAATCCTTTGTGGTGGGATAAAACTCCTGCCCCAGCATGAGAGGAAGAACAGTGACAAAGAGTTCAAGCTGATACCAGCAAGGCCTGCTGATCTTCACCAGATGGCTACAGTCCTACATCCACATCCTGCTAGCTGATTAACAAAGTGGGCCTCAAGGACACCCTGCCCAATCAGCCTCCTTTGCCCCCAGAACACACATAGTAAACATAAATCATGTCCTTTATCTCTCCCAATTCCCCTATACCTTTGTTTCAAGTAGCCCTATAAACTGCTCCCCTAAATCAACCTTTTAGGCAGAAATCTCCTTTTGTGCTACTCCTGCATTAATGCAACATTAGCTCAATAAACTTGCTCTGCACCCCTTTTTTAAAAGTCTGTCTGTTTTATTTTTGAAAACAACAATACTTGGTGTGCAGTAGTGGGACCCAAAGGTGAACACTGGGATGATGCCTCTATCAAATCAGAGAGGAGCAAGGTACTTGCAGGAATCCTTTTTTTTTTTTAATTGATTTTGTAAAAATATTATATTAAAAAAAATATATGAGGACCCCTCCAACCCCACCACCTCCATCCCACCACTCCCCCCCAGCAACACTCATTCCCATCATCATGACACATCCATTGCATTTGGTAAGTACGTCTCTGGGCACCTCTGCACCTCATGGTCAATGGTCCACATCATGGCCCATACTCTCCCCCATTCCATCCAGTGGGCCCTGTGAGGATTTACAGTGTCCGGTGATTGCCCCTGAAGCACCATCCAGGGCAGCTCCAAGTCCCTAAGACGCCTCTGCAGGAATCCTTTGTGTTCCATCACCTGGCTAGCCCCTCTATGAACTTTGAACTGCTACCATGTTGTGGTTGAGGTCAAAATCCATTTGTTGAGCTAAAGTCTGGTTGGCCCTCTGTCATGACTTTTGTTTTTGGCTGTCCAATAAGAGAATTTTCTTCTATTTCTGCTTCTTCATTGTTTCTTTACTATCATGGGAAATAGTAAGTACCTGTGTGTTTCTGTAGTTTGCATCTGCCTGTTTGTTTAATGTATATATTTCCTACCCCTGGTTGTTAGTTATACATTAACAAATGAAAATTCTTAAAAAAGGACTATTCAAATCACCAAAAATTAAGTGACTGCTTATATTGGTAAATGAATAGTCCAGGATCCCAATTAGAAAAGCAAACTGGACAAAAAGTCATATAAGATTAAAGGAATTATTTAAAGAAAAGTAACTAAGAAGTTATTTTATGAATTGTTCCATAATCTTTCTATAGCCTGTCATGCCCCCAGAGTCTTCTCCTAACCTTTAAAACTGATTTGGGATTCTGGGGGTTGGGCTGGGTGTGAAAAGATAGGGGAGATGTGAGTTCCACTTAGAATCCTGCATACTAGGCAAGGACATTAAAATAATAGGGACAGAAACTGTATTAAAGAATAAAACTTGTTTTGTATAGTCTGTCCTGTAATTCCCCAATTAAATTTTAACAGTTTTGAAATGAGAGTAATCCAAAGTTCAGTAAGTAAAGGTCCTTAAAATCTATAGAAAAGTTCTTCTAAACCATGATTGAAACAAATTAAACAATTATAATATATTCTCTGATAGATAGTATGCTTTTGATTTTTACAATTTTAAGGTATTATGAAGTTTTAAGGTATTAAGAAAAGAAAGAAGTTTTAATCTATGAAGGAAGAAAGAAGAAGAAAACATTTTTTACATAATCATTATGTTTTTATTCTACTTAGGTATAGTCTTCCTAGGTTTATATAGATACTGTAGCAGTTTGATATGGTTATGAATTTTAAAAAATAGATATTGGATTATGATATTTGTAATCTGGTCTGTACCTGGGTGTGACTGAGTTATGATTTGGACTTTGATTGGGCTAAGTCATTAGGGCATTGGGTCCCCACTCCTTGGTGGGTGGGGACTTGCAGATAAAAGGCATGGCAAAGGACAAAGTTGAGGGTTTTTGATGTTGGAGTTTTGATGTTGAAGTTTGATGCTGAAGCCTTAAGCTGGAGCCCTGGGAAGTAGCTTCATAGAGGAAACAGCAGCAAGCCCTAGGAAGAGAGCAACCCTGAGTCCAGGAAGAAGCAAGCCCTGGGAAGAGAGGACTCCTGAACCAGAGAGAAGCAAGACCCTGGAAGAGAGGAAGCCAGAAAGCCTGAACCTTCACAGATGTTGGCAGCCATCTTGCTCCAACATGTGAAAACAGACTTTGGTGAGGGAAGTAACTTATGCTTATAGCCTAGTATGTGTAAGCTCCTACCCCAAATAAATATCCTTTATAAAAACCAATCAATTTCTGGTATTTTGCATCAGCACCACTTGGCTGACTAATACAGATACTTACAAATAAAATAATGTAGCATTAAGACTTAAATTTTTAAGATGATGAAAATTATAAGCTTTTGTGTAATGAAATTGTTACAAATGTCTTTTAAAAAACTGTTTTGCTAAAATTAAAATGACTAGTTTTTCACAGAACAGAATGAGTAATATGAGACTTAAATGGATATGAAAGAAGTAGAGATTTGTGAAAGCTTGTCCTAAAATAAGATGGCTGTTTTTCATAAAATTAGGATGGAAATATATAGGACAAGACTTGAATGCATATGGTAAGTTGTAGAAGGTTAGTAGAAGTGAACTTAACTTATTACTGACTATAATTCAACATCTTATTTAAAGGTGAAATTTGTCTTAAGATAAAGTTACCATTCTATGTGGTTATGGATGATTATGGGAAATTTGTGAAGGAATTTTTCCAAACTGAAAGATTCTGGGAAATCATTATTAAAAAAAATCTAGGAGTTTATGTTGATAACAAAAAGTAACTTTATAGCAAAAGCAAACAAACAAACCTATCCTCAATCTGTTTGTAATCTATGCTAAAATTTGTTTACCAAATGATATTCTGATGCAAAACTAAAATTTGGCTTTCTCTCCGTTAAAGTAACAGTTTCTTAAATAGCTGGTCTTTTTTGAGTGGAAGGATATAAAAATCCTTTTAAAATAATCAATGTATATAAAGAACAAAGACTACTGTACCTTATCAGAATGGCTTTGTCATATCCTTAATGGTTTAAAAGCATACAGAGGGAAACGGACTTTGGACCAGTGGTTAGGGCGTCCGTCTACCATATGGGAGGTCCGCGGTTCAAACCCCGGGCATCCTTGACCCGTGTGGAGCTGGCCATGCGCAGTGCTGATGCGCGCAAGGAGTGCCGTGCCACGCAAGGGTGTCCCCCGCGTGGGGGAGCCCCACACGCAAGGAGTGAGCCCGTGAGGAAAGCCGCCCAGCAGTGAAAAAGAAAGTGCAGCCTGCCCAGGAATGGCGCCGCCCACACTTCCCGTGCCGCTGACGACAACAGAAGCGGACAAAGAAACAAGACGCGGCAAATAGACACCAAGAACAGACAACCAGGGGAGGGGGGGGGGAATTAAATAAATAAATAAATCTTAAAAAAAAAAAAAAAAAGCATACAGAGTTTCTGCTCTTTTGGAAGTTAAGTCTTTTCCAAACTATTTTACTGACTTATTCATCACTGTGATAAATAGAGGTCTGCTTAAATATAATGCTCAGGCCTGACAACCTTTAATAATCTCATAAAACCTTTAGGGATATCTGTAATTGCAAACTGTTGGAAATAATTTTTTCTTCCTTGTACAATTGAGGTGCTGAAATATACACACTTAATACATGTGAAAATCCATATTACATTTACCACTCTGAAGTTTTAAGGAATCACTCATGTTGTTAAAAGTAATATATTCTTAAGGTGGTGGAATGGTTGTAAGAATTGTGGAACAGGGGGAATTGTTGCATAAATAACTTTGCATTTTTTCCCTCAACCTTTTTGCAGCAAACTTTTGCAGCAAGCACAGTTAAAACCCACTTCCTGAGGGCTTCCTCATTACTCCCTCTCCTTCCAACTGTCTGTGAATGAAAAAGGAGGGAATGCCTGCCGGGTATTAACCCAAAGACCTGCTGATCAGTATCACCCCCACAGGCTATTACAGCCAGACCCTAAATGCAGTAGCCAGGGCCTTCCCTCCTTCTGTACAGTCATTGTCACTTCAACTCTGGCTCAACTCTGGCTCTGAAGTAACCCTAGACTTGGCTCTCACAATTTTTGTGCCTCACACTGTGAAGACTGCTAAACAGCCATCATACCCAGAATTTCTCTGTAAGCCACAGGGCATACCTAGAAGCCTCCCTGTTAAGCAACACTGATATTTCAATTAAGTGAGTTAAATGAGGTAAGACTCTCAACCCTGCCTCTTTCCTCCCTGACTTGGCCACCAAAGATGATGCTGAGCTCCATAACTGTGTCACCCTTCTTGACTCAGTTCTCAGTCCAAGACTGGACCTCAGAGACACCCCTCTGAAAGAACCTAACTCTGGTTCACAGACAGATCCTGCTATCATAATAAAAAGGGATATCTAGTTGCAGAATATGGAATAACAATCACTTTTGTAATCATTGAACACAGTCCTCTCCCTGATGCTTCCTCAGTTCAGCAGGCAGAACTTGCAGCAGTTATGCTGGCCTGCTGCTGGGCAAAAGGTAAAGCTGTTACCATTTAAATGGACAATAACTATGACTTTGGCGTGCTCTGGAAACACTGGGGTTGCCTTGAATCCTCTGGCTAGCCCATCAAAAACAAGCTTTGCATAAGTGAATTTCTCCAAAGTCTTTTGTTCCCCAAGGCAGTAGCAGTAGTGAAGACTGCAGGACATAGCAGATCTGATCCAGAAGAAGCCTGAGGAAATGTGCTAGCAGATACTGCAGCTCCTCAAGGGGCAAGTGTGGAACACCTAGTAAAATATTGGAACCTGCCAAGCCAGCCTGCCTTTCCCCTCCAAGGTATGCCTATGGCCCCCAAGGGCCATCCATGAGTTACACTGTAGAAGCCCAACAGACTATGCTCACCCCAGATCTCAAAAATCTAGAGAGCCAAGGGGGACATAAAGATCTCCAGACTGGACTTTGGGTCAGCCCCAATGGTCTACTCATCCTTCCAGATGTCTTCACTTACCCAATGATGACTTACTTTTGTACTCAAACCCACTGGGCTCCTAGTAAGATTGAAAATATTGTGAGGGAGTATTGGTGGGGAAATTTTAAATCTACAGCTCAAGAAGTAGCTGCAAGCTATAGCCACTGCCCTCAGCATAACCCTGCTTGACACTTTTGGCCTGCCCCTGGGAAGTTCTCACCACCTTGAGGGCCTTTAGAGGTCTGGCAGATAAACTTCATCCAACTCTCTCCCTGTCTGGGATATAAATATTGCCTTGTTATGGTCTGTATGTTCTCACAGTAGGTAGAGGTTTTTCCTGTAAGGCAAGCAACTGCAACATCTATAGCCAAAATTCTGTTAAAAGATAATCCCCTGGTGGGGAGTTCCTCAAGAAATCCATACTGACTGTGGTACTCACTTTACAGGGCAACCCTTATCTCAACTTCTGTCAACTGCACCCATCCTGCAGTGCCTCCACTGTGCCTACCACCCTCAATAATCAGGGCTAGTTAAATGCACCAATGACCTGATCAAGACTTACTGAGCAATTCTTTCTCCCCTGGGTTCAAGTTCTTACCCAGGTCCTCATGAGTCTATGGGGATGCTCTTTTAGTTCTTACTGACTTTCCCCTTATGAGATAATTGCTGGCAGACCCATGCCCTCATTTCCCTGGCCACAAACGCAGAAGTTAGCTCCTCACTGACTACCTACTGCCCCAAACTCTCACAAACTCTTCTGGTACTCCACAAAACTGTTTCTGAGTGTCTACAGATATTCCCCCTTCTCTACTACCTGTGCAACCAAGAGATTGGGTGTATTGGAAAGAGCATCTTTGAAAACACAGATATGAACCCGGGTGGAAAGATCCTCTCAGGTCTTCCTTAACATGCCCACAGCAGAAAAGCTTAAAGGAATTGACTCCAAGATCCACTTATCACACCCAAAAACCAGCCCTTTTACTCAAGTGGACTACTGAAAGCATTGGAGACATGACCCTGAGGCTACACAGGCCCAGAAGCAGCTGGTATTTGCTGCAGACAGCTCTCCCAAGACTCTGATGTGGGCTGAGTACCCTTAAAATTCCTTTTGTCTTTTGTCTTAGCTATGAATCATTCTCCCTTGTGGCAGTTTGACATTTTTTATGATTTCCAAAAATAGATATTAATTTATGTTTGTAAATAGGCCTGTTCTTCTGGGCATGATTAAATTATGACTAGGGCTTCAACTGGGTCACATAAATAGCACACTGTGTCCTGCCCCCTTGATGGGTGGAGACTCAGAGAGTGCACTGAAGTGAAGGAAGGTTGGAGTTTCGAGCTGGAGCCTGGGAAGTAGCCACATGGGAGAGAGCAGAGCAGCTGAGCCTGGAGAGAAACAAGCACAGGGAGAGAGAAGAGACTTATTCCAGCCTACAGCTGATATTGGAAGAAGCCAGGACCATGGAACTTTAAGAGGAAGAGGAAGGCTGAATGTCCACAGCCATCTTGCTCCAACACTTGGCAACAGACTTCAGTGACAGAAATAACTTACACTTTATGAACTGGTAACTGTAAGCTTCTACACCAAATAAATAACCTTTATAAAAGACGTCAGATTTCTAGTATTTTGCAACGGCACCACTTTGGCTGACTAATAGATCACCTAAGAGCAAGAACACTCTGACTAACCCCCTAGGAACCCTTGTTAACTCTGTTATCTTCTATTAGCTACAGTTAATTCCATTGCCTTTGTCTAGACTGTAGCAAACATTGCCTTCCCTAGCCCCATTGTCTAACTAAAATGACGCTTACACTATTCTTTTGCTTATTCCCTCATGGACCAAAGACTTTTCTCTCTCCCCTCAGGTTTTGCCTTCCTATACAATACTACTCTAGGGCCTGTAGCATTTCCTTGCCTGCTCACTGACCCAGAGCCTGGTGGACAATAGACAGTTGGCTCTGTAGTATAACCCAACTTCCACCCTTATAACTTCAACCCTCTCATGTAAAATAAAAAGGGCATTGGTTTAATTATTCTGTGAATAGGGCTCAGACTTGTACTTTTAGGCCCCTGGTTAGATTTTGGGATACCAAGAACATGTCATCCACAATCTCAGTGCCACCCTTGAAGCCGTAGCTCAAGAAACAGGATAAGTCCTGCAAAGACTAGCTACCTTTCTCAATTCCCTCATAGCCGTAACTATGGACAATTGATTAGCTTTAGATTACCTAGTGGCATAAGAAGGAGGTATCTGTGCTGTTGCCAAAACATTCTGTTGTACTTAGATTAACACCACCAGACAAGTAGAAACCCACATCCAGAAAATCTTCAAGCAAGCCAAATGGCTTCACAGCATAAACCAGTAACCAAGAGGCACATGGGAATCGATGAAGAGGTTTTTGCCTAACACCTTTTAGTTGTATTCCCTTCTCTTGCTACTGATCATGTTAATCATCATCTTTCTCCTCAGACCTGTTTTCAACTGCATCATCGTTAAATTCATCCCACAGTGCCTCTAAGCCACTGGACTTTTTCTCCTGTCCCCTGTAGCTTTAGAGTATCAGTCTGTAAAGCCCCAAACTAGTCATACTTGGTCTTCGGGTAGTCAAAGGACTCACTGAACCCAAATGACAGAATGTGAGATTGGAATGGTAAATGAATTTACTAACCATCTTGATTTGCTTGAGCTTACATTTTTTCCCCAGGGACTTATAAAGAAGAAACTGATGTCAACTGAAGCAAGCTGACATACCAAGAATCCTTTGTGGTGGTGATAAAACCCCTGCCCCAGCCTGAGAGGAACAACTGTAACAAAGACTTCAAGCTGATGCCAGCAAGGCCTGCTGATCTTCACCAGATGGCTACAATCCTACATTCACATCCTGCTTGCTGATTAACAAAGTGGGCATCAAGGACACCCTGCCTGAATGGTCCCCTTAGCCCCCGTAGTCTACACAGCTCATGGAACACACAGACTAAACATAAATTATGTCCCCTTTATCCCTGGTCATTCCCCCACACCTTATCTTTGTTTCAAGTAGCCATACAAACTGCTCACCCAACTCGACCTTTTGAGCAGAAATCCCTTTTTGTGCTGCTCCTGCATTAATGTAACTTTAGCTCAATAAACTTCCTCTGCACCCCTTTTTAAAGTCTGTTTATTTTCAAGCACTACATAGACCACTTCCTTAACTGATGTTGCTGCAGTGATAGACCATAACAATGAGGAAGAGCTACCTAATTGTTATGGTCTGAGATAGCTTTTTCAAAGGTGTCATATTTAAAATGAGATACGTGGAATGCAAGAGATGTATGCAAAGATAGAGGGAGTAGGCATTGTGGAAGTGTGTTTCAAGCAGTGGGTAAAGTACATAAGCACATACAAGGGCCCTTAAGATGGGAAATAATTTTGCATGTTGAATAACTAATGGCAGGTTGAAGCCACTGGAAAAAAAAATAGAATTTTGACAAAATCTGCTTATAGTGTCAGAAGTCTGTATTTAGTCTAGAAAATGGATTGCTCCCTAAAGAGTACAATCTTTGTAATCCTTATGTGAAGCTTATAAGATAAAAACTGTTTTATAATTTATTTTATGAATAACAAATAATGTGTTAACAATCAAGTAGTGTGTTTCAGAATATGTATTAGGAAGGATTCTGTTAGCAAACTTTATACATAATAATTATCTATTAAGAGATGAGATTTTCAAATGGTTTCATGGCATTGAGTTGTTTAACTTTTTTTTTTCTTTTAGGATGGCTATGCATCACTTCTATAATCAAAAGAAAGAATATGAAGTAAAGTGGAATGAAAATTTATCAACCTACGTGATGGTGTATTTTACATTGAACACTAAATGGCTCATTGCATTTCTAGTCAGTCAAAGTGTAGGGTATATAGAAGGGTTGCCCTTTCCATGATCTGAAGACAGAGGGGCTGGGAGGGGGAAGGCCATACCAGACAGTGGCCCATTCCTCCTTAGCTGGAAAGAGCTTGATGCCAAGATGCCAATCAGTCTGCTTCAAAGGAATGTTAAGTGCTTGAACCTATGATTTTACTGCACAATTCCCCCTGTATGTACGCACTCACTGTTAATCATTTACCAGGCTATGTGCATCCATGAGCTGCTCTATGCATTAGGTGGCTCTATATAATCTTTGTTTCCCTGCTGAATGACACAGTTGCTGCCCGACTGGGCATCATTGGAACTTGTGAGTAATAAATGGCATGACAGCCGCTGGCCTTCCATGTGGTTTCTTTGGAATATTAAAAGTATTCAATATCAAGAGTATTCAGTCAGGCTTCCTGGGTTTGACCCTCCTGCATTACACAAAAGAACAAGTAATTTTTATAACAATTATGGTTTTTGTGTTGCTGCAAATAGCCTTGCATCTCATAATATTCCTTTAGTTAAAAGTCAATATTCTAGACTCCAAAAATCTGAGGTTTTGCATAGCATCTGTAATAATGAACTTCGAATTTTGCCAAAGTCATGAAGAAAGATTTCCTAAGAATGGATGCTCAAAATACATCATGCACATTGATTTAAAGTAGTAGAAAGTGTTGATTAAAGTGGATGTAACATTTCTTGAAAAGGCACAAGAAGTTCTCGGGAGAGAATGCTAGATTAAGAATGAGAACCTCAGGACATGGAAACCCACAAATATGCAGATACATAATTAGAGGAAGGAGACAAATTAACAGGATGTGCCAAGGACCAGTTATCAAGAGCAAAAGTAGCATAATGATCTGAATCATGTGGAACTATCAGTAAGCTGGCGGACTCTGAACTCTGAGCCCCGGAATAAAAAAATACCTCCTGAGAACACTTGATAATGAATTCCGTAAACTAATCTTAATCTCTCTAAATTACCTCTAGTCACAGACTCCATTTCTGCTTTATAAGACTAGGTTTGAGGCTGATGACTGAGTTTGTCATTGGTAAGGTAAGTTTCTAGGACCAGAGATGAGTAGAGCTCACAAGTTCAAACTATGGAACTCATTTGGAACATTGGGAATATTAGGATATTCATTTGGGGTATTATGAACGGATTGTAGAGGCCACCAATGGCCTTTGAACTCCTCGCAGATTCAGATGATGGAACTCTATTGGAACATTGGGAATATTAGAATGTTCGTTTGAGGTGTTGTGAATAGATTGTAGAGCAATCAATGGCCAAAATCTGGGATGATAGGGCAGAAATGTACAGGAGGTTCTAAGAGAATATTTCAAGTTGCATTTGGATTCTAGGCCCTGAGTCCTTAAACAAAGTTTTGTCCTGGCCACTGATCTTACCTGCTATTTCACCCAGCCTCCCTTATCTCCCACTTCCTTGTTTGGTTTTACTTCTGTTCAATGCATTAGGTACACACAGATGAAAACACATGTCAAATCCATGAAGGAGCTCAAAATTTATTAGAGATACTTGAAAGTAAGAAGGTAGTTTTAAGTCAATCAAATAAGATCTCTACTAGTTATTAAACCGTAACGTACGGGAGAGGATCAAGAGGGCAAAACACTGCTGCCACCCTTGGCAGAGTTCCAAGTACGAGGAACAAAGAAGGGACTCAGCAGCACAAAGCAGAACAATGTTGGGGCAAGCCCAGCCAAACTTCTTTGGGAAAGAGGCATGGGACAGAGTCTTTTAGGGTCAGTAAGAATCGGACCAGCATTTTTTTTGGACAGCTGTTTCCAAAGGTCATTTCCCAACCTCTGACTTTCCTCTATACCTCGAAACAAAACAAATCCCCTTGATTATTTCCATTCTCAAGAGCTCTATCTGCTTCTGAAGGCAATTCCCTATCCAATTACTGATTGTATTTCATCTCTGGCTTTGTCATTACTGTCTACACTTGCACTTTCCCCATCAGATCCATGAGGCACACATTGTGCCCTTTCCCTTTTGGTGCCATTTTTCCATTATTATAAGGAAACAGTGGTAAATGCTGTCATTTAATATGATATGTTTAACCAGAAAACTGAATACAGATCTATCTATCTATCTATCTATCTATCTATCTATCTATCTATCTATCTATCTATCTATCTATCTATCTATCTATCTTTGTGTGTATTGGTAGAGAGTTGAAGTTCACATTAGCTTACCTCAGGAAAGACTGGCTTCAACCACACTGTGTTAAACACATATTCTTCTATTGGCTGGGCATTCTAGGCTGAGAAGATCTTTTGTGTATTTCCATTCTCTTCTTCATATCCTATGTTCTCACCCTCCTGGGCAATTTTTGCTCATTTTCATTATCCTCACCAAAAGCAGCCCTTATATTTCCATGTACCTCTTTCTCTCTCTGCTGCCTGGAGTTGACATTAACTTTGCCAATACCACAGAAGTCAAGGCTTAGACTATTTTCTGGTGCAATTATAGGGAAATTTCTCTTAATGGCTGCATTGCCCAGCTTTACTTCCAGCATTTTTCCTTCATTTCTGAGTCAGGTATGTGGCTGATTTTGATGTTTGACCATTAATTTGTAATATGTTACCCGATGAGATAAAGCATGATTTTACTCCCTGATTGTGAAAATTGATGCAGCTGTATATTTAAGAGCACATTGTACAATATTCCTCATGATATTTCTCCTGAAGAGGCTTTCTTTGTGGAGATAATGTTCTCCCACATACTTCTGTGAACACAATGGCTTGGAAAAGATTTCCAGTGATGGCATCCACATAAATATCTAGTATGGGTTTTTTTGTGTTAATGTCAACAGTAAATCTTAGATGTCCTCATTTTCCTTTCCTATGTTTTGGTTCTCCATGCTCTCTTCCACATCCCTTCCCAAGAGGTCTGCCACAAAGCTGTCAAGACATGCAAATCCCATGTCTGTCATCATTCTCTTTTATGGGCCTGTGATTTTCTCAATTCTCACTCAGTACTTTGGACACAATATCCCAATACATGTCTATATATTCCCGGCCAATGCCAGCATGCTTGTTTTACTCATGCCGAATCCTATATTATGGAGTCAAGACTAAGCAAATATGAGGCTCAGCAGTATTATTTTCAAAGCAGAAATGACTTTGGGCATGGCAGAAACTGATTTCTCAGAAATTTTAGGAATTTGTATATCTTCTTTGGTGAGATGTATATTGAGGGGTCTTTGCTCATTTGTAATTGGGCTGTTTATATTTTTGTGGTTGAGATGAAGGATTTCTTTATATTTTCTAGGTATTAAACCCTTACTGGATATTTGATTTTTAAATATTTTCCTCATTTGTGTAAGTTGTTACTTTAGTTCCAGGATGAAGTCCAATATGCAAATTTTAAATATTTTATTTTGTTGATATCTCATTTACTTATTTTTCCTTCTGTTGGTTATCCTTTGGGTATAAAGTCCAAGAAACCTTTGCCTAACATAATGTCTTGAAGATGTTTCTTTATATATTCTTCTAGAAATTTGATAGTTTTGATTCTTATATTTAGGTTTTTGATCCATTTTTAGTTGATATTTGTATATAGTATGAGGTAGGCTCTCTCCTTCATTCTGTTGTATATGATCACCTTTTTATCCCAGCACCATTTGTTGAGGAGATTATTTTTCCCTTTTGAGTGGTCTTTGCCCATTCTCAAAAATCAGTTGGCAAGGGTGGGAGGGGCAAGACAGCAGCAGAGTAAGGAACTCCAAGAGTCAGCTCATCCTACAATGCAGTTAGTCATCACTCAGAGCCATCTAAATTACCCTTTTGGGGAGCCCAGAAGACCAGAACAGCATTCTGCAGCATCCTAGAAAGAACAGGAGACTGCCCATCTGCAGTGAAGATTCATGAGTAGAGCACTCCATGCCACTGAGGCTGGTGTCCATCCCCTGCTGGTGGTGCAAAACATCTTGGGAGATATTCCATGGAGATAGTTGGAAGCTACATTTTCAAAAAATGGGGGAGGAGAGATAGTGCTCCCTCACTATCTTCTCTGGGTAACTGCAGTCATTTCTGGCCTGCACAGACTAGATTGTTGAGCACTCCTGAGGCTACACCCCTACTCCTGGCAGGGGAAGAAGGGATGGTACTTTATCAGTCTACCTATGTAAATGCAGCCAGTTTTGACTGCAGTTTCTTTTGCTGCCAACTCCTGAGGGTCCATTTCCACCCCAAGAAGGGGAAGAAGAAGCTTGAAGCTTCATCAGTCTCCACACAAATACAGATATTGTTGGCCTGTACTGCTTGGATTACTGCATATGGCTGTGACTCTGTCCCTACTACTGGCAGGGCAGATAAGTGGAAGAAACTTCATCAATTCCTGGCACAAAATGGGCAGCTTTAGCCTCCATGGTTCACAGTACTATCTGGAACCTCAGCGCCTATTCTGCAGCCAGGAAGAGAGAAAGGACAAGAAACAGATGAAAAAGAGCTGAAAAAATTCAGATTGACTAAACATGAGCCACTATAAATTTCAAATTAAGTTGAAACGAAGTATCAAAGAGGGGTTATAGCACAGAGCCAATGAAATAGAAAGTCCTAGGCTAAAGAGAGAAATCATTCCCAGAAAAAATACATCTAGTAAATAAGATGCCAAGATACCAACAAAAAATTACAATCCATATCAAGAAACAGGAAGATAGGGTCCAAAGGAACAAACTAAGCCCCCAGATGACATAAAGAAGTTGAGATGACTCGTCATAGATGTTCAAACAAATCTCTTTAGTATATTCAATGAGATGACTAATGAGATTAATTTTATTAAGAAGAAATTGGGTGAGCACAAAGAAGAATGTGAAAGCATACATAGAAAAATAACAGATCTTATGAGGATGAAGGGCACAATAAATGAAATAAAAATATACTGGAGGCATATAACAGCAGATTTGAAGAGGTAGAAGAAAGATCAGTGAACTTGAAGACGTGGTCCATGAAAGCAAACATACAAAAACAGATAAAGACAAGAATGGGAAGAAAAGAACAGGGTTCCAGAAGCTAAATGACAGGAAGAGACATGCAAATTTTGAGTCTTGGGTGTCCCAGAAGGAGAAGAGAAGGGATAAGAGGCAGAAGGAATATTTGCAGAATAATAGTGGAAAATTTCCCAAGTCCATTGAATGCCATAGATGTGCATGTCCAAGATGCACAACATATTCCCATCCAAATAAATATGAACAGACCTATGATGAGACACATATTGATCAGAATGTCAAATGCCAAAGATAAAGGGAATCCTGAGAGCAGCAACAGAAAACAATGTATCACATATCACATGCCCAAAAAAGATTAAGTGGTGATTTCTCACTAGAAATCATGGAGGCATGAAGGAAGTGGTTTTGTTTATTTAAGATACTGCAAGAAAGAAATTGCCAGTCAAAAATCTTACATTCAGCAAGACTGTTTTTAATAAATGAGTGTGAGTTTAGATTATTCACAGGGAAACTGAAACTGAGAGATATCAGGTAGGTAGGAAATATTAAAGGGAGTGCTGCAGCCTGAAAAGAAAAGACAGGAGAGAGAGGCTTGGAAGAGAGTGTAGAAATGAAGATTATATTAGCAAAAGTAAGTAAAAGCATGTAAAGGATGGTGAAAATAAGATATGACAGATAAATCCCAAAGGTCAAAATGGGCAAAGTAAGAACTTCTTTTACAATAATAACATGTTAATGGATGAAAGCATCCAATCAAAATACAGACTGCTGGAATGGATTAAGAAAATATAAGCCATCTATACACTGTCTACAAAAGACTCATGTTAGACACATGGATACCAATAGATTGAAAGTGAAATGCTGGAAAAAGATTTCCATGCATGCAGTAACAACAACAAAAAACTGGAGTAGCTATATATATCCATGAAATAGACTTTAAAAGGAAAGCTGTTATTAGAGATAAAGAAGGACATTTTATATTATTTAATGTGGCAATCCATCAGGGAGAAATAACAATCATAAATATATATGTATATACACCTAACCAAGATGTCCAAATTACACAAGGCATACACTGACAAAACTGAAGGGAGAAATAGATTTCTTTACAATAATAATTGGACACTTCAATACAGCACTCCCATCAAAGGGTAGAACATATGGGCAGAAGATCATTAATGAAACAGAGAACTTGAATAATATGATAAATGAAATAGACCTATTAGACATATAAAGAACATTATACCCCAAAGAGCAGGATATACACTCTTCTCAAGTGCTCATGGACATTTTTCCAGGATAAACCATATATTGGGTCAGAGAGCTGATCTTAACAAACTTAAAAAGTTTGATATTATACAAAACACTTACTCAAATCATAATAATAAAGCTGAAAATGAACAACAAATAGAAAAATGAAAAATCCCAAATATATGGAGATTAAACAACACAAACAGTCAATGGGTGAAGGAGAAAATTGCCAGAGTAATCAATTACTATCTCAAGATGAATGAAAATCATAAGACAACATGTCTGAAACTATGGGATGCAGTGAAGTCAGTGCTGAGAGGGAAATTTATGGCCCTCAGTGCTTACATTAAAAAAGAAAGCATAGTTAAATGTAATGACCTAACTATACAGCTGGAGGACCTAGAAAATTGTGGACTCTTCCCAAAGTAAGGAGAAAGAATGGGATAAAAATGATTAGAGCAGAAATAAGTGAAATTGAGAAGAAAAACATTAGAAAGAATTAACAAACCAAAAGTTCACTGAAAAGATTAATAAAATTAACAAAACCTTAAACTAAGAAAGAAAAAAAGAGAGAAAATGTTAATAAACAAAATCAGAAAGGAGAGGGGTGCTATCAAAACTGAACAGACAGAATAAGGGGAATACTTTGAAAAATTGTACGCCAACATGATGGAAAATTTAGAAGTCGACAAACTTCTAGAAGCACTTGAGCAAGCTACATTGAGAAAAGATGAAATAGAAGAACTCAACGGAACAATCATAAGTGGTAACATTGAATTAGTCATCAAAAACCTCCCATCTAAGAAAAGTTAAGGATGAGATGGCATCACAATGGAATTCTACCAATAATTCTGGAAAGAAATAATGCCTATCCTGTGCAAACTCTTAAAAAAAATCGAAGAGTAGGGAACATTGCCAAATGATGCCAAAATCACCTTAATACAAAATCTATATAATGGCACTACAAGGCAAGAAAACTACTGACCAATTTTTCTAATGTACTTAGATACAAAAATACTCAACAAAGTACTTGCTCATCAAATCCAACAACACATCAAATGAATTACATACCTTGCACAAGTGGGTTTTATCCAGTCATGCAAGGATGTTTCAACATAAGAAAATCAATTAATGTACTATACCACATTGACAGATTGAAGAAAAAAAATGACATGATCAGCTCTATCAATGCACAAAATGCATTCAACAAAATTCAGCATCATTACTTGATAAACAATTTAAAGGATAGGATTAAAAGGAAACTTCTTCAATATGATAAAGGAAAAAATGAAGAAATCCACAGATAACATAATAAATGGAGAAAGGTTAAAGGCTTTCCCTCTAAATACTGGAACAAGACAAGGATGCCCACTGAAACCACTCTTATATAACATTGTATTCTATTCATGAACTATTGTGATTAGTAATAGAAGAAAATGTGGCATTGGTGTAGAGAAAGTGGCCATGGTGGCTGCTGGGTGTGGGGAATGGGAGGAAGAGATGAGATATGGAGGCGTTTTTGGAACTTGGAGTTGTCCTGGGTGGTGCTGCAGGGACAATTACCGGACATTGTATGTCCTCCCATGGCCCACTGGATGGAACGTGGGAGAGTGTGGGCTATGATGTGGACCATTGACCATGAGGTGCAGCGGTGCTCAGAGATGTATTCACCAAATGCAATGAATATCTCATGATGATGGAGGAGATTATTGTTATGGGGGGAGGAGTGGGGTGTGGGGGTGGGGGGTATATGGGGACCTCATATTTTTTTAATGTAATATTTTAAAAAAATAAAGACAAAAAACACATTGTATTAGAAGTATTTGCTCAAGCACTTAGGGAAGAAAAGAAATAAAACCATCTGAATCAGAAAAGAAGATGTAAAATGTTCACTATTTGCAGATGACATGATCCTATACATCATAAGTCTGAAACTCTGGACTGTCCATGTGATAGCCAGGCCCTGAGCCTCAAAAGACTTACAACTCCTACCCTCTGGTTTATTGGACTTACCCTGGCCAGATAACAGGGAGGTGAAGAGGGTCAACCACCACACCAGGGAGCCAAGAGTGCCTAAAACTGCAAGCAGGAGAATTGCATCCATCATCCATGTGGAATCTAAGCATCCTCTTGATATAGAGGTGGAGTGGACATAACCATCCCAGGGTCCACAGGATGGAGGAATAGAGTATGGATTAGAGTGGACTTACTGATTCTACTATGGAATTATAGTGATTAGTAATGGAAGAAAATGTAGCATTGATGTGGAGAAAATGGTCACGGTAGCTGCTGAGTGTTGGGAGAAGGAAGAAGAGATGTGATGTGGGGGCATTTTCAGGACTTGGTGTTGTCCTGGGTTGTACTGCAGGGACAGATGCTGGACATTTTATGTCCTGCCATGGCCCACTGTGTGGTCACCCCTCGGGCTGAAGTGTGGTTTGCTGGCCTGGCGGGGGAGCAGCCGCGGCAGGCCAAGCCGCTGCCCCCATAATAGGGTGGCTGGTCGGACTCACTGCCACCCCTGAAGGGAGCTCGGCATGGGCGCAGAGTGCCCTCGGGTCTCCCCTTCTCGGCAGCCATGCTTCCGCGGCCGCCCCTCCTCCCAGATGGCACCACATGATGCCTTGTGGGGCGGCATCCTTCTTCTTCTTTCTCCCTGCGCAGGCGCAGGGTGGAAAATTCCAGTCTGCCCTTTTCCCCTCCCCCGACAGCAGCAACAGCCAGGCGTGGGCGGAAAAATCCAGTCTGCCCTTTTCCCTCCCCCCGACAGCAGCAACAGCCAGGCGTGGGCGGGAAACTCAAGTCTGCCCTCTACCCCAGCAACAGCAGCCACCAATCACTAAACTCTGCCACTTCGCCCAGCAACAGCAACAGCCAATCCCTAATCACCACCCCTCCCCCGTCCAGTACCACCCACTGACCTTTCCCAGGCAACCAATCAGAACAGGGTGTGGCTTCGACCAATCAGCCTTCCCCAGCCCCTATAAAACTGTTGCCTCTCCCTCAATAAAGTTGGACTTGCGTGTTTACTTTGTCTCCGCGGTAGTTCTTCTGCCGTGCGCCCTCCAGTCCTGAGAGCCCCCGACAAGGGCCTGGCCTCCCTTGGCCCCAGTTCGTCGCCTGCTTCTCCGGGCGACCACTTCGTCGCCAGCTTCGCCGGGCGACCCCATCAGCTGAACCGCGCAACCCCTGTGAGACCGACCCCTCGTCTGCTGCCGGACCGACCCCTCGTCCCAAGCGGGACCGATCCCTCGTCCCGAGCGGGACCGACCCCTCGTCCTGAGCTGGACCGACCCCTCGTCCGCAGCCAGACCCCACCTCTACCGACCGAGCAAGCCGCCGCACCACTGGGTGGACTGGGGGAAAGTGTAAACTATAATGTAAACCATTATCCATGTGGTGCAGCAGTGCTCAAAAATGTATTCATCAAATGCAGTGAACGTGCCATGATGATGAAAGTGGTTGTTGATATGGGAGGAGTGGGGTGAGGGGGTTAGGGGGTACATGGGGATGTCATTTTTTTTAAATGTAACATTAAAAAAATAAAGAGAAAAAGTCTACAAGAAAGCTGATAAGTCAGTTCAGCAGAGTGGTGGGATATAAGATCAACATGAAAAATCAGTAGTGTTTCTGTACACTAATAACAATTTGAGGAGGAAATCAATATAGCAATTCCATTTAAAATAGCAATTAAAATAATCAAATATCTAGGAATAAACCTAACTAAGGATATAAAGATTTTATATACAAAAAACTATGCCACATTGTTAAATGAAATCAGAGAAGACCTAAATAAATGGAAGAATCTTCCATGTTCATGGATTGAAATACTAAATATCATTTATTTTTTTAATTTTTTAATTCATTTTAAAAAAATATTACATTCAAAAAATATGAAGTCCCATTCAACCCCACCGTGCCCACCCCCACTCCCCCCACAGCAACACTCTCTCCCATCATCATGACACATCCATTGCATTTGGTAAGTACATCTCTGGGCATCACTGCACCTCATGGTCAATGATTCACATCATAGCCCATACTCTCCCATGTTCCATCCAGTGGGCCCTGGGAGGATCTACAATGTCCCATAATTGTCCCTGAAGCACCATCCAGGACAACTCCAAGTCCCAAAAATGCCTCCACATCTCATCTCTTCCTCCCATTCCCTGCACCCAGCAGCCACCTTGGCCACTTTTCACACACCAATGCCACATTTTCTCTGTGGACATTGGGTTGGTTGTGTCTATTGCACTTCTATTTCAAGAGGGGGCTTAGATTCCACATGGATACTGGATGCAATCCTCCTGCTTTCAGTTGTAGGCACTCTAGGCTCCATGGTGTGGTGGTTGACATTCTTCAATTCCATGTTAGCTGAGTGGGGTAAGTCCGATAAATCAGAGTGTAGGAGCTGAAGTCTGTTGAGGCTCAGGGCCTGGCTATCATATTGTCAGTCCAGAGATTCAAATCCCCTAAATATATCTTAAACCCCAACACCAACTACAATTCCAGTAAAGTAGAAGGAAAGTCTTGTGAAAAGAGATCCCATCTGAGTTCAGTTCCACCATGCAGAAACACCAGCTCCAAAGTAGGGCCAACTGACATGGCAGTGAACCCCATCTGCCATGACCATAGAACTCGTGGGTCTCTTTGCCCTCAAAAGAACCAATACCTGGGGTTGTATCTACTTTATCTGTCTCTGAGACTCTGCTCAGGTGTGCATAAGGGCAATCCTTCCGACAACCTCCAGACTCTTTTTTAGAGACTCATAGCCATATAAACTCATTTCTCCTTTCCATTTCCCCCTTACATTAGGTCAAACAGCATTTTAAACTCCTGTTATTATATGTAGACAGGGATATTCTGCTGGTCTGTGTTGAACCTTTAATTCAAGGTCATTTTCTAGTTGCATCATCAGTTGGTATTTGGTAGTGATCCCTCAGTGCCAGGGAGGCTCATCCCCGGGTGTCATGTCCCACACTGGGGGGAATGCACTGCATCTACATGCTGAGTTTGGCTTTGAGACTGGCCACACTTGAGTAACACAGAGGCTGTCAGGAGGGAAATCTTAGGCACAGTGCTGCTCTAGGCCTTGTTCTTATTTCAGGTGTATAGGCTCACAAGCATAGTCATTAGTATCAGGGGCTCACTGTTGGACCCTCATTCCTTCCTGGTCCTTACCGTTGCACCTGGGGGACTGCTGCTGCTCCCCTAGGGACCACAACAGAGCACCCCCAGCCAGGAACCCAGTACCCCCCCAGCTGTTGTTTTTAATTGTTTCCAATATGAGTATATCCAAACATTACCATGCACCCTGGACATATGCCCTGTATAATTCCCTGTCAACAATATATTGTCTGTCAATAACATCCCAAACCGGTATTCCTCCTCCGCCATTGTTGAACCACTCTGTGATCCAAAACTTCCTGAAAAGTGAAGCCCAATATAATGTCAGGTTCCCTTACTAGTAAAATGAAATATAGCGATGAGTTTAAAGGTTAGATCTAGAATACATATTGATTTGGAAAAATTCTACATCCTATCTTTTTCTTTTCTTTTTTCCTAATTATTGAGCTTCTCTTCACAAGAGCCCTAGATCACAATAATTCATATATACAATATACAGTACTCCCACACATCCACCATAAAACCTTTTCCTTCCACAGTGATATTCTTATAACTTATTCATATCATATTTACTTAAACTGATGTACAGACTCTGAGAAAATAGCTTTCAAACAAGGTGATATCTGTGCTTACATTGTGGTCCATACTTTAGGATATACAGTTTTCTAAAGTTTTAGTTATCCTATGTTTTACATTATGGTTTACATTATTAGTCTGTCGTCCCCTATATGTTTTTGGTGTAATATTACATGTTTTATATCCATCCTTGTATACTTTTGAGAAACTCCTCTCTTACCCCCACATTTACCTTGGTTCCATCCATTCAACATCCATTTTCCCCCTCCCCTTGGGGCCCACAGCAACAGCCAATCTCCATTTCCCGAGGAGCCACATCCAGAGATACTTGCAACAGTGTTGAGGGCCTGACTTGCTCAACTGCCCTAATGCCCTGGGAACCACCCTTTCTCTCGAGAGATACAGTTCCCTCTATTTGATGGCATTAGTCCTCCCCAGGATGTGGGTCCACCCGCACTCTCACTACTTGGGTCTCTACCCAATGGTACAACCCACCCTGGCAAAATGAGCATTCAGACATTCCCCAGGAGTCTGTCCCGCGACACACCATCCCCTTCGAGCATCCTAAACAGGTAACCCTCCTAATTATATTTTGATACGATTTTCTCAGCATTTTACTCTCGACCAACCCCTGACACTCTTCTATGTTCATATGTTGCCCCTCCCTCCCCCCAATTTTTTGGGCAATATTACCCATCTGCCTATCCCCAGCCCCCCTCAAACCTGCAAAGCCCCACCCAAAGGCAACCCCTTGCCCCCATTTTATCTCTTCTTTGTGCTCATACTTACCGCCAGCTCATCATAGATTCCACCCCTGCAGACGTCAGCTCACATCCTTTCTCCACCCCCCGATTTCCTGTAAGCCTATCTTCCAGTCTCTAGCTCTCTGAGGCAGCTTGCTTATTTCATATCATTGAGGTCATGTAGTATTTGTCCTTCAATGCCTGGGTTGCTTCACTCAACATAAGGTTCTCAAGATTCATCCACGTTATCATGTGTGTTTGTAGTGTATTTGTTTTTACAGCCGAGTAGTATTCCATTGTATGTATATACCACATTTTATTGATCCACTCATCTGTTGATGGGCATTTGGGTTGATTCCAACTTTTGGCGATAGTGAACAATGCTGCTATGAACATTGGTGTGTATATATTGTTTTGTGTCCCTGTTTTCAGTTCTGCTGTATATATACCCAGCAGTGGTATTGCTGGGTCATATGGAAAATCTATGGTTAGTTTTTTAAGAAACCACCAAACTGTACTCCAGAATGGTTGGATCTTTCTGCATTCCCACCAGCAGTGGATGAGTGTTCCCATTTCTTCACATCCTCTCCAGCATTTGTATTCTTCTGTTTTTTTCATTGCTGCCAATCTTATGGGAGTAAAATGGTATCTCATTGTAGTTTTGATTTGCATTTCCCTGATAGCTAGAGATTTGGAGCATTTTTTTCATGTGGTTTTTAGCCATTTGTATTTCTTCTTTGGAGAAGTGTCTGTTTAAATCTTTTTCCCATTTTTTAAATGGGTTGTTTATCTTTTTACTTTCAAGATATAGGAGTTCTTTATATATGCAAGTTATAAATCTCTTATGAGATATATGTTTGCCAAATATTTTCTCCCATTGTGTGGGTTCCCATTTTACTTTCTTGACAAACTCCTTTGAGGTGCAGAAGGCTTTAATTTTGAGGAAGTCCCATATATCTATTTGTTCTTTTGCTGCTCGTGCTTTTGGTGTGATATTCATGAAGCCATTTCCTATTACAAGGTCCTGTAGATGTTTCCCTACACTGCTTTCCAAGGTTTTTATGGTCTTGGCTCTTATATTTAGGTCTTTGATCCATCTTGAGTTGATCTTTGTATAAGGTGTGAGATGGTAATCCTCTTTCATTCTTCTACATATGGTTATCCAGTTCTCCAGACACCATTTGTTGAATAAGCCATTCTCTCCCAGTTGAGAGGGTTTGGTGGCTTTATTGAATATTATATGGCTATATATATGAGGTTCTATATCAGAACTTTCAATTTGATTCCATTGGCCTGTGTGTCTCTCCTTATGCCAATACCATGCTGTTTTCACTACTGTAGCTTTGTAGTATGTTTTGAAGTCAGGAAGTGTGATTCCTCCAATTTCATTTTTCTTTTTCAATATGTCTTTGGCTATCCAGGGCCTCTTTCCTTTCCAAATAAATTTCATAGTTAGTTTTTCTAGTTCCTTAAAGGAGGCTGTGTTGATTTTTATTGGGATTGCATTGAATGTGTAGATCAGTTTTAGTAGGATAGACATCTTAATAATATTTAGTCTTCCTATCCATGAACAAGGAATATTCTTCCATTTATTTAGGTCTTCTTTGATTTTCTTGAACATTCTTGTATAGTTCTCAATGTATAAGTTTTTTACATCTTTAGTTAAATTTATTCCTAAATATTTGATTTTTTTATTTACTATTGTAAATGGTATTTGTTTCTTGATTTCCTCCTAATCTTACTAATTATTGGTGTACAGAAATGCTACTGATTTTTGCACATTGATCTTATAACCTGCAGCTTTACCAAACTCATTTATGAGTTCTAGAAGCTTTGCTGTAGACCTCTCAGGGTTTTCTATGTATAGGATCCTGACATCTGCAAATAATGATATTTTGACTTCTTCCTTTCCAATTTGAATGCCTTTCATATCTGGTTCTTGCCTCAGTGCTCGAGCAAGTACTTCTAAGACAATGGTAAATAGAAGGGGAGACAATGGGCATCCTTGTCTTGTTCCTGATTTTAGAGGGAAGGATTTTAGGATTTGTCCATTGTAAACAATGTTGGCTGTAGATTTTTCATATATACTCTTTATCATGTTCAAAAAATTTCCTTGTATTCCAATATTTTGGAGTGTTTTTATCAAGAAAGGGTGCTGTATTTTGTCAAATGCTTTTTCTCCATCTATAGATATAATCATGTGATTTTTTTCCTTCAATCTGTTTATATGGTGTATTACATTGATTGATTTTCTTATGTTGAATCATCCTTGTATACCTGGAATGAATCCCACTTGGTCGTGGTGTATAATTCATTTAATGTGTTGTTGAATACGATTAGCAAGTATTTTGTTGAGGATTTTTGCATCTAGGTTCATTAGAGAAATTGGTCTGTAATTTTCCTTTCTTGTGGTGTCTTTGTTTGGCTTTGGTACTAGGGCAATGTTGGCATCATAGAAGGAGTTAGGCAATGTTCTTTCTGTTTCAATTTTTTGGAAGAGTTTCAGCAGGATTGGTGTTAGTTCTTTTTGGAATGTTTGTAGAATTCACCTGTGAAGCCATCTGGCCCTGAGTTCTTCTTAGTTGGGAGGTTTTTAATGACTGATTCTATCTCTTTACTTGTGATTGGTTTGTTAAGATCATCAATTTCTTCTTTCATCAATATGGGCTGCTTATGTGTTTCTAGGAATTTGTCCATTTCCTCTGAATTGTCATTTTTGTTGGAATATAGTTTTTCAAAGTATCCTCTTATGATAGTCTTCATTTCTGTGGGGTCAGTGGTGATATTGCCTTTCTCATTTCTTATTTTGTGTATTTGCATCTTCTCTCTTTTTTTCTTTGTTAGTCTCACTAAAGGTTTGTCAATTTTGTTGATCTTCTAAAAAAATCAGCTCTTGGTCTTGTTTATCTTTTCAAGTGCTTTCTTATTTTCTATTTCATTTAGTTCTGATCTTATCTTTGTTATTTCCTTCCTTCTTCTTCCTGTTGGCTTACTTTGTTGTTTTTTTTCTAATTCCTCCAAATGTGCAGTTAGTTCTTCAATTTTTGCTCTTTCTTCTTTTTTGATATATGAATTTATGGCTATAAATTTCCCTCTCAGTACTGCTTTTGTTGCATCCCATAAATTATGGTGTGTTGTGTTATCATTATCATTTGTTTCAAGGTAGTCATTGATTTCTTTTGAGATTTCCTCTTTGACCCACTGTTTTTCGAAGAGTGTGCGGTTTAATTTCCAAATCGTGGTGTGAAATCTGGGCCTCTTTTCCTTGCAAATTTCCAGCTTCACTCTACTGTGGTCAGAGATATTATTTTGTATGATTTCGATCTTTCTGAATTCATTAAGCCTTTCTTTGTGGGCTAGCATATGGTCTATCTTGGAGAATGATCCATGTGCACTTGAGAAAAATGTATATCCTGCTGTGTTTGGGTGTAATGATCTGTATATATCTATTAGATCCAGCTCCTCTAATATACTCTTCAAATATTTCATTTTTTTGGTGATTCTCTTTTGAGATGTTCTGTCCAGAGTTGATAGTGATGTATTAAAATCCCCCACTATAATTGTAGATGCATCTATTCTTTCACTTCGTTTTTCCAGCATTTGCCTCACGTATTTAGAGGTGCCCTTGTTAGGAGCATAAATATTTATGATTGTACGATCTTCTTTACAGATTGTCCCTTTCACTAAAATGTAGTATCCTTCTTTGTCTCTCACAATTGTTTCACATTTAAAGTCTATTTTGTCTGATATTAATATAGCTACTCCTGCCTTTTTTTGGTTATTGTTTGCTTGTATGATTGTTTTCCAGCCATTCACTTTCAACCTCCATGAGTCTAAGATGTGTCTCTTGTAGAGAGCATATAGATGGGTCATATTTCCTTATCCAATGTCCCAGTCTGAATCTTTTGATAGGTGAGTTTAATCCATTGACACTCAGTATTATTACTTTCAAGGAATTATTTGTGTTAGCCATATTTTGATTGGAGTTGTGTTTGTCATATTTTGTTTGCTTTTTTTTCCCCCTTCTCTTTTTGTCTTTTTTGTTGCTCTTACACTCTCCCCCAACTCTGCCTGTCCTGTTTTTTCCTTTCTTCTTTCAGAACTCCCTGTAGAATTTCTTGAAGAGGGGGTTTCTTGTTGGCATACTCTTTCAGTTTCTGTTTATCTGTGAATATTTTGAACTTGCCATCATTTTTGAATGCTAGTTTAGCTGGATAGAGTATTCTTGGTTGGAAATTTTTTTCCTTTAGTACCTTGACTATATCATGCCACTGCCTTCTTGCCTCCATGGTTTCAGATGAGAAATCAGCACTTAATCTTATGTAGCTTCCCTTGTATGTGATGGTTTTCTTTTCTCTTGCTGCTTTTAGAATTTTCTCTTTGTCTTGAGCATTGGATAACTTGACAAGTATATGTCTTGCAGTGGGCCTGTTGGGGTTTATGACAATCGGGGTGCTCTCTGCTTCTTGGATATGTACATCTGTCTCTTTCAGTAGATTTGGGAAGTTTTCAGCCATTATTTCCTGCAACACTCCTTCTGACCCCTTTCCCTTCTCTTCTCCTTCTGGAATGCCTATAATGTGTATATTTGAGTGTTTTGCATTATCATTCAGGTCCCTTAGTCCTAGCTGGATTTTTTCTATCTTTTTATCGACCAATTCTACTATCTGTTTGATTTCCGATGTACTGTCTTCCACATCACTAATTCTCTGCTCTGCTTCTTCTAGTCTGCTGATATTTGCTGCAAGTGTATTTTTGATTTCTTGAACTGTGGTGTTCATTCCCATCATATCTGTTATCTTTTTGCGTATGTCTGCAATTTCCCCTCCAAGTGTTGTCTTCATGTTGTTAACCTCTTCCTTTACTTCATTAAGTTTGTCGGTAATAAATGTTCTGAGATTTCATTACTTGTGTGAAGTTCTGCTCCCCTTCCTGATTTTTAGTTTGTTCATTGGATTCAGCCATGTTTTCCTGATTACTGGTTTGGTTTGTAGATTTTTGTTGTTGTCTGGTCATCATTTTATCTTGACGGATTTAATCAGTTCCTTAGCTTCTTTGTCTAGTCTTGGGGATTAAATAGCTGTTGTTTTTGCATAAGTGTTATATCTTCTCTGTGTCACTTTGTTCTTCTTATTCTAATTTCTTATTGCTGGTTGAGTTCACTTTAAAGGAAAGTATTAGGGCCAGGGAAAGGCAATTGTGTAAGCAAGGAAAAAGTGTAAAGTAGTACTGGTGATATATGTTAACAGAGCAACAATATGAGATCTGGGAGGATGGATGTTAGATTCATTTAAGTTGTGTAGAGTTATAGCAGTAGGTAGTGTACCTATAATGAGGTAGTTGACTGAATATGGGAGGAATATGGTATGAATTAATAAGCGATTGTTTTCGTGAGAGAGGGAAAGAGAAAAGAAAGGCAATAGTTTCAAGAGTGGATAACAGACAGAAAACAGAACAAAGGTATTAGAAATTAAGAGTTAGACACTTTGTGGATCAAAGAAAGGGAGGTGGAATATAGGAGAGACAGTAGATGATGGTGGATATCAAGATGTAGGGGAAAAGGGATAGTGTAGGTAGCCAAAATCTATTCACACAGAAATGAGGCAGTGGAGGATGAGGAAACCCAGCAAGTGTGAGGTGTTCCCTGCAGCACCTATTGTATAGTTAAGATATAATAAAATAAGAATAAAATGAGGGACAAGAGAGAGAGAGAAAAAAAAGAGAAGAAAGGAAGAAAGAAAAAGGGGCTGGGTAAAGGGCAGGGAACAGGTAGGCAAAAGAAAAAAAAAAGATATTCACCAACCACAACAGCCACAACAACAATAAAAAAAAAAACCCTAAATAACTGAAAAAAAAGACTTTGGAGGATACTCTGGGAGAAAAGACTAGGGGATAATGCAATGTTAGCAATCAGGACTTTAAAAAAAATAAAAAAATAAAAATAGAATAAAAATAAAAACAAAACAAAACAAAACAAAAAAGAAAAAATGCAAACGTTGAGGGCTAGGATATTCAAGGACCTCAGATGGACCTCAGGGCATGATGGATTTAGGGATGGAAAGTCTGAGATATTGAAGACTCAAGAAGTGTGAGTCTCTGGGGTGTGTGCCACCAGGGTTTAGGGGACTCAGACCTGGCAACCTCAAGTCCGGTTAACAGGGAGCCTGGGAGCACCACAGTGCATCACAGCCTTCAGCAATCCCCGCAGCTGGGTGCCAGCCCTATGGGTGAGGTCACATCCGCAAGCTCTATCCTGTGTGTCTGTAACCCACAATTCACTCACTCACTGGGGTCTATTCTGTGGATGTATCACCAATTCGATTTCAGGACCCCTCCCACCCTGTAATCCCCTGGAACAGCCACTTGGGGGAGCCTCTACACTGCAGCCAATTTAATGACGCAGATCAATAGCCAGGTCCAGGAGTGGAACTCCAGCCAGAAACACTAATAACAGAGTCCAAAACCGAAATTCTCATGCTTTGCAAAATATTCCCCTAATCGGCTTCCAAATGTCTCCCACCCTGCCAGACTCTGGTGGCGTCTCTTTCTTGCTATCAATTTAAGTCCACTGTAGATTGGCAGCCAGGCTTGGGGGCGGCGGGATCTAGGTGGAAGCGCTATTGTTTGTGTCCGCAATCAAAAATTCCCCCGCTTCACAATAAAACTCCCGTTTGTCTCCCCAAATCGGTCTGCAAGGGCCTCCTGTCCTATTAACCCCCCAATAGGCTGATCAGGGCTTATGAATTCGCCAGTACTGCAGAGCCTCAAAAAAAAAAAACCAAAAAACGCTGCAGCAGCACCTGGTGCCGCGGCTCTGCCCACCCTAGGAGGGAGCGTTCTGCACTCAGCCCAGACCTCTGTGTAAGGAGTCTCAATTATATTTTATTGATGTATTTTCTCTGTTATCTTCCCACCAAATCGATGTCCAGACACCTCCTGTCCTGCAAAAATCCTGAAACAGCCTGGTCTCGAAGAACCTCCAATGCTGCCCAGCCACTTCTTTGCAGGAGATATTATCAGGTAAGCTCACTCAGCCACCATCTTGCTCCGCCCCTCTCCTAAATATCATTTAGATGTTAATCTTACCCAAACTGATTTAGGGAGTCAGTGTAATCTCAATAGAAGTCCTTTTTTTTTTTTTTTTTTTTAGGTTAGGGTAAAAACCCTAGTCTTTTTTTTTTTTGTCTTTATTCATTTTTTAAATATTACATTAAAAAATATGAGGTCCCCATATACCCCCCACCCCCATCCCACTCCTCCCTCCCATAGCAACATTCTCCTCCATCATCATGAGACATTCATTGCATTTGGTGAATACATCTCTGAGAAACGATGATCAATAGAAGTTTTAACAGTATTTTTTACTGAACAGAGAGAGCCAATTATGAAATTTATTTGGAAGGGTAAGGGGCCCTAAATAGCCAAAAATATCTAAAAAAGAAAAATGAAATTGGAGTAATTACACTATCTGACTTTAAAGCATACTACAAAGATAGAGTGGTCAAAACTGCATGGTATGGCGCAAGAATATGCATTTGACCAATGGAACCAGATTGAGAGTTCAGATATAGACCTACACATATATGGTCAACTGACATCCAGCAAGGTCACTCAACTGGGATAGAATAGATTCTTCAACATATAGGGTTGGGAGAACTGGATATTCATGTCCAGGATATAAGGAATAAAAGAGGATCACCATCTCCTACCTTATACAAAAATTGACTCAAGAAGTTTCAAAGACCTAAATATAAGCCAAGACTATAAATCTTCTAAAAAATATTGTAGGGAAGCATCTACAAAGTTTGCAGTAGGATATGATTTCAAAAACTTTACATCCAAAGCACGAAGAATGAAAGGAAAAATAGATATATAGGACCTCCTCAAAATTAAAAAAGTTCTGTGCTTTAAAGGAGTTTGTCAAGGAAGTGAAAGACAGCCTAATCATTGGTGGAAAATATTTGGTAACCAATTATCTAATGTGTCTAATATCCAGCATATAAAAAGAAATCTTACACCTTGAAAACAAAAATTCAAACAACTCATTTAAATAATGGGCAAAGTATTTGAATAGACAGGTTTCCAAAGAGGATATAGAAAAGGCTAAAAAGCATATGAAAAGAGGCTCAACATCACTAGCTACTAGGGAAATGCAAATCAAAACTATAATGAAATATCACCTTACACCTATTAGATTGCCTGACATTGATAAAACAGACAATAACAAGTGTTGAAGAGGATACTGATTAATTGGAACACCCAGTCACTGCTGGTGGGAATGTAGGATAATGCAACCACTGTGGAGGATGGTTTGCTGGTTCCTCAGGAAGCCATCTATAGAATTACAATGTGATCGTGCAATCCCAATACTAAGAATATACCCAGAATAATTGAAAGCAGGGATGAAAACAGATATATGCACATCAATGTTCATCAGGGCATTATTCACAATTGCCGAAATTGGACTCAACCCAAGGGTCCATCATCAGATGAAGGGATAAACAAAATGGGGTATATACATACAATGGAATACTACTCAGCTATAACAAGGAATACAGTACAAACACATGTGATAACATGGATGAATCTTGAGGACCTTTTGTTGAGTGAAGGAAGTCAGGCATTGAAGGACAAATACTACATGACTGCTCTGATATGAAATAAGTAAACCATCTTGTCTTAGAGAGCTAGAGACTGGATGATAGGCTTAAAGGAAGTTGGGGGGTGGGGGAGGGGAAGGTTGTGAGCTGATGCCTACATGGATGAAATCTATGATAAGCTAGAGGTAAGTATTTGTACAGGGCAGGGATAATATGGGGGCATAGAGATATGTTTGGGTCAGGCTTTGCAGGCTTCAGGGTCGGGAGGATGGGTCAGATGGCCCAAAGAATTGGGGGGAATGCTGGGGGGAACATTTGAATATGGGAGATTGTCAGGTATGTGGTTGAAACTATAATGTTGAGAAAAATTTTTAGAAAATATAATAAGAAAGGATTACCTGTTTAAGTTGCTTAAGGGGGTGCATCTGGAACAGGGGCTGGCTTCTAGGGAGTGTGAGAGTGCTCATTTTGTCATAGTGTGTTATATCATTAGGTGGAGACTCATACAATGAGTGTGAAGGTGTACCCAAATCCTGGTGAGGCCTCATGTTATCAAACAGAGGGAATTGTGTCTCTCGAGAGAATTGGTGGCTCCCAATGGGATAGGGCAGTCTAGTATATCAAGCCCTCAGCATTGTTGCAAGTATCTTTGAATCTGGTCCTTCAAGTAATGAAGATTGATTGTCAGTGTGGGCCCTGAGGGGAGGGTGAGAGAGGTGTAGAATAGATGGAATCAGGGTAACTGGGGGGCAATGGAAATGTTCCATAAGATCATGCCATGATGGATATAGGACATGTTAAATTACACCAAAAATATATAAAAGTCTATAGGTTAAAATGTAAACCATAATACAAAACATAAGGCAACTAATAATCTAGAAATAAGTACAGTCTAAAATATAAGCCATAATATAAGCCAAAATGGAACCATGTTTGAAAGCTATGTTTCAATATCTGTACATCAGCTGCAGCAAATATAACATGAACATGTAAAAAGATCATTGCTTTGGAAGGGGAAAAGGGTTTGATGTTGGATATATGGGAGTCCCCTATATTGTATATGTGAATTCCTGTGATCTATAACTTTTGTGAAGACAAAATTAAAAACTAGAAAAAGAAAAAAAAAGAAAGGATGTAGACACTGAGGAAGAAATGAAAGAAATTGTCTTGCCAATGTACATACAGGAAAACATGTATTGCAGTGATGAAAGGCAAAACATCAAAACAAAGCTTTATAATATTTTTTACTCTTTAATACCCCAATTTATTTTTACTTTATTTTAATTTTTCTAAATTAGTATATAATCCATTTCTAATCTTTAAAGCCATCACTATATTTTATTTTCCTATTAATTGAGTTTGGCAATATATTAGGCTTCATTTTTGAAGAAGTTTTGGACCACAGAGAGGTTCAACTATGGCAGGGGAGGAACACTGGTGTGGGGTGATATTAATGGGGGCACATGAGTGGGGGTAGTTCTACAGGGCATTTATATAGAGGACATAAAAATGTTCTGATATATGTTGGGTGTTTATTTAATAGTTACAGTTAGAAACGTCAACTGAGGGAGTGCTGAGTTCCTATCCAGGGGAACTCTGTTGCATTCCTCAATAGGACAACAATAATCCCCCAAGTGCAAAGGCAAAGACCAACAAGGAAGTATTGTCCAATAATGAGCCCTTGATACTGTTGACTATGCTTAGAAGTCTGTGTGCCTGAAATATGAACTAGGCCTAGAGCTGCAGGGTGCCTAAGAGTTACCTCCTGAAAGCCTCCATGTTGCTCAAATGTGGCCACTCTCTAGGCCAAACTCAGCATGTAAATGCATTACCTTCCCCTAAGCATGGGACATGAGTCCCGGGGATGAGCCTCCCTAGTGCCAAGGGATTACTACCAATCCCTAACTGATATACAACTAGAAAGAGACCTTGAATAAAAGGGTCAGCTCATATTGGCAGAATATCTCAGCCTACATATTGGATCGAGTGTTAAAAACTGCTTTTTGACCTTCAATAAAAGGTGGAAATGGCAAAGACAAATAAGCTTATATGGCTAAGAGTCTTCCAAAGGAGTAGGGAGGTCGAGGGGTCACACTTACGCACACCTTAGCAAGTCCCCAGAGAGTGCTAAAGTATATACAACACTAGGTGCTGGTTCTTCTAAAGGCTATGAAGATCCACAGGGAATATGATCATGGCAGATGTATTTGGAGTTCTGTGCCATGTCAGAGGGCCCTACTTTGCAATTTGTGCTCCTGAGTGTGATGGAGCTGGACTCAGATGTGACCTTCCTACACACACCTCTTGTCACTTTTACTGAACCTGTGGTTGGTGCTAGGAATGGTGCATAATCAGGGGACTTGAATCACTGGACTGGCCATGTGCCAGCTGGGCCTTGAACCTCAGCAGAGTTGTGTCTCCTACTCTCTGGTTCATTGGACTTACCCAGGTCAACTAACAGGGAGGTATAGATGGTCAACCACCACACCAGGGAATCAAGAGTGCCAACAACTGCAAGCAGAGTAATTCATCCCATGTGGAATCTAAGCCCTCTCTTAATCTGGAGGTAAAGTGGACATCACCATCCCAGGGTCCACAGAATGGAGGAATAAAATATGAATTAGAGTGGACTTACTGATATTCTACTATAAAACTATTGTGACTAGTAATAGAAGAAATTGTATCATTGAGGAGGAGAAAGTGACCATGGTAGTTGCTGAGGGCAGGGAAAGGGAAGAGGAGATGTGATGTGGGGGCATTTTTGGGACTTTGAGTTGTCCTAAATGATATTGCAGGGTCAGATTATGGATTTTATTTATGCTGCCTTAGCCTACTGAATGTACTGGGGGAGAGTGTGAACGACTGGGTAAGCTATTATCTATGTTGCAGAGCAGTGCTCCAGAATGTGTTCATGGAGTGTGATGGGTGTGCCACAATGACGGAGAAGGTTGTTGGTGTGGGAGGAGTGGGTGGGTGTATACAGGAACCTCTTATATCTTTTATTGTAATTTTTTTGTGTCATGTATATATTTTCAAAAAAATACAATTTACAAAAATGATGGTGTGGGGGATGGGGAGCAGGGAACCTCATATTTTTTATGTTTTTTAAAAAAATGTTTTTAAGGTAACATTCTTTGCAGTCTATTAACTTTAATAAAAAAAGGTGTGAAAAAAAAAGAAAACCTTTCAGCTTTCACCATTGTTGGCTGAGGGTTTTTCATATAAGCCCTGCACCAAGTTGAGGATGTTTCTTCTATTCCTATCTTTTGAATTATTTTTATCAAGAAAGGTTGCTGGATTTGTTACATGCATTTTCTGCTTCAATTGAGAGGATAATGTGATTTTTCTTCTTTAATTTATCAATGTAGTTTATAACACTAATACTCCTCCATTTTTTCATTGTCCTTGGTGGATTGGAACTCTGGCTTCCCTCAGAGCTGGACCCCCAGTGATTTGATGTTGTTAATCAAAAGTGCCGTGTCAGTTGGTCCTACTTTGGAGTTTGTGTTCCTGAGTGTGAAGGAGATGGACTGAGATGTGATCTTTGTTCACAAGCCTCTCCTGTTACTTTTACCGGACCTATGGTTGGCGCTGGGTTTGGTGTATACTTAGGGGACTTGAATCTCTGGACTGTCCATGAGATAGCCAGGCCCTGAGCCTCAACAGACTTGCACCTACCCTCTGGTTTATTGGACTTACCCCAGCAAGATAACAGGGAAGTGAAGAAGGTCAACCACCACACCAGGGAGCCAAGAGTGCCTACAACTGCAAGCAGGAGAATTGAATCCTTCATCCATATGGAATCTAAGCCCCTCTTGATATAGAGGTGGAGTGGACATAACCATCCCAGTGTCCACAAGATGGATGAATAGAGTATGGATTAGAGTGGGCTTACTGAGTGGGCTTATTCTACTATGGAACTATTGTGATTACTAATGGAAGAAATTGTAGCATTGATGTGGAGAAAGTGGCCATGGTAGCTGCTGAGTGTTGGGAGAGGGAAGAAGAGATATGATGTGGGGGCATTTTCAGGACTTGGTGTTGTCCTGGGTTGTACTGCAGGGACAGTTTCTGGACATTGTATATCCTGCCATGGCCCATTGGGTGGAATGGAGGAAAGTATAAACTATAATATAAACCATGATCCATGTAGTGCAGCAGTGCTCAAAAATGTATTCACCAAGTGCAGTGAATGTGCCATGGTGATGAAAGAGGTTGTTGATATGGGAGGGTTGGGTTAAGGTGGGTGGGTGCTATATGGAGACCTCATATTTTTTTAATGTAACATTAAAAAAATAAATAAAGACAGAAAATGCTTAGTGAAAAATCTTAAATCAGCAAGTTATATGTGGAAGAGTGAAATAAAATATTTTCTAAAAAAAATAAAAGCCATGATCAGTATCTACCTTGCTCTCCTCTGGTCTTGGGGAAGGGGATTTTTATGACCCTTTAATCAGTGACCTAGCCAGGGGCTGGAGTCCATTGCTGCTTACTGTGAAAGTGAGGAATAGGGATGGTTGCTGGTAACTGCCATGCAGATTGAGTAATTTACTGATCTTTATCATATTTTACCAGCCTCTTCCTCCAGTTCTTCCCTGATATTCAAGAGTGTTCTACAGGCTTTCAGAATTTCAAAATAGTTGCTTCAGATGGTTCCTGTCTGTTTAATTGTGTTTCTGGTGGAAGGACTGAATTCTAGAACTTTCTACTCTGCCATCTTCATGCAATCCTTCCTAATCCTTCCTAAGATATATCTTTAGGTATTTTCTTTTTGGTTACTGTAGCAGTTTGATATAATTGATGAATTGCAAAAAGAAATATTGGTTTATGCTTGTAATCTGATCTGTACCTGACCATGATTGAGTTATGATTAGGGTGTTGAGTTCCCACCCCTTGGTGAGTGGGGACTCACAGATAAAAGTGATGGTGAAGAACAGAGTTGAGGGCTTTTAATGTTGGAGTTTTGCTGTTGGAGTTTGATGCCGAAGACTTAAGCTGGAGCCCTGGGTAGTAAACTCACAGAGGAAAGAGAAGTCAGCCCCAGGAAAAAAGGAACCTTGAACCCCGAGTAAAGCAAGCCCCAGGAATGTAGGAACCCAGGAAGCCTGAACCCTTGCTGACATCAGCAACCATCTTGCTTCAAATAGACTTTGGTGAGGGAAGTAACATACTTTATGGCCTGGTATCTGTAAGCTCCTACCCCAAATAAATACCCTTTATAACACCCAGAAGATTTCTGATATTTTGCATCAGCAGCCCTTTGGCTGACTAATACAGTTACCATGGGGTTAAAATTTAACAATTTAAATCTATTCCATAATATTTTATTTGATTACAACTTGTCTTCAGTAGCATAGAAATATACTCTTCCTCTACCTCCTGGCTGGTACATGCTCCAAATTATGCCTTTATACATTTTATGCTCAAAAGAATATGTTTTTCATTACTCTTTATGGATTTGTATTCTAGTACCTGTAAGAAATAAGATGTGGTGTTACATACCAAAAAAATAGAATACAATAATATGAACATTACAATCATATGGGTAATTACCCATATGATTACCTTTACTGGAGGGCTTTATTCCTTTATGCCACTTTGATTCACTATCTACTGCTCTTCCTTTCAGTCTGAAAAACTTCCCATAGCATTGCTTGCAGGGAAGGTAAATGAACTCCCTCACCTTTTGTTTATCTGTGAATGCCTTCATCTCTCCCTTGAGGGAGTATTTACTCCCCGGCAGGCACAGGTGTGGCTGGCAAGCCTGGCAGAATCCAAGGTTTGAGATCGGAAACCGTCTCCCTTGGAAGGCATCAGGGTCGAGGTGGCCAACGCCTCCCCTCAAGCCTTTTTCTGCCTTTTCTCCGCAGCCCGCCAACCCTGCTAGCCGCCCATTGATAAAAACCGTCCCCCTAATTCAAACCTTTCCCTAGCAACCGCCCAGGGTAGCCAATCAGGTGGCTGGGCCAATGAGCGGCTTAAACGTCACCCGGTACCCTATAAAAGTGCGTGCGCTTCCGCAATAAAGCAGACCTGCGCCATCAGCCAGTCTCGGTGAGTATCCCTTGCGTCGGTCCTACCTGCTGCGAGGCCCTGCCGGCAGCAAGGCCCTCCGGCACTCGCCTTCACTCCCTCATTTCTTAAAGTCTTGCAGGATATAAAGTTCTTGGTAGGCAATTGTTTTCTTTCAGTAAAATAAAGTTTACCCCATTGCCTTCTGCCTCCATATTTTTTGATGAGATATTGTCACTTCATCTTATGGGGATTCTTTAGTATTTAAGTTGTTGCTTTTCCCTTGCAGGTGCCAGAACTCTTTGTCCTTGGCATTGGACAATTTAATAATTCTGTGTCTGTGCATGATTCTCTTTGAGTTTATCTTGTTTGGTTGCTGTGTTTCTTAAGTGTCCATATTCATGTCTTTCATTAAATTTGGGAAATTCTCTCTGATTAATTCCTTCTGCCTCTTTCTCTTTTCTTCTCCCTCTGGACTGTCATAATGTTCATATTGGTACAACACCTGATTGTTGTCCCATAGGTCTCTTAGGCTCTGTTCTTTCTCTTTTATTAATTTTTTTTCCTTGATTTTCAGCCTGAGTCATTTCAGTTATCTTCTCTTCAAGATCACTGATTCTTTTTCTGTGACTTTCAAAGAAGTCTGCTGTTGTAACCCTTTGGGATTTTTATTTTGCTAATTATTTCCTTCAATTCCAGTATTTCTGTTTGGCTTACATAGAAAATTCAAAGAAATTTCCTTAGTGTTCATTCATTGTTTTCTTCATGTCCTTTAGTTCTTTCCCTGTGTTTTCCTTTAATAGTTGAACATATTGAGGATCACCTTCTTTAAAGACTCTGTCCAGAGAGTCAAATATCTGGTTACTTTGTTCATCATTTCTGTATTTTTTGTTGTTTTTTGGGTGGGCTATAATTTTCTCTTTCTTGTAATTTGTCCTGGTAATCTTTTGATGCACACTGAACATTTTCATATTCTACCATTTAATTCTGAAATTATTCCCTGAGCTATCTGTTCCTTAACTTTATTTCCAGTTAGTGATGCAACAGAGATTTTCCTGAATGCTGGGAGCTAATCAAGACAAACAAACCTAAGCAAAAGTACCATTCACCGTCTGCAAATTAGGGCAGCTTTGGCAGGTGGTCTTCTTCAGAACTTATGCCCTCATATCTAGATGATCAGCCTGAGGCAAATGCAATGTTCAGGGTCATCTCTGCCTTATGTGGGATTGCATGGAGCCACAGTGACTGCTTCTTTTTATAGTTTGTACTTTCTATAGTCCTGAGGAATTTCTCCATGCATAGTTTATAGGACTTTGATTGAATGCCCTTGCTACTCCCTTTTAAATAGACTTTTACCCCCTCCTGGTTGCTCTATTGAGTGACTTAATACAGGCAATCTTTTGCCACAGTCCACCTCAACTTGTTTCTCACACTGTCCCAGCGGTCTGCAGGCTCTTTCTTTACCTTCACGACAAGTACTGGCAGGACAAGCCATAGGTAAGTTGCCCTTGGCTCTGTCTTTTAGACTTCCAACCTATAGATTGGTACTGACATGCATTTACCCCAGTATTTTCACAGAGACTACTCTGCTCCCTGAGGAAAAAGGCCAGGGACCCACAATGCTAGTACAAGCTGGCTCCAACTTATTCCTAACAATGGCACCAGGTACTTCTTCCACAGCTTTAAAATTATTTTTTTTTAATTTTTAAAGAAACTTTAGATTATATAAATACTATGTAAAAGTATAGGGAATTCCCATATTCCCCACATCCTCATGTTCCCACACTTTCCTACATTAACAATATCTGGCTCTAGATCTAGACATCATAGGCAGGGCAGACAATCTCAGGAATTGGGACCCTATCTTACCTTGGAATATATGTTACCCAATATATCAGAGTTAGACTCATTTATAATTTCCTTACACATGAGTCTTCTGCCCCTTTTATTTGAACCTATAATTAGCACTAGACTAATTAAACATATGTCCCAGAGACTTAAATCTTGTCTGTTCATATGCTGGTTGAGCCCTGAATCTCAGCAGAGGTGAAGAACTCTTAGTTGATTGGACTCACCCAGGACAGTTAAAAAAAGGATGATGGTGGACAATGCCAATCCTCCAAAATAGAGAGATTCTATAACTGCAAGCAAGACTGTTCCTTTCATCTGCCCCATGGGATTTAAGCCTCCTCTCAGTCAGAAACAAAGTGGACCTCACCATTCTGAAATCCTCAAGGTTGAGGAATGAACAAACATAAGGGAGAATGCAATTATGGATTAAAGTAGACTTTTTATTATTATAACAATGGAAGAACTTGTAACATTGATACAACAGCATTGGTCAGCAAAGGTTATAAGAGGAAGGAGAGTGTAGAAGGGTTGTAACATGGGGCATTTTGGGGGCATTGGAATTGTCCTGAATTACATTGCAATGATGGATATAGGACGTTATACATTTTTGTCAAAACCTATAAAAATGTGTGGTGCAAAGTGTAAACGGTCATATAATCTATTGACCATGGTTAGTGGAAATGCTTCAATATGTGTTCATTTGTAACAAATATACAACACTAATGAAAGAAAACAGAACAAGAAAAGAGATCAGTATGTCAATTGAAATAGTGGTTACCATAGGTTCTGAGAAGTAAGGGAGGGAAGAGTGGTTGGAATATGGGGCATCTTTGGGGCATTGGAATTGTTCTGCATGACCTTGCATTGACGTATACAGGCCTTTATATATTTTGTATAAAAGTATATGGTGCAAAATGTAAACCATAATGTAAACCAATGACCATAGTTAGCAGCATTGCTTTGATATTTATTCATCATTTGTAACAAATGTACCATACTCATGTAGGATGTTACTGTTAGGAGAGGGTGTGTGGGGTGATGGAGGGAGAGGTGTGTATGGGACTCCCCTGTATTTTCCATGTAACTTTTTGGTAATGTAAAGCTTCTCAGAAAATAAGGTGAAAAAAAAAATAAGACACTGTGGGAACATACAGAAGAAGATGTCAATATACATGAAAGATAACAGATCTTACAATGATAAAAGTCACAATTCAAAAAAATTTTTGAAAGTTCTTTTGTTTTATTATTTTATTATGGTTATTCTTCATTTTTGCTTGTAGAGGAGTTGCAGGTATGATAAGGGAGGATCACGGGTCTGTGGTGTTGGTAGTGGGGAATGTATCTGTGGGGGTATGCCTGGAGTATGCCTTTTTGGAGTGTGAGTGTGCTCATGTGGTTATAAGATGTTGTCCTGGTAGGTGAGACCAACAGAATAACCAACAGGCTATTGAATTCTCCTCCTGGTGAGTCCTACTACATTCTTTCATAAAGTGATGGGAATCTCTGAAGTACATGGGCAATGCCTAGCAAAGGAGGATGGACCAATGCACTAGGTCCTTGATATTGATAATTGTACTTATGAACCTTGTTCTTGTGTAATCAAAACTTGACCTGCATTCTGCATAATATATTTTACCTAAGAGTTACCTCCTGAGGGCCTCCTTGTTGCTCAAATATGGCCTCTCTTTAAGCCAAACTCAGCAGATAAATTCACTGCTTTCCTCCCAACATAGGACATGACTCTCGGGGATGAGACTCCCTGGCACTGAAGAGTAATACCAAGTGCCAACTAATGATGCATTTGAAGAAGGACCTAGACCAAAAGAGTGTAATAATAAATGCAAATGAGTTTTTATGACTGGGAGATTTGGGGGGTGAGTTGGGAGGATTTTCCAGAGGTTGTGCTTATGTACGTCTTAGGAGGATATTGCTGACTGTCACAATAAACAGTGCCTCAAGCAGGAGTGCTCCTGGGGGCTCTAGAGACCTCTAGAAACTGTAGACAGTGCAGATAACCCCAGGAAATTGGAACCCTGTCAGTGGGCCTTACCTTGGAGTATATGATAACCCATCTTCCCCAATGAAACAGAGTAAACCTTATTTATAATTTTCTCAGACTTGATTCCTCTGTCCCATTTGTTTGAACCTATAAGTAGCACTGTACCCATTAAATATTACGTCCCGGAAACTTAAATCTTTTGGCTGTTCATATGCCAAGTAAGCACTGAATTTCCGCAGTGTTTCCACCCAACAACTACTCTTCAGTTCATCAGACTCACCCAGGATAACTAACAGTGGGATGATGATGGACAGTGCCCATCCCAAGAAGCAGGTAGTGTCTGCAACTGCAGGCAAGATGGCTCCATTCATCTGTCCATGAAATCTAAGCCTCCTCTGAATGGGAGGCAGAGTTGGCATCACCACCCCCAAATCCTCAAGATAGAGGAACAGACAAACACAAGGGGGAAGTGCAAGAATGGACTAAAGTAGACTTGTTATTATTCTAGTAATGGAAGAATTTGAAACACTGATATAAAGACAGTGATCACCAGAAGTTCTGAGGGGAGAGAGAAGGAAGAATAGGTGTAACATGATGCATTTTTGAGATACTGGAATCATTCTGCATTATATTGCAGTGAAGATGCAAGTCATACATTTTGGCAAAATCTATGGTATTGTGCATTGCGAATTGTAAAACATCATGTACACTATAGGCCATGCTTATTAACAATGTTTCAATACGTGTTTGTCAATTGTAACAAATGTACCACACCAAAGAAAGATGTTAATGGGAGAAAGTATGGGAGTGGAATAGATGGGAATCTCCTATATTTTTTATGTAACATATACAATCTGAACTTCCTTAAAAAATAAAGAAAAAAATTAAAAAAGAAGAAAGATTAGAAATCGGAGACGTAACTTCAAATCTGGAAGACCTATAAAAAAAGAAGAGAAAACTAAATACAAAGCAAGCAGAAGGAAGGAACTAACAAAGAAAATCTTGGTGGCCATGTAATAGTTTTGTATCAGGATTGCAGAGTTACTCAAATGAATCCACACATGTGATAAATGGCATGGAATTATACACACATTGTATGGATAATCAATTTCCTGTTTTTGATAGTATAGTATAATTACATGAGATGTTATCATTGGGGGAAACTGGGTGACAGGTACATGGGAACACCCTCTAGTTTCTTTGCAACTTTTTGAGAATCTTTAATTATTATTAACTACAGTTCTTACAAAGAGATAAAATACCAGAATAGTACAAATTCTAAGCAATAAGTTGACTTAAATAATGAGAAATTATTAGTACAAGGTTTTAAGGCTAGAAATTCAAAGTTGAGGTGACAGCCAGGTGATGCTTTCTCTCCAAAGACTGTAGTGTTCTGGATTTAGCTGCTGTTGATCCTTAGTCCTTGGCTTTTCTGTCACATGGCTGTGTGCATGGCCTCTACACCTGACTTTTATTCTCTATATAAAGGACTTGAGTAATATGGATTAAAACCCAACTTGATTCAGTGGGGCCACACCTTAACCAAAGTAACATCTTGAAGAGATTTCTATTTACAAATTTACATGGACCAACTCCCTATCAGTATTTGGACCAAGAACAAGAACATGTCCAAACTGTGGTACATAATTCAGTCTACTACATTTAGCCTTCTGGATCCCCAAATGAAATGTTCTTTCCACAGTAAAAGAAGCATTCATTCCATTACAAAATCCCCAAACCTTAAGTCATTTCAGTACTAACTCTAAATTCAAAGTTTTGTCAAAATCAGCTATGGGTGTGGTCTGTCCCACAATTCCCCTCTTTTTGTGTATTTGTGAAACTTAAAAAACAAGTTACCTGCTACCAATATGCAATGTGTGACATGTATTGGATAAACATTCCCATTCCAGAAAGTTGTGATTAGAAAGAAAACAGGGGTCACGGTTTCCAAATAACTCTGAAACCTAGTAGATTAGACTTCAATATCTGAGATTTCATTAGATTTCAATATCTGAGAATCGTATGTGTATTGATGGTTTGTCCTCAGGGCCTAATGGGGCAACAGGCCCTTAACCGAAGCACTCGCACAGTTCCTATGCTCTCCTTGAAAACTGGAGTGAAGTCCCCACCGTCTATGAGCATTAGGATGCTGCATCTCTCCTGTACAATGGGGTACAAGGCCTGTCACCTCCACATTCAGGGACAGGCTTGTCCTTTCCACATACCAGGGTGATCCCATCCTCTTGGTTGAGAAGATCTTTTTATTCCAGAACTCAGCTTCCAGGGTTCTGCCCTTGAAGGCATTCTTCCTTCAATTTGTCTTTTCTCTGTCCCTCTCAGTCCAGCCTGGCCGAGGTTCTGTTCACTAATTTCACTAAAATCTTGTCAAATTTGTGTGCAGTTCACAGTGGTTCAAATAATCAAACAGAAGGGCTTGCCTTTGAAATAGTTGACTGGATCCATTTTTAGATTAAACCCTCAGATGGAGCCAAATTCTCTGAGGACTCATTTAACAGAAATTTAGGGACAACCCTGATAAAGCAGCTGCTGGTCTCAGAGCATATTATCTGGATAAGCTCAATTTCTCGTTTCTTTGTGCGTTAGAGTTCATTTCACAGCTATCCTTTTCTACTTGCACTTACTATAAACTTCCAGGAGAAGCCAGATTGCACCTTCCACACTTAGCTTGGGAATTTACTTAGCTAAATATTGCACTACTTAAAAATTTCCCTTTCAAGCTCTGCCATATTCTCTAATGCAACAGCAAGAATCCCCCAAGTACAGAGTTAATGGTTAGTGAAGGAGGATTGTCCATTGATGGGCCCTTGATATTGATGACAATGCTTATGAAACTTTATTTGTGAAATTGAAACGTGGCCTAGTATTATAGGATGCCTAAGAGTTACCCCTTGAGAACCTCCTTGTTGGTCAAGTGTGGCCTCTTTTCAAGCTGAACTCAGCATATAAATGCAATAACTTACCGCCAGCATGGGACATGATTTCCAGGGATAAGACTCCCTGGCCTTGAGGGATTACTAAAGCATCAACTAGCAATGCAACTGGAAAAAGTCTTGACCAAATGGGGGAAAGAGTAAAGACAAATGGGTTTATATGGCTAAGGGATTTCAAAGTGAGTTGGGAGGCCATTCTGGAGGTTATGCTTATGCATGTCTCAGTAGTATTTCATTGACTGCCAAATTATACACAACCCCAAGTAGCTGGACTCCTGAGGGCTCTGGAGACACCCAGGCACTATGGTCAGGGCAGAGAGCTCAGGAGTTTGATGCCTTGCAAGTGGGCCTTCCTTTGGAGTTTGTGCTCCTAAGTGTGACAGAATTGGACTCAATTGTAGTTTCCCTACACATGGCTCTTTTGTTCTTCTATTTGAGCCTATAGTTGGTTCTGGAGTTGTAGGTGTACATTCAAGAGTCTTGAATCTTTGGGCTGTCCATGTGTCAGCTGAGTCCTGGGTCTCAATGGAGTTGCAATATCTATTCTCTAGTTCATTGGACTCACCCAGGAAAACTAAGGAGGTGAGGATGGACAACCACCATACCAAGGAGCTGAGAGAGTCTACAATAGCAAACAGGAGAATCCCATCCATTGGCCATATGGGACTGAAACCCCCTCTCACTTGGAAATGGAGTGGGCATCATCATCTCAGAATCCTCAGGATTGGGGAATGAACTATGGACTAGAGTGGACTTACTGGTATTCTACTCTATACTTACTGTGATTTTTAGCAATGGAAGAAACTATATCATTGATGTGGAGGCAGTGGCCACTGGTGGTTCTGAGGTCAGGGAGAGGGAAAACAGATGTAATATGGGGACATTTTAGGGCATGGGAATTGTCCTGAATTACATTGCAACAACAGATAGAGGTCCTTATATATCTTGCCATAACCTACAGAATTGTGTGGGAGAGAGTGTTAACTACAATGTAAACTATAATCCATGCTTAATGGCAATGGTCTAAAATGTGTTCACCAATTACAATGAATGTACCACACTAATGAAGGATGTTGATAATGTGGGTAAATGTGGGTAATATAGGGAGTGGGGCATATGGGAATCCCCTATATTTTTTTATATAATATTTATGTAATCTAAACATCTTTTAAAAAACAAAAAAAATATCCTTTCAATCTGACATCAGTACACATTTGCCAAGTTCTATTCTACTTTCTAGCCGGGATTGCTTTTCTTCCTATTTCCAATAAGATATTCATCATTTCTTTCTAAAGCTCCATTGGAAGTATGTTTAACATTCATATTTCTACCAACAATCTCTTTAAAGCCATCTAGGCTTTCTCTATCAAGTACCTCACAATTCTTCCAGCCTTTACCTATTACTCAGTCCCAAAGCCATTTCCATATTTTTAGGTATTTGTAATAGCAGTTCTTACCAAATCTGTATTAGTCAGTATTCTCAAAGTAAACAAAACAGACAGGAGATACACACACACAAACATGCACAAATACATACACACGTATACACACACATACAGACAAAAATATATGCAATGTAAATATTATCAGATTTAGTTTAGAAATTAGCAAGTGACTGTGCAGTTAGCAAATCTGAATTCCATAGGGTAGGCTGCAAGCAGGAAACTATGATGAAAAATTCAGTGAATTCCCAGGAGAAGTTAGATGGCTGAAGTAGAGATAAAAATTCTTCTTTCTGACTGCTGAAATCATCTGTTCTCCCTTTAATACCTTCAACTGACTGGACAAGACTTGTCTCATGATGAAGGCAATCTCTTTTGTTGACTTTAGATGTCATCAGTCATAGATCCAATCAACTAACTGATTATTTAAATTCATAAAATACCATAATAGTAACAATCATGCCAACAAGCTTGGCCCTGGATACTGTTCGATGATGGAAGAACTTAACCATCACATTGCCCTAATTTATGTCTGCTTTGTAAACAATTCATGAATGACCAGGTCCCGTATCTGTTTGGTCTTCATCCCATAAATGATAGGATTCAGCATAGGTGGAGCCAGAATGCAGACATTGGCCAATAAGATGTGAATGTGAGGTGGAATGTGGCGTCCAAACTGCTGAGTAAGTGTTGTAAATATTCCAGGCCCATAAAATAGGATAATGACACAGATATGTGAGCCACATGTGTTGAGAGCTTTGCGGTGAGCATCTTGTGAAGGGATGTGGTAGACAGCATAGAGAATCAATGCATAGGAAACAAATATTAACAAAACATCTAAGACCACTGTTGACATGAGGATGAAAAAGCCATACCAGACATTCACTCGAACGTCATTACAAGCATATTTGGCCAAGCCATTATATTCACACAAGGTGTGTGGAATGATATTATTTTGGCAGAAATTCAATCTTTTCAGAAGAAATATTATGGGAAAAATTGTAACATAACTTCTCAAAAAGATCATTACTCCAATTTTCCCAATTAGGGCATGTGTAAGAATAGTGGTATATCTCAGTGGGTAGCATATGGCAATGTAGCGGTCAAATGCCATCACCAACAAGATCCCTGACTCAGAGATGTAGGTGGAATGAATGAAGAAGAGTTGAGTGATGCAACAATCCAGGGAAATTTCCCCAGCATAAAACCAGAAGATGGCCAAGGCCTGAGGTACTGTGCATGTGGAAAGGACAACGTCTGCTCCTGCCAGCATGCAGAGGAAGAGGTACATGGGTTCCTGGAGGCTGCTCTTTGTGCAGATAATGAAGATGAGCAGGCTGTTCCCTAGAAGGGCAGTTATATAGGAAATGAAGAAGGGGATGGAAATCCACATGTGCTGGTCCTCTAGGCCAGGGATGCCCAGCAAGTGGAAGACTGTGTGGCTGATCCCAGTGTGGTTTAAGGTAGCCATGTCTGGAGCAGAAGCCCTGAAAACTCACCGTCTCTTCACAGCGACAAAGGAAAATACAATTCTTCAGAATTCACTAAATCTTTTGGCATAGTCCACCTTCTCCATCAACTTTGAACTTGAAAATTATAAGGAACATACAAAGATGAAAAAGATACTGTCTGTGACATTTATTTATTTATTTATTTATATTTTTTATTTTATTGACTTTGTAATAATATTACATAAAAAATATATATATGAGGTCCCATTCAATCCCACCCCCCCACCCCACCTCTCCCCCCCCCCAGCAACACTCGTTCCCATCATCATGACACATCCATTGCATTTGGTAAGTACATCTTTGGGCACCTCTGCACCTCATGGTCAATGGTCCACATCATGGCCCATACTCTCCCCCATTCCATTCAGTGGGCCCTGTGAGGATTTACAATGTCCGGTGATTGCCCCTGAAGCACCATCCAGGGCAGCTCCATGTCCCAAAGACGCCTCCCCTCTCATCTCTTCCTGTATTTCCCCATACCCATCAGCCACCCTGTCGACTTTTCCCAATCCAATGCCACCTCTTCTATGTGGACATTGGATTGGTTGTGTCCATTGCACCTCTATGTCAAGAGGAGGCTCAGATTCCACATGTCTGTGACATTTAATCATTTAATCGGTGGCAATCTAATTAAAAGATACATATTCCCCAACTAATCAGATATTATTGTATGTGCTTCTGCTACAAAGGATGTTGTAGTTACAAAGAAATGCTATTTCGGTCTGGGAAGAGTGTATCATGATGATACTTGAAATTGATCTTGAAATTGAGCTGTCGATCATAAAATGTGGAATTAAAAGAGAGGGAGGCAGTATAAAAAAAGGTATAAATACAGATAAATATACATTATGAAACATTTTTAGCTGACTGGGCCTGGTCCATAGGTATGATTTGGAGAAAGAAAAGGGAGGTGGTTGTCCTAGCAGATTTGAGCTGATTGCAAAAGGCTTTGGTCACAGTTTTACACTTAGATTCCATTCTTTACACAGGGTGCAATCATCAGATGTTCTGGAAGCCTGTGGTTAGAATGGTTACTCTAGCTTAGAAGGATTACCTCTGGACGTTTGTTACAGCAGTAATTGAGAGAAGAGACTGTAATCTAAATACTTCAAGGTATTCTAGGAATGGATGCAATTTATTAGGTATTAAGCATCTGCTTTATTCCATCAAGTTTAGTGAAGATACTGCATGAGGCACTTCGTGATTTTTGCATTTGTAGAGTGGATATGTAGTTTAGGAAATGAATTTCATCCATATTTCACAGTTATGGAAAGAGAGACTCAGGTAATTTAAACAACTTACTCTGTGCCACAAACCAATAATTGATATAGGTGACATTTGAAATTGCTCTGACCTCACCAAATAAGGTTTTCTCCTCTATAAAAGGCCAGGAGACATTAGGAGATAAAATTGACTGGGCCAGAATGTCTAAACTGAGGCACTCCTGGTGTCCACAGTTTATAGATTAAGGTAGAAATGACTGAAATTAGAAAAAAAATTGTTTGAAGTGATTGATGTTTCAAAATTCCTTCTGCAGATGGAAATTTATGTGGAATTTCATCATTTACTTCCTGGCATACTTTTCTTCATTCATTAACTAAATCATTCTGCAAACATATTTTGAGTGGTGACAGTTTTTAGCCATGAGCTTGAGTCCTAATTGGGTTTATGCACAGGGTCACCCTCTGCGAAGAGAGCCAAGTCAAATTCCACTTTCATTGTAATAAAGAAATGGAGACAAACAATAATACCCTCTTTCTGGGGTTTCTGGGTCTATTAAATGAAAGAGTATTTTAAAATATCAAGCTAAGTAGCTAAGATATATCTGATTCTCATTAATATTATATTTCTCTCTCCAATTTCCCTGTCCTGGTGCCTTGAACTTTTCTTTTGGAGTGGAAAATATTCCTTTTGTAGTGTGCTCTGAGTGCTGGAAGAAATTGTCCTGCCATTATAGTCACTGGTCAAGGGAATAAGTCAGCTGGCAATGGGACAGAGAAAGTCTCATGTGTAGCAAGTGGCCTCTCTGTGAGAAAGTTGTTCCCAGTGAGGGAAAACTTCCTCACCCAGGGAATGGAAGGAAAGGAAGACAAGTGGGATGGCCCTGGGTAAAGGGAGCAGTTTTGCTCCTCACATACCTGACTAGAAAAGGAAAGGAGAAAAAACCCAGAACAAAAAGACCAGGAAAGACACAAAGGAAGAGTGGGTTTGAGTGGAGGGCAGATTACAGAAGGTCTTCTTGGCCAGTTTTTTATCAGAGGCAGTGAGAGAGTGTGGGGAATTCATGGTTGGGGATTTGCCTGTGGGACTGAATGATGAGTTCAAGTTCATCCTAAAAACCACACTCGAATTCTACCTCCTTCATAAATATCTTTTATATCACCTGAGTTTCCTCGTCACCTTCCCACACACTCCTCCCGTAACCTCCACAGCACAGCTCAACACAGATGCCTGTCATTCTGATGGCTCCCCTCATATTTTGCCAAGAAGGGTCTGCAGTCTAACACAGTATGTTTCTATTTCTCATACTCAGTCTAATTATTTGGGCACCTCTCATTCATTGGACTTTATTTTAAAATATAAATGCCATCTGTGGGAAGCAGATTTGGCTCAACAGATAGAGCATCCACCTATCACATGGGAGGTCCAGGGTTCAAACCCAGGGCCTCCTGACCCGTGTGATGAGCTGCGCCACGCACAGTGCTGATGCATGTAAGGAGTGCCCTGCCATGCAAGATGTCCCCTGTGTAGGGGAGTCCTACGTGCAAGGAGTGCACCCCATAAGGATAGCCGCCCAGTACGAAAAAAATGCAGCCTGCCAGGAGTGGTGCTGCACACATGGAGAGCTGACGCAGCAAGATGATGCAACAAAAAGAGACACAGATTCCCTGTGCTGCTGACAAGAATACAAGTGGACATAGAAGAACACACAATGAATGGACACAGAAAGCAGACAACTGGGGTGGGAAGAGGAAAGAAAGAAAAAAAAAATCTAAAAAAAAATAATAAATGCCATCTGTAAACTTCATCTATCCACATCCCCTCAACATCCTTTTCCAGACCCCATTGTCCTTGTCTGCTGTAACAGGCCAAACTTGTGCCTCTAAGTTTTGACTATTCTTTGCATATATCAACAACATGATTCCCCAAATATAGTTTTCTTACCTGTGAAAGAAGATATAATATGATTTATTTACATATATCAATATGCTTCAAGATCCCTGCCACCTCTGGCTTTATGGGAACATAACAGCAGCTCAGTCCTTACTTTGATCTGGGAAGCAACCACCCCCACACATGTCTAATTCATGCGTTAACCTCAGACTGTTCCTTCTGGAACAAACATAAGTTAGGTGATGTGAGCAAACTCCTTGGGGACTGGAAAGCTTGGCTATTTATCCTTTTTATTAGCACTCTTGAGAAATGCTTTTATACTATGGGCTCCCGGGACAGAGCTGTCTCCCACTACCTTGCCTTCTTTCCAAATAGGCTGGCTCCCGATGACATTTCCCACGCTAAGCACTTCTTCCTGAGTCATTTTTCTCTTGTTTCTCTCCAGATGCTCTGATAAAAAAGCCTCTTCACCTAACTGAGCCTTACTATTGGAGTATTGCAATGAATAGTAAACATATCTTCAACAGAAATATTAGTGCTTATGCTTACTATGCAAAACACTTTTTAAAGTTTGTTGTTCCTGAAAAGGATAACTTTGAAGTAATACTTACCTCTGGTACTTCCAAAGTTTTCAAATTTTAAAGTAAAAAATAATGATTTTAAACTCTGTTGCCTTAGACTGTAATGTGTATATGCATAAAGTGTGTAGAACACAGGAGTCATGATGATTTTGGACATATTTGTATTCTGTGTGTCTGCCTCTTTTGGCTCTGTTGAAGATATTTTCTTTATTCTTATTGTTATTTTATTTTATTTTTATTAGAGAAGTTGTGAGATTTACAAAACAATCATGTATAACATACAGCATCCCTTACATCACCCCTCTACCAACACCTTGCATTTTTGTGGAATATTTTTTATAAATGATGAAAGGACATATCAAAATATTACAGCTAACTATTATTCATAGCTTACATTTAGTGTATTCCTCCCATTATTAACACTATGTTTTAGTATTGTACGTTTTTTATAGTTAATGAGAGACTCTTCTCACATTTGTACCGTTAATCACAATCCATCATCCATATGAAGTTCACTGTGATGTATAGTCCCATGCCTTGTACAAGCCATCCAAAGTGTACACTGGGTGACTTTCAGTTTCATCACAGAGTTTTGCTGTCATCTCTTCAGAGCATTTCCCTTACTTCAAAAGAAAAATCCCTTACTCCTTTATACACGCCTACTGTTGATTTTGGCATTCATATAGTACATTCTTTGTCATCGATGCTAGAATATTCCAATATTACTGTTAACTGTAGTCTGTAAGTTATATTAATTGCATTTTCATATGTATCACCATATTTGTAACACCTTGTAATAGTAATTACATTTGTTTTAGTTCATAGAGCATTCTTGCATTTGTATCATTAACCACAATCTTCATCCACCACAGAGTTCAGTATGTTGTACTGTACCTATATTATCCTCTAGCTTTCTTTCTACTGATATTTTTATATGTACTTTTTAAAATTTTACAAAAGATACTTAGATTATATAAATGTTACATAAAAAATATAGGAAATTCCCATGTATGCCATTCCCTGCCCTTCCCACATTTTCCCACATTAACAACATCCTTCATTAGTGTGATACATTTGTCACAATTGATGAACACATTTTGGAGGATTGCCTGTAAGCATGGATTATAGTTTATATTGTAGTTTACATTCTTTCCCACACAATTTTGTAAGTTATGGCAAGAGATATAATAGCTTATATCTGTCATTGCAATGTCATTCAGGACAATTTCAAAGTCCTGAAAATGCCCCCATATTACACCTATCTTTCTTTCTCCCTCCCCTTAGAACCTCTGGTGACCACTGCCTCCACATCAATGATAAAAGTTCTTCCACTGCTAGAATAACAATAAGTCTGCAATAGAATAACCATAAGTCTACTCTAGTCCATCATTCATTCTCCAATACTGAGGATTCTGGGGTGGTGATATCCACTTTGCCTCTAATTGAGAGGTGGCTTAGATCCCATGGGGCAAATGGAGGGGACTATCTTGCTTGCAGTTGCAGACTTTCTCTGTTCCTTGGGATGGTTGTTTTGTCCACCATCATTTCCTTGTTGATTGTCCTGGGTGAGTAGAATGAACTGGAGAGTAGGTGTTGTAACTCTGTTGAGATTCAGGACCTAACTGGCATATGGGAAGCCTAAAGATTTAAGATTCTTGGACATACACCTATCAGCTCTTGTACTAACTATAGGTTCAAACAGAAGGGAAAGAAGAACCATGTTTAGGGAAACAACAACTGAGTCCAACTCTTTCACACTGGGGAGCATAAATTCCAAAGTAGGGCCCACTGGCAGGGTGCCGACTCCCTGAGCTATTTGTCCTACCAATAGTGTCTGGATGACTCCAGAACCCTCAGGAGCCCTGCTATTTGAGATAATATTTACTTTGGCAGTCAATGAGATCCTGCTGAGATGTGCATAAGTGTAACCTCTGGAATAACCTCCCTACTCACTTTGAAGTCTCTTAGGCATAGAAACTCATTTGTTTTTACCCTTTCCTCCTTTTGGTCAAGGTCTTTTTCAGGTGCATTGCTAGTTGGTGCTTGTTAGTAATCTCTATATGCCAAGGAGATTCATTCCCAGGAGTCATGTCCCACACTGGGGGGAAGGTAATGCATTTATATACTGAGTTTGGCTTAGAGAGAGGCCATATTTGAGCAACAAGGATGCTCTCTGGAGGTAAATCTTTAGCACCCTATAATACTAGGCTAAGTTTCAATTTCAAAAGAAAAGTTTCATAAGTATAGTCATCAATATTAAGGGCCTGCCAATGGTCCATTGTCCTTTACTAATCACTGCCCCTGTATTTGGGGAATTCTTGATGTTTCATTAGAGAATGTGGCAGGGCTCCACAAGATGGGAAGTCAATATTCTTTTGGTTATTGTGTGAATCTCCACCACTGTGACAATGTCATATGAACACTTGAACACATTCATATCCCTTATAGGTATGTCCAGGTGAACCTCCTCCCAACCATCCCCCATCACTGACACCCCTCACCAAGGATCCTCCCCTGCCACAGTTATAATTCTTCTGTGATCCAAAACTTCTTCAAAAATGAAGTCAACAAAATAACTAAATATAATTAGTAAGAAAGTGGATTAATAATGGTAGTTTTAAAAATGACAAATACGTCTGGGAGGGGTTCCCTGCAGACAGTGCCAGAACCATGAGATCATTGTAGCTGCCATGAACTTGTGCTACAATTCATTGCATAGACATGATTTCATTTGTCTTGGATAGATTTCTTGAGGTGGAATTAGCAAAATTATTGTCTTGTACAGTTCCTCTTCTACAAGGAAATAGAATGAGAAGAATGAAGTGTCAAACTGAAACCTTACTACACACACAGATACAACAATAATAAGCTAACCAAACAAATAAACCCATCAAGATAAACAGAAACCTAGACACCAACAGAAAATTACAATCCATACTAAGTAACAGGAAGACATGGCCCAGTCTAATGAACATAATAAAAAACAGGAAGAGAAGCAGAACATGGAACAATTAATCAGAGATGTCCAAAACAATATCCTGAATCAACTTAATGAAGTGAAAGAAGAGATTAAGAATATTAGGAAGACCCTGGGAGAACATACTGAAGAAATTGTAAACATACATAAAAACTTAGATATGATGATAAAGGATGGCACAGTGCAAGAAATCAAAAATACACTGGAAGCATATAACAGCAGATTTGAACAGGCAGAGGAATCAGTGATGTTGAAGACAGTATAGTTGAAATCAGACAGATAGTAGAACAGATAGATAAAAAGACAGAAAAAATCCAGCAGGGATTTAGGGATTTGAATGAAAACACAAACACATGAATGTACATATTATAAGCAACACAAAATGCACAAACACATGCATTTTAGGCATCCCAGAGGGAGAAGTGAAGGGAAAGGGGACAGAAAGAGTGTTGGAGGAAATAACGGCTGGAAATTTCCAACTCTATTGAGGAACATGGAAGGGCAGCATACAGATGAATAGTATTCCTTTGTATGTATATACCACATTTTGTTTATCCATTCTTCAGTTGATGGAACTTGGGTGCTTCTGTGCAGATAAACATATATTAAAACTGGATTATATTTCACCCATTGTTCTGTAATGTACCTTTCTTACTTAGCAATTCATTTGGGCATATTCTCATGCCAAAAATAGACTTCTGCTCTCATTTTTATCAGCTCCATTGTATTCAGACAAGGATGTACCATATATAATTTACCCAAGCATACACTTTAAAAAGTATTTCTCATTGCAGTTATTTATTGTTGGTTTCCCATTGAAGGTCAGGCTTATAATTATATATATATATATTGCTTCTCTAGTGTCTATTCTATCATCTGATATAGTAGGTACTGCATGAAAATATTCATTGTACTTTCATTTTTAAATCACAAAATCCATAAAATTTTCACTTTAAAATAACTGAAAATAATGAAAAATATAAAGAAGCTTTATGAACAAAGGTTAGTGTGGATTAAATTATTTTAAATTTATTTTTGTATCTTTTTTACATACATGAAGTCACAGTATTTTCATATACATTTATAAATGTATTATATTATATATTAAATATTAAATATAACATTTAATACGTTTCTAATTTTTTAAAAAAGATAAATTACACAAAATGTTACACAAAAACATATAAGGGATTCCCATATGCCCCACTCCCCACACCTACCACCTTTCCCCACACTAATAACTTCTTTCATTTGTGTGGTACATTCATTGCAATTGATGAACACATTTGGAGCATTGCCACAAAGCATGGATTATAGCTTACATTGTAGTTTACACTCTCTCCCACTCAATTCTGTAGGTTATGGCAGGATATATCATGACCTGTATGTGTTATTGCAATGACATTCAGGACAATTCCAAATCCCCAAAACATCCCTATATTACACCTCTTTTTTCCTCTCCCTGCGTTAGCATCTCCAGTGGCCACTGTCTCCACATCAATGATATAATTTCTAGCACTCCTAGAATCACAATAAGTCTATAGTAGAATACCAGTAAATCCACTCTAGTCCATATTTTAAAAAAGTTTTTACTTATTTTTCAATTGTGTTTTTTGAAGATACATGGATCACAAAAACTATAAAAGGTTCCCATATGCCCCACTACCCACACCCCCCACTCTTCCCACATTGACAACCTCTTTCATCACTGTGTCACATTCATTGCATTTGGTGAATACATTTTGGAGCACTCCTGCATCACATGAATAATAGTTTACATTGTGATTTACACTCTCCCCCAGTCCATTCAGTGGGTTATGGCAGGATATATATAATGTCCGGCATCTGACTCTGCAATATCATTTGAGACAACTCCAAATCCTGGAAAGTCCCCCATATCACATCTCTTCTTCTTCCTTCTCCCTGCCCTCAGCAACTACCATGACCACTTTCTCCGCATCAATACCACAGTTTCTTCCATTACTAGTCACAATAGTTCTATAATAGAATACCAGTAAATCCACTCTAATCCATGTATTATTCCTGCATCCTGTGGCCCCTAGGATAGTGAAATCCACTCCACCTCTATATTGAAAGGGGACTTAGATTCCACATGGGCAATGGATGAGGTTCTGCTTGGAGTTGTAGGCATTCTTGGTTCCCTGGTGTGGTGGTTGGCAATCTTCACTTCCTTGTTAGCTGATCTGGTAAGTCCAACGAACCGGAGAGTAGGAGTTGCAACTCTGCTGAGGCTCATGGCCCAGCTGGCACATGGCCAGTTCAGAGATTCAAGTCTCCTGAGTATACACCAACCCTGGTACCAATCACAGGTTCAGTAAAAGTGACAGAAGAGGCATGTGTAGAAAGGTCACTTATGAGTCCAATTCCATCACAGTCAGGAACACAAATTCCAAAGTAGGGCCCGCTGACAAGACACTGACCTCCAGAGCCATTTGTCATGGCCATAGAACTTGTGTGTCTCCATAGTCCTCAGGAGTACCAGTACCTGGGGTTCTATCTTCTTTGGCTGTCTCTGGGATCCTGCTGATGCATGTATAAGGGTGAATCCTCTGACAACATCCCAACTCTTTTTTTAAGACTCTTAGCTATATGTACTCATTTATCTTTACCATTTTTCCCTTTTATTCAAGGTCTTTTTCTAGGTGCATCACCAGTTAGTGATTGGTAGTAATCCCTCGGCACCAGGGAGGCTCATCTCCAGGAGTCATGTCCCATGCTGGGGGGAAGATAATGCATTTACATGCTGAGTTTGACTTAGAAAGTGGCCACATTTGAGCAACATGGGGGATCTCAGGAGGTAACTATTAGGCACCCTGCAGCTCTAGGCCTAGTTTCAGACACTCAGGCTCATAAGCCTAGTCATCAGTGTCAAGGGTTCCCCATTGGACCATCCTTCTTTACTGGTCTTTGCCCTTGCACTTGGGGGATTGTTGCTGTTCCAATGGGGAATGTGATAGAACTCCCCTGGTTAGGCACTTAGCACTTTCTCAGTTGTCATTTTTAACTCTAAGTACTATGAAAATACCCAATGAATATCTGAACATTTTTGTATACCTTATTTACATGCCCTGGAGAACTCCCTCCCAACCATATGTCCCCCATCAATAGCACTCCACACCAGTGCTCCTCCCCTGCCATAGCTGAACCCCTCTGTGGCCCAAAACTTCTTCAAAAATATTGCCAATTTCAATTAGTAGGAAAATGAAATAGTAATGATAAGTTTAAAGATTAGAAATAGAATACATACTAATTTAGAAAAAACTAAAATAAGGTAGAAAATAAATTGGGGTATTAAATATGTAAAATACCATAAAACTTTGTTTTTGGCATTTTGCCCTTCATCACTGTAATAGGTGTTGCCCTGTATGTACAGTGGCAAGACAATTTCTTTCATTCCTTCCTCAGTGTCTACATCCTTTTTTTTTAAATTTTGTCTTCAAAAAATTTTTAGATCACAGTAAAGTCACATATACAATGTAGGGGACTCCCATATATCCAACATCAAACCCTTTTCCCCCTTCCCCTGCAATGATCTTTTTACATGTTCATGTTATATTTGCTGTAGCTGATGTACAGGTATTGAAATATAACTACCAACATGGTTCCATTTTGGTTTACATTATGGTTTATATTTCAGACTGTACAATTTTCTAAATTTTTAGTTACATTATGGTTTGTATTTTAGCCTATAGACTTTTTAAAAAAAGATTTATTTATTTATTTTATTTCTCTCCCCTTCTCCCCTCCCCACCCCAGTTGTCTGTTCTCTGTGTCTATTTGCTGCATGTTCTTCTTTGTCCACTTCTGTTGTTGTCAGCAGCACAGGAATCCGCATTTCTTTTTGTTACGTCATCTTGCTGCATCAACTCTCCATGTGGGTGGCACCATTCCTGGCAGGCTGCAATTTCTTTCGCACTGGGCAGGTCTCCTTACAGGGTGCACTCCTTGCACATGGGGTTCCCCTACACGGGGACACCCCTGTGTGGCACGGCGCTCCTTGCATGCATCAGCATTGTGCATGGGCCAGCTCCACATGGGTCAAGGAGGCCTGGGGTTTGAACCACGGACCTCCCAAGTTGTAGATGGATGCCCTAACCAGTGGGCCAAGTCTGCTTCCCAGTCTATAGACTTTTATATATTTTTGGTGAAATTTGACATGTCCTATATTCACCATTGCACGATCTTGTGGAACACCTCCATTGCCTCCCAGTTACCCTGCTCCCATTTATTCCTCTGTCCCCCACCCCTCAGGTCCCACAGTGATAATCAAGTTTCAGTGCCTGAAGGACCAGATTCACAGATACTTGCAACAATGCTGAGGGCTTGACATACTAGACTGTCCTCCCCCATTGGGAACCACCAATTCTCTTCAGAGACAATTCCCTATGTTTGAGAACATCAGGCCTCCCGGGGAGAGTAGAACACCTTCCCACACATTGTATGAGTCTCCACCCAATGATGTAACACACCATGACAAGATGAGCACTCATACACTCCCTGGAAATACCCCAATCCTGAGTATTCTGGGATATGATGATGCCCACTCTACCTCTAGTTGATAGGGGGCCTCGATCCCATATCATTGATGGATGGGAATCTCTTCCTTGCAGTTGTAGGTACTCTCTGTTCCTTGGTATGGTGGTTGTCCATCCTCACCTCCTTGTTAGTTGTCCTGGGTGAGTCCAATGACCTGGAAAGTAGTTGTTGCAGCTCCGCTGAGGCTGAAGGCCTAGTTGGCACATGGACAGACCAAAGATTCAAGTCTCTTGGATGTACAACTAACAACTCCAGCACCAAATATAGGTTCAAATAGAAGGGACAGAAGAAACACATGTAAAGAAGTCACAACCCTGTCACACTTGGGAGCACAAACTTCAATGTAGGGCCCACTGGCAAGGCAGACTCCAGAGTTATGTGCCATGATCATAGGACCTGGGTGTCTCCAGAGCCCTCAGGAGTTCCACTATTTTGGTTAGTATCTACTTCGGCAGTCTATGAGATGCTGCTGCTCTTATAGACTGACAATGCCCCATGAACATTTCAAACACATTTAATTATCTTATATGCATGCCCAGGTGAACTTCCTCCCATGTATCCTCCATCACTGACACCTCACAACAGTGATCTTCTCTTGCCACAGTTGTAACCCTTCTGTGGCAGGAAATTCTTAAAAAATGAAGCCAAGAATATCGCCAAATAGAATTAATAGGAAAATGAAATAAAAATGATAGGTTTAAGCATAAGAAATAAAATACATAATAATTTAGAAAAACTAAAACTAAAATAAAATTTAAAAATTGGGATATTAAAATGTAATTTAAAATATTAAAATTTTTTGATGTTTTATCTTTCTTCACTATATGATTGGTTGCCCTGCATATGCAGTGACATTTTATTCCATTTATTCCTCCAGTGTCTTACTTTTTTTCATTTTGTCTTCAAAGAAGTTTTAGGTCACAATAAAGTCACATACAGAGCACAGGGACTCCTATAGACTGAACATCCTCCCCCTTTCCCCCCTTCCCATATCAATAACCATTTTATATGCAGGTGGTACATTTATTACAACTAATGTAAAATACTGAAACATAGCCACTAACCATAGTAAATGGTTTACATTATTGTCTACACTCTTACCATACACTTTTTATAAATTTTTGATGAAATTCAACATGACTTGTATCCGACATTGCAAGATCAAGCAGAACACTTTCATTGCCCCCTAAATCCCTAAATAACCCCTCTTTCATCTATTCTATTCCTCCCTCTCCCTCCCCTTGGGACTTACTGTGACCAACAGGCTTCACTCCTTGAAGAACAAGATTCGAAGTTACTTGCAACAACACTGAGGGCTTAACACACTGGTCTTTCCTCCTCTGTTAGGAACCATCCATGCTCTCAAAAGACTCCCACTTCTCTGTTTGAGAACATATCAGGCTCCCCCAGGATGGGAGTCCAACTCCTTTCTGCTCATTATGTGGGTCTACATCCACTGATACAATGCACTATGACAAAATGTTCACTCACACATTCTCTAAGAAGACTGTCTCAGGTGCACCCTCTTCCAAATGACCCCCCATCCAAAACCCTAAACCAGTAACTCTTCCTTGCCATATTGCCAGTTTTCCCAGCATTATAGTTTCAACCACATATATGCCAATCCCCAGTGTTCACCTGCTCCCTTCCCCACCCCTACTCCAGTTCCATGGACTGTCCAACCCACCCTCCCCCTACTCCCCCCATCAAACTTATACCACCCAACCCAATAGTATCACTTCACCCCTGTCATAGCCTTTCACTGCAAAACTACTCATTTCCACCATATCATAAATTTCACCCATATGGGCATTGGCTCGCAAACTTCTCCCTTTCTGTATCCTGTAAACCTATTTTCCAGACTCTAGCTCTCTGAGTCTACTCAATTTGGTTAATTCATGTCAATTTGGTTATTAATATTTGTCCTTCAATGCCTAGGTTGCTTCACTCAACATAAGGTCTTCCAGATTCATCCATGCTTTCCTGTGTGTTAGTACTGCATTTCTCCTTATAGCTGAGTAATATTCCATTGTATGTACATATCACATTTTATTTATTCATCTGTTGATGGGCATTTGGGTTGATTCTAACTTTTGGCAATAGTGAATAATGCCTCAAGAACACTGATGTGCACATGTCTACTCATGTCCTTGCTTTCAATTATTCTGTATATATACCCAGCAGTGGAATTGCTGGATCCTATGGCAGGTCTATAGTTAGTTTTTGAGGAACCACCAAATTTCCTCCACAATGGCTGGACCATTCTACATTCCCCCAGCAGTGATTGAGGGTTCCCATTCCTCCACATCCTCTCCAACACTTGTAGTCCTCTGTTTTTTTAGTGACCACCAGTCTAATGGGTGTATGATGATATTTCATGTTGAGCATCTTTTTATGTGCTCTCTAGCCATTTGTGTTTCTTCTTTAGAGAAGTGTCTGTTCAAATCACTTGTCCATTTTTAAAATGCGTTGTTTTCCTTTTTCTTTATGAGATATAAGATTTTTTTATATATGCTGGATATTAGGGTCCTATCAAATATATGGTTGCCAAATATTTTCTCTCATTGAATAGGATGTTTTTTACTTTCTTGACAAACTCATGAGGTGCAAAAGTTTTTAATTTTTGAGGAGGTCCCATTTATCTATTATTTTTTTCACTGCTCATGCTTTTGTTGTGAAGTTCATGAAACCATTTCCTACTGCAAGTTCCTGTAGATGCTTACCTACATTATCTTCTAAAGTCTTTATGGTCTTGGTTCTTGTATTTAGATCTTTGGTCTATCTTGAATTGATTTTCGTATAAGGTTTGAGATGGTGATCCCCTCTTAATCTTTTTGATATGGATATCCATTTCTCCAGGCATCATTTATTGAATAGGCCATTCTCACCCAGTTGATTGGGCTTGGTGGCCTTATCAAATATCAGATGACTGTATATGTGAGGATCAATTGTTTCTATTGGTTGGAAGGCCTATCCTTGTGCCAATATCATGCAGTTTCGATTGCTGTATCTTTGTAGTGTGTTTTAAAGTCAGGAAGTGTGATTCCTTCAATTTCACTTTTTTTTTCAATATTTCTTTTGGTATTTAGGCCTCTTGCATTTCCAAATAAATTTCATAGGTAGTTTTTTTAATTTGGTAAAAAATACTGTGTTGATTTTTATGGGGATTGTGTTAAATATGTAGATCATTTTGGGTAGGATAGACATCTTAATGATGTTTAGTCTACCCATCCACAAACAGGGAATATTCTTCCATTTATTTACGTCTTCTTTGATTTCCTATACCAGTATTGTGTAGTTTTCTGTGTATGTGTTGTTTACATCTTTAGTTAAATTTATTCCAAGGTATTTGATTCTCATAGCTGTTTTTGTAAATGAGATATTCTTCTTGATTTCCTGTGCAGATTGCTCATTTTTTGTGTACAGAAATGTTACTGAATTTTGTACATTGATCTTATAACCTGCACTTTACTGAACTCATTTATAAGTTCTAGAAACTTTGTTGTAGATTTCTCTGGGCTTGTTATATACAGGATCCTGTCATGTGTCAGTAGTTAAATTTTGATTTCTTCCTTTCCAATTTGGATGCCTTTTATACATTTTTCTTGGCTACATGCTTGAGCAAGTACTTCTAACACAAGTTCAAATAAGAACAATGATAGTGGGCATCTTTGTCTTGTTCCCTTCTTAAAGGGAAAGCTTTTAGGATTTCACCATGGTATATGATGTTAGCTGTGGGTTTTCCATAAATACCCCTTATCATGCTGAAGAAGTTTCCTTCTATTCCTACCATTTGCATGTTTTTATGAGGAAAGGGTGCTATATTTTGTCAAATGCTTTTACTGCATCTGTAGAGATGATTATGTGATTTTTTCCTTTTGGTCTCTTTATGTGGTGTATTCCATTGATTGATTTACTTATGTTGAACCATCCTTGCATACCAAGGATGAAGCCCACTTGGTCATTGTGTATAATTTGTTTGATGTGTTGTGAATATGATTAGCAAGTATTTGTTGAAGATTTTAGCATTTGGGTTCATTAGAAAGATTGGTCTTTACTTTTCCTTTCTTGTGGAGTCTTTGGCTTTGGAATTAGGGTAATGTTGGCATGACAGAATGAGTTAGGCAATGTTACTTTTACTTCTATTATTTGGAAGAGTTTAAGCAGGATTGGTGTTAGTTCTTTCTGGAATGTTTGGTAGAATTCACCTGTGAAGCCATCTGGTCCTGGGCTCTTAATTTGGAGATTTTTGATGACTAATTCAATCTGATTACTTTTGATTGAGTTCATCAATTTCTTCTTTCATCAATGTAGACTGCTTGTGTGTTTCTAGGAATTTGTCCATTTCATCTAAATTATCCTTTTTTGTTGGCATGTAATTTTTAAAGTATCCTCTTATGATACTCTATTTCTGTAGTGTCAGTGGTGATATTCCCTTCCTCATTTCTTATGTTGTGTATTTGCATCTTCTCTCTTTTTTTTTCTTTGTTAGTCTAGCAAAACTTTTGTCAATTTTATTGGTCTTCTCAAAGAACCAGCTTTGTTTTTGTTTTTTTGTTTTTTTTTGCTTTTTAATTCTCTATTCATTTAGTTCTTCTCTAATCTTTTTTATTTCCTTCTTTCTACTTCCTTTGGGGTTAGTTTGTTGTTCTTTTCTGAATTCCTCTAGGTCTGCAATTAGGTATTTGATTTTAGTTCTTTCTTCTTTTTTGATATAAGTATTTATGGGTATGAATTTCCCTCTCAGGACAGCTTTTGCTGCATCCCACAGGTTTTGATATGCTGCATTGTCATTTTCATTCATTTCAAGGTAGTTGCTCATTTATTTTGCAATTTCCTCCTTGACCACTGTTTTTGTTAGAATGTATTTTTTAAATTCCATATCTTTGTGCTTAATCTGGTTCTCTGGCCCTTACTGATTTCCAGCTTCATTCCATTGTGGTCAGAAAAATTACTTCGTATAATTTAAATCTTTCTGATTTCATTGAGAGTTGTTCTGTGTCCTAGCTTGTGGTCTTTCTTGGAGAATGATCTATGTGACTTGAGAAGAAATTATATTCTGCTGTATTTGGGTGTAGTGTTTTGTATATGTCTATTAGGTCCAGATCCTCTAATGTATTATTCAAAGTCTTCATTTCTTTGTTGAAGATCTGTTGAGATATTCTATCTAATGGTGATAATGGCATATTAAAGTCCCCCACTTTAATTGTAGAGGTAACTCCTTCTCCACTTAGTTTTACCAGTGTTTGCCTCATGTATTTTGAGGTGCCCTGGTTATGTGCATAAATGTTTATGATTGTTCTTTTTTCTTGAACTTATTTACAGTGTCCATCTTTGTCTCTTAGAATAGTTTTGCATTTAAAGTGTATTTTGTCTGATATTAGTACAGCTACTCCCACCCTTTCTTTGTTGCTGTTGTTTGCCTGTAAACTTGTTTTCCTGCCATTCATGTTCAGACTCCTTGAATCCCTGGGTCTAAGGTGGGTGTCTTGTAGACAGCATATAGATGGGTCATATTTTCTTATCCATTCTGCTAATCTGTGTCTCTTGACACGTGGGTTTTATCCCTTAACTTTCAGTGTTATTACTCTTAAGGAATTATTTACATTAGCCACGTTTTTTTTTTTTTTTTTTGATTTGTGTATGTCACAAGTTGTTCTTTTTCTCTTTACGTCTTTTTGATTGTTACACTCTCCTCAAACTATGTCTCTCTTGTTTTTATCCTTCCTTCTGCACAACTCCCTTTAGTATTTCTTGAAGGACAGGTTTCTTATTGGCATACTCTCTTAATTTCTGTTTATCAGTGAATATTTTGAATTTTCCATCATTTTTGAATGCCAGCTTTGCTGGATAGACTATTCTTGGCTGGAAATTTTTTTCTTTTAGTACCTTGACTATGTCATACCCCTGCCTTCTTTCCTCCATAGTTTCAGATGAGAAATCAGCACTTAATCTTATTGAATTTCCCTCTTATGTGATGTTTCTCTTTTCTCTTGCTGGCTTGAGTATTTTCTCTTTGTCTTGAGCATTAGATAATTTGACAAGTACATGTCTTGGGGTAGACCTGTTGGGCTTTATACTGTTTAGGGTGTGCTGTGCTTCCTGGACATGTACATCCATCTCCTTCAACAGTTTCAGGAAGTTTTCAGCCGTTATTTTCTCCAGCACTCCTGTCCCCTTTCCTTTCTCCTCTCCCTCTGGGATGCCTATAATGTGTATTTTTTAGCATTTTTGTTGTCGTTCAGATCCCTAATTTCCTGCAGGATTTTTCTATCTTTTTTCTATCTGTTCTTTTATTTGTTTGATTTGAGATGTACTGTCTTCTATCACCAATTCTTTCCTCTGTCTGTTCAAAGATGCTGCTATGTGCTTCCATTGTATTTTGATTTCTTGGTTTTACCTTTCATCACCATCATATCCATTATCTTTATGTATGTTTACAATTTCCTCAGTATGCTCTCCCAGTGTCTTTTTTTGGTCTTTATTTTTTTAATGTTACATTAAAAAAAATGAGGTCCCCATATCCTCCCCACCCCCCTCACTTCACTCCTCCCCCCCATAACAGTGTCTTCTTAATACCCTTAATCTCTTCTTTCATTTCATTAAGTCTTTCATGATATTTGTTTGGACAGCTCTGACTAGTTCTCCATGTTCTGCATTTTCTCCTGGTTTTTAGTTTGTTCATTGGACTGGGCCATGTCTTCCTATTTCTTAGTATGGTTTATAATCTTTGGCTGTTCTTTAGGCATCTCTTTGTCTTGATGGGTTTATTCAGTTGATTAGTTACCCTTTCTATGCTAGAGTTTTATTTAGTTCCTATTTCTGTGTGTGTGTGTGGTGAGTTTTCTCTTTAATAGTTTGTTCCTCTTATTCTGTTTCTTTGCTGTTGTCTATGTTCCCTTGAAAGAAAAAGATTAGGGCCAGAGAATGGGAAGAAGTAAGAAGAGAAAAAGGATAGTGGTAATAATAATAGTTAAAGTTAGAAGAGGAACTGTATAAGATCCAGGAAAATGAATAATTAGCTCATTTAAGAAGTGCAGAAGAATAAGAAATAAGAAGTGTGGTACAAACAATGAAATGAAAAACCCAATAGAGGAAAATATCTAGATTGAACTAAAAGGCCAGAATGATAAGAAGAGAGGGAAAGAGAGAAGACAATAAGAAAAAAAAGAGAAAGAAAAAAGAGAATAGAGGAGATAGTAATAAAAACAAGAAAAATTAAAGACTAAATGAAGAGAGGTAGAATGTAAGTACAAAACCAGAAAGCAGAAGATAAGAAGATGAAGGAAGGAAAAGTAATAGCATAGGTGGACAAATTTGGTATATAAAAAGAGGGGGGAAACAAATGAAAGGGGAAACACAGCAAGCAAGAAATAAGACAGCAGCACCCAATTTAAAAAAAAAAAGGGGGGGGGGTGGAGCTGGGAGAAAGAGGAAAAAAAAAACAACTAAAAACAAATAAGCAAGTAATCAAACAAAACTTAGGACAAACAGCCTTCCTACTTAGGCCCCCGAGGAGCTTCTCAGGCTGCTGGTGTTCATCAATCAGTTACCCTGCAACCTGCCCTCTAGAGGTTTTGAATTGGGTTTTAGTGTGTAAACTAAGCAAAGTTTATAAAAAGGAACCTTTGTTTATGGAAAATAAGAGACCCAAGAGAAGCTAACAAAAATACTGCCTATGTGTTCCCTGTCCTAAAGTATCAGCTGGGTGTTTGATAACCCACCAGATCACTACTCTAAGGAAAGCTGGGAATCGAGCCAGGGACCCTTTATATTCGAAGTGGAGAGTCCTCCATTGAGCTAAATTTTCTCATTGGGTCTGATAGTTAGAAACCTATCCAGTCACTGTCCCTAGGGTAGGTTTGAGTCTTCGAAGTTGGGTAGATTCTTGCTGACTAGAAGACTGTCTGTCCCTGCCCCCTTTCTATTCTTACTGCTTTCTCTCCCAGGGCAGCAGGATGTGATAGTCTGTGTGACTCTGTGTGACTCTGTGTCATCTCTCCTGGTCAGGTTGAGTTCCCTTTTAAAATTCATATGGAACTCTGGTATCCGAACTCACCACAGAGAAATGACTCTCAACCCTTTTCTAGACATCCCCCTTCTCCCAGGGGACCCTAAATAGGCCCTTGGAAGGTTATTAAGTGCTTCCTGTTGCTTACCTCCCTTAGAGGAATTGAAATTTTGATATTTTTCAGGACAAGACTAGTCAATTGCCTGACTTCACCCTCTCCCAGCCCAAGTTCCTCTCTCCCAGGTTGGCTGTGTAAATCAAACTGCAGATTCACCTCTCCCCTCTTCCTGGGACCACCTCCTACCAGCTGGTATGCTCCCTAAAGTTCAAAGGGAGTCCACATAACCAACCCACAGAAAGGAAACCCTTCTCCACCCATTGTCAGAACCATTTTACTCCTGGAGGATGTTCCATTTTGTTCAGTGGCTGGTAGGAGTCAGGGGGCTTACAGTGGCTTTTTGCCTTGAGGGTGGGTCTTAGCCACCTGCCATTTCCAGCCACTGGGGTAAAAAAGTGGGGTTAATTGGGGACAATGGAAGTGTTCCATAAGTTCATGCAATGGTGGATATAAGCCATGTTAAATTTCACCAAAAATTTATAGAAGTTAGTCTAAAATGCAAACCATAATGTAAACCATAATGTAAGTAAATATTATTTTTTAATATGCTTTTTGCTATTTGGGGTCCTTACCCTTTGAAAAAATTTGATAATTGGTTTTTCCATTTATGCAAAAAAGGCTATTGGAATTTTTATTGGGATTGTGTTAAATCTGTATGGCAGTTTTGCATTATTTATGAATTCACCCAAAAAGAGAAAGATTATGTTTGTAAACTGGTTTGTAACTCTGTGTGTGATACCCTTTGAATGCATTAGATTCAGCTGACATGTCCTGATTAAATTACCTGTTAAAATTAGGGCATTGATTCAACCATGTCAGTAAGGTGTGACTCAGGGTTGAGTCCTGACCCCTTGGTGGGATGATATAAATGAACACTCACTCAAGAAGACACAAAGAAGAAGACAGGAAGGTTGGCAGTTTTTCTATTTGATTACTTTAAATACATTGTACCACTTTCTTCTCTCCTCCATGGTTTCTGATGAGGGGTCAGCCCTTAATCTAAGTTTCCTCATGTGTGGTGTTTTGCAAGAGAAACTCTTGCTTCTTTCAGAATCTTCTCTTAATCTTTGATATTTGTCATTCTGAATGGTAGGCATCTTGAGGTGGGTCTATTCAGAACTATTCTATTTGTGTTCATTGACCTTCTTGGATATTGATATTTACGGCTTCGTAAGTGTTGGGAAATTTTCCCTATTTATTTCCTCGGATAGTCTTTCTGCCCCTTTTCTCTTCTCCTGGGACACCAATAATGTCTATGTTTGTGGATTTCAAGTTGTCACTTAATTCTCTGGGACCCTGTTCCATTTCTTTCCATTCTCTTCTCTTTCTTTTCTCCTGTCTTTTCAAATTCAGATGTTCTGTCTTTGGAATCACTGATTCTGTCCTCAAGCAATTGAAACTGCTTTTACGTGCCTCTAATGCATTTTTAATCTCATCCTCTGTGTCTTTCATTCCCCCATTCCCATAAGGTCTGTTACTTTTCTTTGCAGTCTTTCAAATTGTTCTTTAAGCTCACGCAGTGTCTTCTTCATATACTTTATTTCTTTAGTCATATTTTCTTTAAAATTTTTGAGGTAATTTAGGAGAGTTGTGTGAGTATCACTGATTGTCTGAAATCCTGTATATATTCAGGATATTTGATTAGTTCTTTTGACTAGGCCATCTCTTCCTGTTTCCTAGTATGGCTTCTACTTTTTTGCTTATATCTAGGTATCTGAATTTGCTGGTGAATTTACTCTGATGGCCAATTTCTCTCCCTTGCCTGTGTATTTTTTTTTTTTTCACTGTTCTTCTTTGATATTTGTTTCAACTTACTCTGTGTGTTTAAAATTGCTTGGCTTAAGTTACCAAAATCGAGGCAGGGACTCACTAGTGGGTCAAAGATTTTCTCCCAGGGTTAGGATAGAGAGAGAACAAAGTTTCTGCCCATGTGATTTCCAGACTGGCCAGCAGATGGCACTTGTCAGAGCACCTTTCAACAGTGGTGTTTTAGTTTTTGCTTTCTGGTTTTCCTGTCTTGAATCTCCAGTTTGGAGCATCAAAGCAGGCCATGCTGGCCAAATTCACTGAAGAAAAGCACCCCAACTTCCCCTCCCTTTTCCCTTGCAACACCAGACAGGGAAGAAGATGTCTGTTCCCCTCTCAGGTGGCTTCAGTGAGTCATGGGTTTTACCTCAGCTTAATATCTTGGGGGTTGGGTAGGAGAGCCCTTCCTGGCTGCTGCAGGGGATTAGTAACTCATGTTTCTTGTTTTGGTTTATTTATCTCTCTGTCCCTCATCCTTCTGGAAGTTGTGTAGCACTGTCCTGGTCTGCTGACCCCCAAAGCAGGCCCTTGGATAGCTTTTGGCTCTTTCTCCATTGTTTTTGTGAAAGCATTGAGCTCTGCTTATTAGTCTGACTTAAAGTATGTTTTTTTTTTTTGTAGATAACATACAGTTGGGTTTTTATTTGCATCCAGTGGGACAATCTCTACCTTTTGGTTGGAGAGTTTAGTGGAGTAACTTTTTTTTTTTACACAGATAAAATTTACAGAACAAAATTCACTATTTTAAATGTATAATTCTTTGGTTTTAGTATATATTCCCAATGTGCAACAATCATCTTCATCTAATTCTAGAACATTCCTATCACCCAAAAAAGAAATCCAAACCCTTTAGCAGTTGCTCTACAATCCCTTAACCCACACTTATACTGATATACATATCTTATTATCTAGTCATAAGATGGTAGACATGTAGATAATTTTACTTCTTGGCTATTATAAATAATTCTACAATGAACATGTACATATAATTTGTGTATGAAAATAGATTTTCAGTATATATTTACATATGTACTTTATATAAGTCAAAGAATATCTCTCTGACTTGAGGGTAGATTTCTTAGGCCATTCACAGAAACAATAAACATGAACAATAAACACTGATAAATTAGACTACCTCAAAATTAAAAGTGTCTTTCATCAAGAGGTACCATTAAGAAAACAAAAAATAGAAAGCCAAAGGCTAAGAGAAAATATTCAGACATACATCTGAATAAGGCACAGTGTCTGGGATTTACAAAAGCCCCTGTAATTCAAGAATAAAAAGACAAATAACTCACTGAAAAATGGCACTAGAAAGGACACTTCACAAAAGAAGACATACAAATGACCTTTCACACAAAATATATGCTCAATAATACTAGTCACTTGGAAAATGCCAATTAAAACCTCAGTGAGATATTATTAGACTCCTATCAGAATTGCTAGAATTAGAAAAGATAACACAAATGGATAAAAAGTACATGAAATGAGTACCTTTTGGAGCATTGTTACACAGAATGGATTATAGTTTATGTTGTAGTTTACACTTTCTCCCAGTCCATTCAGTGGGTTATGGTAGGATATATAATGTCCTGCATCTGTCCCTGCAATATCATTCAGGACAAAACCAAGTCCCGAAAATGCCCCAATATCACACCTCTTTATCCCTGTCCCTGCTTTCAGCAACTCCTGTGGCCACTGTCTCCAAAACGTATTCATTAAATGTAATGAATGTACCACACTAATGAAAGAAGTTGCTGATGTGAAAGGAGTGGGATGTGTGGAGAGCGGGGTACATGGGAACCTCTTATATTTTTTATTGAAACATTTTGTGTGATTTATTTATCTTTTAAAAAGATAATAAAAATATTATGAAGAAATATAAAGTACATGAAGTGATGCTCAATGTCACTAGTTATTAGGGAACTAAAAATCAAAACCACAGTGAGGTATCATCTTACACCTAATAGGCTGGCAGCTAGTAAAAAAACCAGAGAACTACAAGTGTTGGAGAGGATGTGGAAGAAAAGAACCCTCATCCACTGTTGATGGGAATGTAGAATGGTGCAGCCATTGTGGTTCCTCAGGAAGATAACTACAGAAATGCCATATGATCCAGTAGTTCCACTGCTGGGTATATACCCAGAAGAATTGAAAACAGGAATATGACCGGATTTAGGCATACCAATGTTCATAGTTACATTATTCACTATTGCCAAAAGTTGGAAGCAACCCAAGTGTCCATCAACAGAAAAATGGATAAGCAAATTGTGGTATATATATACAATTGAATGTTATTCAGCTGTTAGAAGGAATGGAGTATTGACACACAAGAAACATGGATGAATCCTGAAGACCTTATGGTGAGTGAAGTAAGCCAGTCAGAAAAGGACAAATATTACATGGCCTCACTGATATGACCTAAGCACACTGAACAGACTTGTAGAGCTAGAATCTGGAAAATAGGTTATCAGGTTACAGAAAGGGAGTAGAGTGTGGTGTGCTGATGCTCACTATGGGTAAAACCTATGATAAGGTGGAAGGCAGTGGTTTCACAGTGCATGGGAGTGATAACAGAGCAAGGAGGTGTGTGGGGCTGATGGTGCTGGAATGGGAGGGTGAGCAGGGTGTGGGGGGTTGGATTGGGCAATGCATGGGATTTGGGGGAGGGCTGGAGGGAGAAACAGGTGAATTCAGGGAAATTTTAGGTCTGTGATTGAAACTACAATGGTGGAGATGTTCTTTTAGCAAATATGGCAGGGAAGTGTTATTTGCTGCAGGGTGTTGGGGGTGGGGGATATGTGGAAAAAGTGTGCACCTGCGGCATGCTTCACCTTGTCATGGAATGTTATCACAGTGGCTGAAGACCCATGCAATAAACAAGAAAATATTAAACTCTTATCCTATCCTGGGGATTTCTGCTATTTTCTCAAATAGAGTGGCAAGAGTCTCTTGAGAACATAGGCACATTGCAGCAGGTATAGAGACAGCAGAGTTGATACAACCCCAGGTACTGGTGCTCCTAAGGACTACAGAGACACACAGTTTCTACGGTCATGACAGATGGCTCCAGAGTCCATTGCTTTTCCAGTGGGCCCTACTTTGGAATTTGTGCTCCTGAATATGATGGAGTTGGACTCAGATGTGACCTTTCTACAGAGGCCTCTTCTGTCACTTTTACTGAACCTGTGATTGGTGCTAGGGTTTGTATATGCTCAGGAGACTTGAATCTCTAGACTGTCCATGTGCCAGCTGGGCCCTGAGCCTCAGCAGAGTTGCAATACCTACTATCTGGTTCATTGGACTTACCCAGGTCAGCTGATGGGGAGGTGAGAATGGTCAACCACCACACCAGGGAACCAAGAGTGTCTACAACTGCAAGCAGGAAAATCGTATCCATCAGCCATATGGGATCTAATCCCCCTCTTAATTTAGAGGTGGAGTGGACATAGCCATCCTAGGGTGCACAGGATGAAAGAATATAATATGGATTGTAGTGGACTTGCTGGTATTTTACTATAGAACTGTTGTGACTCTTGCAATGGAAAAAATTGTATCATTGATGTGGAGATGGTAGCCATGGGAGTTGCTGAGGGCAGGGAGAGGAAGGAAGAGGTGTGATATGGAGTATTTTCGGGACTTGGAGTTGTCCTGAATGATATTGCAAGGACAAATGCAGGACATTGTATATCCTGCCATAACTCACTGGATGGATTGGGAGAGAGTGTGAACTACAATGTAAACTATGGTCCATGTGGAGCAACAGTGCTCCAGGGTGTATTTACCAAATAGGATGAATGTGCCTTACTGATCAAAGAGGATGTTGATGAGGGAGGAGTGGGCATGCTGGGGAGTGAGGTATGTGGGAAACCCTTAAGTTGTAACATTTTGTGTGATTTATTTATCTTAAAAAAAAAGACAATAAAAAAAAGAAAAAAATAATGAAAAAAAAAGAGACGATGGACCAATATGTCAAGCCATCCATATTAAACATGTAACTATGAATCTTATTCTTCAAAATTTGCAACTTAGTGGCTACCATGGGTTCTGAGGGGAGGGGGAGGCGGGGAAGAATGGATGGAGCCTGGGGCATTTTTAAGGCTTTGGAATAGTCTGCATGACCTTGCAATGATGGATACAGGCCACTGTGCATTTTGTTAGAACCTTTAAAAGTGTATGATATAGAATGTGAACCATAATGTTAACTAATGACCATGGTTAATGGCAATGGTTAAATATTTGCTCATTAATTTTAACAAATGTTAAAATATAGGAGAGAAAATGGGAAAGGGGGAGAGGGTGGAGTATATGGGAATCCCCTATATTTTCTATGTGACTTTTTCCTTAACTTAAAACTTCTTTGAAAATAACATGGAAGAATTAGACATTGGAGGAACATATAGAAGAAATTGTCACTGCACATAAAAGATACCAGATCTTACAGTGTTGAAAGACATAATGCAAAGAAAAATCTCTTGATTATTTTTTTATTTTGTATCTTTAAATTATTTTTTGTTATTTATTTATTTTGGCTTTGTTTTGGGGGAGGTTTTGGACTGCAGAAGAGTTGCAACTGTGGCAGGGGAGGATCACTGGTGTGGGGTATCAGTGGTGGGGGATGCATGGGGAGGGGTGTACCAGGGGCATACCTCTATGGCATATGATGTGTTCAAGTGGTCAGGGAGTGTTGTCTCAGTGGGTGGAGACCCACAGAAATACCAAAAGACTATTGAATTCCCATCTTGGAAAGTCCTGCTACATTCTTTCATATAGTAGCAAGAATCTCTAGAATACATGGGCAGTACCTGGCTAAGGAGAACAGACCAACATGCAAGTCCCTTGATATTGATGCTTGGATTTATGAACCTTATTCTTGTGAAATTAAAACTTAGCCTACTAATATATAATAATTACTACCTGAAAGCCTCCTTGTTGCTCAAATGTGGCCTCTCTCTAAACAAACTCAGCATATAAACTCTCTACCTTCTCTCACGGATGGGACATGATTCCCAGGGAAAATTACCAAGTACCAAATAGCAATGCATTTGGAAAAAGACCTAGACCAAAAGGGGGAAATATTAAATACGAATAAATTTTTATGGCTAAAAGATTTCAAAGTGAGTTGGGAGGTCATTCCAGAGTTTTTGTTTATGCATGTCTAAAGAGGATCTCACTGACTGCCACAGTAAACAGTGCCTCAAGTAGAGTGCTTCTGAGAGCTCTAGAGACATCTGGACATGAAAGGCAGGGAAGACAACCCTAGCAATTTGGCACCCTGTAATTGGGCCTTACTTTGGAAATATGATAACCTATCTCACCAATGTATCAGAATTAGACTCATTTATAATTTTCCTACACATGGCTCTGTGCCCCTTTTTGTTTAAACTCATAATTAGCACTATATCCATTAAATATGTGTCCAGGAGACTTCAATCTTCCATTTGTTCATATGCTGGTTGAGCCCTGAATCTCAGCAGAGTTGCAGCCAACACCTACTCTCCAGTACATCAATCACCCAGGGCAACTAACAAAACGATGTTGTTGGACAACACCCATCCCCCCAAACAGAGAGTAACTATAACTCTCAACCAAGAGAAGCCACCCATCTACCCCATGGGATCTAAGCTTCATCTCAATCAGAAGCAGAGTGGGCATCACCATCCCCAAATCCTCAAGATTGAGTAATGAACAAACATAAGGGGGGAATGCAAGTATGGATTAAAATAGACTCATTATTATTCTAGTAATGGAAGAACTTGTAACATTTTTGTAAATGCAGTGGTCACCAAAAGATGAAAAGGGAAAACTAGGTGTAACAATGGGCATTATTGGGACAATGGAATTGTTCTACATGGCATTGCAATGATGGATACAGGCCATTATACATTTTATCAAATCCTATAAGATTGTGCACTACAAAGTGTAAACCATAATGTAAACTATAGACCATGGTTAGTAGCAATACTTCAATATGTGTTCATCAGTTGTAACAAATGTACCACCCCAATGAAAGGTTTTAATGGGGAAAAGTTTGGGAGGAGTAAGGAGTGAGGTATATGGCAATGCCTTATATATTCTTTACATATATATATATATATATTTTTTTAATATTTGGGTTATGTGAATGTTGCATAAAAAATATATAGGGAATTCCCATAGGTACTGCTCCCTACCCCTCCCACATTTTCCTACATTAACAACATCCTTCATTAGTGTTGTAGCAGTTTAATATAGTTATGAATTCCAAAAATAGATATTGGATTATGTTTGTAATCTGGTCTGTCATGGGCATGATTAAGTTATGATTAGGGCTTTGACCAGGCCATATCATTGGGGCATGGCAAAGGACAGATTTGGGGGTTTTCTGATGTTGGAGTTTTGATGTTGGAGTTTGATGTGGAAGCCCTAAGCTGGAGCCCCAGGAAGTAAGCTCACAGAGGAAAGAGAAGCCAGCCCCAGGAAGAGAGGAACCCTAAGCCCAGGAAGAGGCAAGCTCTGGGAAGAAAGGAACCTTGAACCCACAGAGAAGCAAGACCCTGGAAGGGAGGAACCCAGGAAGCCTGAACCCTTGCAGCTGTCAGTAGCCATCTTGCTCCAACATGTGAAAATAGACTTTGGTGAGGGAAGTAACTTATGCTTTATGGCCCAGTATCTGTAAGCTCCTAAATAAATACCCATATAAAAACCAACCAATTTCTGGTATTTTGCAGCAGCAGCTCCCTTTTGGCTAACTAATACAATTAGTGTGGTACATTTATTGCAATTGATAAACCACATTTTGGAGCATTGCCTCTAAGCATGGATTATAGTTTATATTGTAGTTTACACTCTCTCCTGTACATTTTGAAAGCTATGAAAAGGTATATAATGGCTAGTATTGACCAATGCAATGTCATTTAGGAAATTTCCAAGTCCCAAAAATGCACCCAAATTAGATCTGTTTTATCTTCTCCCTTCCCTCACAACCTCCAGGGGCCACAGCCTCCACATCAATGATAAAAGTTTTTCCATTGCTAGAATCACAATAAGCCTATAGTAGCATAACAGTAAGTATACTCTACGCCATCATTCATTCAATCCTGAGTATTCTGGGATGGTGATGCCCACTCCACCTCTAATTGAGAGGGGGCTTACCTCCCATGGGGCAGATGGATGGAACTATCTTGCTTGCAGTTGCAGACTTCCTCTGTTCCTTGAGATGGTTTTGTCCATCATCATTCCCTTGTTAGTTGTCCTGGGCGAGTCCAATGAACTGAAGAGTAGGTGTGCAACACTATTGAGATTCAGGGCCCAATTAGTATATGGACAGTCCAATGTAATTTATGTAATCTAAAGCTTCTTTAAAAATAAAATTAAATTAAAAAATAGGAAAGGTAACAAATGCTTGAGACGATGTGTAGTAACAAGAATTTCCACACAATATTGTTGAGAATGTAAATGGTAGACCCATTTTGAAAAAATATTGGAAGAGTTTAACAAAATAAAACATTCTCCTTTCCTATGACCTAGAAATTATATTCCCAGGTATTATCCAAATGAATGAAAACATATGTCCACAAAACATTTGCATACAAATGTTTATTTCAGTTCTATTTATAATAACAAGGAATTGAAAACATAACTGACTTACACCTATAGTATAATGGATATATTCATGAAATGAAATACAACACATCAATATAAATAATGAACTATTGATCTAGTCAATATCTTGGATGAATCTCAAAAAGTTATGCTGAGTGAAGAAAAATCTTACACAAAAGATCACATGATTTTTTAAAATTCCAGTTATATGAAGTTTTGGAAAAGGTAAAAATAAACTATGGTGAAAATAATCAGAACACTATTGCCTATATAGTGTGGGGCAGGGATTAATTGGAATGGGGCATGATGGAGCTTTTTGAATTCTATATTTTAATATTGGTCTGGTTTGCAGAGTTACACATATTTGTTGCTACTTAGTGCATGTGCACTTGACATTTCTGCCATTCATCTTATATAATTTTACATAAAATGGACAACTGATTGAATACTAATTGATCTTATACATGCTCAAGTATTTAGAGGGGAGGTATACTGATGTCTGTCATCTATTTTGAATTATGTTAAATAAATTGGTGGATAAAAGGAAGAATAGATGCATATATAACTATTCTTAACTATTGTAGAATAAGTATAGTAAAATTCTAAAGGAAGCATATAGGGTATGGGGTAGTCACTATAAAATTCTTTCAACTTTACTGTAGGTTTGATCAATTTATAGGAATATTTCAGGAATAAAAAGAGATCATATTATCTTACAGAAAAGGAATAATCTGTGGGTAATAGCACATTGAATTTAATGAACTAATTAGTCCTTTCTGATACTAAAAACACAAAGAATCCAAAATTAGTGAAGGAAATATTAATCTATTATCAAGTAGTAGTATGTGAAATAATAAAGGAAGAAGAAATAATCAAGACAGAAACACAGTTTTTCAAGTTTCATAGTAATAGTTGTTTCAAGCAAGAATCATGAATATGTTAAAACCACTAGGACAAATCTTTATGGGGAGAAAACTAGTAGAACCATGTACGTGATCAATGTTGATATCTGTAAAAATGGAAAAAGAAACTTATATTAAGTGCCTCCAGATGTGATACACTGAGTATTACACAGTGAGAGTTATGTGGTCATCCTTACAAAAATGCATAGTTGGAATCAAATCATGAGGAAGTAATCAAATTTACACTGAGGAGCATTATACAAAGACCGGTGTTTCTCAAAAATGACAATGTCACAAAAGAAAACTAAATTCTAAGGAACCATTCCAGTTTAAAGCATACAATGATACATGCCAAAGGACAGATAACAACTAAATGCAATGTGTGATGTTGAATTGAATTGAAGAAAGGAAAAAAGTGTTGCTATAAATAATAATAGCACAAGAACTATGATAATTCTGAATATGGGCTCCATATTAGATAGTAGTAGTCTATCAGTATTATTATGTATTGTATACTTGGGCTGTGGTTATGTAAGAGGGTCTCTATGTTCTGAGGAAATATATATTGAATATTTTATATTCATTGTCATAATATCTGCAACTAACCTTCAAATGATACAGCAAAATAAAAAGTGTAAGAAAAATGAGTAAGAGGGGGATAAATCAAATGTGGCAAAGTGATCACAATGAGTAATGAAGAAAAAGGTGATATGGGTTTTAATTGCAATATTATAACAACTTTTCTGTATATTTAAATTTTCTTGTAATAAACATTAGTAAAAATTTTTTATCCAGCTCTTAGGTAAATTAAGTGGGAATATTATTACTCTGAAGTAGCTTCTTGGTCATTTTTACTACAGCTTTCTCATTTTATTATCACATGCAGACCAAAGGTGTTTTTTGAACATAAAACTGTTTCTCCTTTACAAATATAATTATACCACTTATTTGGAGTAACTAAATAAAGATAAAAAGGTATATTCATAGTGACTAGCATTGATGTGGAGAAAGTAGCCACGGTAGTTGCTGAGAGCAGAGAGAGGGAAGCAGAGATATGATATGGGGACATTTTCGGGACTTGGAGTTTTCCTAAATGATATTGCAGGGACAGATGCTGGACATTATATATCCTGCCATAACTCATTGAATGGACTGGGAGAGAGTGTAAACTACAATGTGAACTATAATCCATGCGGTGCAGCAGTGCTCCAAAATGTATTCACCAAATGCAGTGTGCCACAATGATGAAAGAGGTTGTTTATGTGGGAGAAGAGGGATGGGGTGGGGTGTAGGGTATATGGAAACCTCATATTTTTTAATGTAACATTTTTTGTGTGTGATTTATGTATCTTTAAAAAAAGACAATAAAAAGATATATTAATAATATAAAAAGGGAGAGATACACTGATAAGGAAGAGCAACTAGAACAAATAAGATTACTAAAATTTAAATGGTGACCAAAGTAGATGAAGTGAGAGAATATATTTTTGAGGTGACTTTCACTCACATAGGTACTATAAATAGTCAAAAGACATCCACATATTCTCAATATTACAACATTATTATTACAAATTCCAAAGTGTAAATGACTTGGCAAATATGAGATGTTTATTTTTGTTTGTCTAAATTACAAAGCAATACTTTCATTATAATCAGTGTTGTAAAAGTAATGCATATATTGAATTTTAAGTTATTTGTGCTGGTTGAAAATATGGTTAATATTTACTAATTTCCATTAAAATGGAAACAGGAAGAATAGTTTCAGTAATTATAGTTTATTTATTGAAAACAACAGGTGCACACTTAGTCTACAGAAAGTGTTGTTGAAGTGTGGGTGGGATGGACAGGCTTGGAGTCACATAATGATGTGACCCATGTGTGCAAGTAAAAGCCAGTGTTGAAAAGACAGGTCTAATTCCACTCACTGAAGTAATAGCTCCCCTTGAGACTTTCAGGCAAATAGTTAAAATCTCAACTCCTTGGAGTCCTTCACTCTGATAGTTCTGTTGTGACTCATCCCATTCTAGTCCAGAGAATCCCATTTGAGTAGGTAAGTGATTCTGTTATTGCTGTGGGGTGAAATTTAAGGAGGGAGGAACCTATGCAGAATAGAAATCATGGCAGGAGGTTGAAAATATTAGGACCTTTTTCTGGAGTGAAGTAGACACGTTGGAGATACTAGAGTTGTTGTGTACTGGAGCCACTTAAAATGTCTATTTTTCTTTTAAACTCCACTTTCAGTGACAGCATGTTAGCAGCTTGAAATTGGTCATGGTAGGAATATACACACCTAGAAAATTGGCAAACAATACAAATTAGACTTTGTTTTACTTTACTTATTTGCATATTCATGGCGATCTAGTTCATCAGCACACCCCTGCACTAGAGTCACAAGTATGTGCCATCTCAGTAGATTGGAAAGTGCTGTCTGGGACGGGAGAGTGAGGAGACTCTGGAATTTAGGTCATTTTTATCTTTCAGTGTGCCAAGGAGCTTTGAGCCCCTCCACAGAAGGTTCTACATTGACCCTACATGCTGAGCACTTTAAATATCTGAGGCTTTTAAAGGGACTTATTCATGGCTCTCCTGTCTTGATCCTTCATCGTATCTGCTCAATATTTGTCCTTTGGGCATTTTGGTAAATATATTTTTTGGAGTTACATTGTTGCTTGGTGTGCTGGGTGCTGGAAATGCACAAAGGGCAAAGATAATTCTCAGATCTCAGAAAGTTCACAGTCATTGGGGGAGAAATTGACAGGTAGAGATATTTACTCTTATCCACAAGATAGGTGTTCTGGATGTTAAAATTTGAGATGTTAAAATTCTCAAAGGCACATCCCTGATATTGGGCAGATGGGGAGGGTGCTATGAATATGGGTAATTATTTCAGCTGCATGAAACAGGGATTTTGAAGAGACTTCTCCAGGATGCTGAAGTTACCAGGGTCAAGGTTGATGAAAAGTTCATGACACATTTGAACATAATCTTTGAATGATCTTGTGTTTGACAAGCATTCAGTCACTCTAGTACTTACCAGATTCCAAATTACCTCAGAGGGCCCTAGTTCTATTCCTTTCAGAAGGAAAATATGTCATCATTCTCATTCATTGTCCACCAAAATCTGTGGGGGTAGTATTCTTCAGGTTCCTCTTTTTAGTTTCTTAAGAATTGTTTTGTTTTATTCCCATCTCCTTTTCCCATTACCTTGTCAGTATTGTGGTACATACATGTGCTCTTCAACAAACTATGGAATTTCATATCTATTTTAACTTATTTCATTTCCTCTTGGAGAATGACTTTTCTGAGAGGAACATATACTCTCATAGTATTGGTGTGGTCACAGTAGAAATGGTGGTAGTTGCTATCCACACCAGACACATCCCCCCAAGCCTGTACTGCTCCTTTTATGTGATCTTATTTTCAGTACATGTGTTTTCATTACTTAGAGGCTGTGATGGTTTGAAGCTGCATATATCTCAGAGAAACACGTTCTTAAATCTAATTCATTCCCATGTGCTCAAACCCACTGCATGGAGGACCTTTGGAGGAAATTTTAGTTAAGATATGTCCCATTTCAATCAGGATGGCTCTTAATCCTACTACTGGAGAATGAGCTTCATTCTCATAAGAGAATGAACTTTAGACACACAGAGAGAAAGACACAGGAATTAAGAAGCATAAATGGGACCTGCAAGAGAAATAAGATACCAGGATACAGCACCATGTTCTTTAACATGAAAGAGGAACTAAGCACCACCACAGCCAGCCCCTAAACACCAGTTTTGGGGAGAAAGCATTGCCTTGATGATGCCTTGATTTAGATATTTTCCCAGCCTCAAAACCATGAGCAAATAAATAAATTCCCATTGTTTAAGCTGAACCAATTCATGGCATTTGCTTGAGCAGCATGGGAAACTTAAATACAGGGTAATATACTACTCAAGTCTTAGCAGTCTTTCTCTTTTCCAAACTGTCTTCCCCTTAACTACCAAATAAATATATCTGAAATGTTTTCCAGTTTCTAACTCACCACTAATGACCATTTCCTTCTACAAAATAAGTGGAGTCTCCTTAAGTTGTATTCAGAGTGAATCTACTTTGCTGCCATCTCTTCTCCAATTGTCCAAATTTGCAATATCATAATTTAAGACAGATGAAACATTTTTTGAGCAAACTCTTATTTTGATGTCAAGCATTTCTTCTTAAACTACCAAAAGACATCATTTCATTACATTGTACTCCTTCCCTCTATAGACATCCTATATTATGTTCAAAGGTAAGTTCAGAGTGGAATTTATTCTTCAGACCATCACAAATACAGAATGGCTTTCTCTTTCCCTTACATTCCTGATTTGTTTTATTGGTCCCACTAAGATTGTAAGTTATAATTTTATTTTCTTTATTTGACAAATGGGTGTCTTGTTTCTGAGATTAAAACTTCATTCAGGTAAAAATATCTTATTTATCTTTTTAAACAATATAGCTCCTGGCATCCTCAGGAAGGGATCCAAATCTCCTGATGACATAAAAGAAAATCTTTGAATGCAATATGCTTTTTCCTTTCTTTGAAAATAGGTGAAGTACCAGGTGATCTCCCAGGCATGACTACATTAAATCACACTGGGTTCAGCCACACAGTCTTCCACTTGCTGGGCATTCCTGGTCTGGAGGACCAGCACATGTGGATTTCCATCCCCTTCTTCACTTCCTATATGATCACCCTGCTTGGGAACAGCCTGCTCATCTTCGTTATCCTCACAAAGCGCAGCCTCCATGAACCCATGTATCTCTTCCTCTGCATGCTGGCTGGAGCAGATGTTGTGCTCTGCACGTGCACCGTTCCTCAGGCCTTGGCAATCTTCTGGTTTGATGCTGGGGAGATCTCCCTTGATCGCTGCATCACTCAGGTCTTCTTTATCACTTCCACCTTCATTTTTGAGTCAGGAATATTGGTGGTAATGGCATTTGACCGCTATATTGCCATATGCTATCCACTGAGATATACCACTATTCTTACACATACTCTGATTGGGAGAATTTCCATGATTATCCTTCTGAGAAGTTATGGTACAGTTTTCCCCATAATATTTCTTTTGAAAAGGTTGACTTTCTGCAAAAGTAATATCCTTCCAAACACTGCTTGTAAGCATATTGTCTTGGCCCATGTTTCCTGTGATGACATCCGAGTAAACATCTGGTATGGGATTTTTGTCCTAATATCAACCTTGGTCTTAGATATTGTGCTGATTTTTATTTCTTATGTACTGATTCTCTGTGCTGTCTTCCACATGCCTTCCCAAGAGGCCCACCAGAAAGCTCTCAACACGTGTGGCTCCCATATCTGTGTTATCATTCTCTTTTTTGGGCCTGCAATTTTTTCTGTCCTTACTCAGCGGTTTGGACACCGCATCTCACCCCATATTCATGTCCTGCTGGCAAACATCTATATTCTGGTTCCACCTATGCTGAATCCCATCATTTATGGGATTATGACCAAACAAATACGGGGCCAGGTAGTTCATTTGCTCTGTACAAAATAAAAATGACTGTGATCATGGAAAATAATTTTCTACTTCTCTTATTAATTCTCTACATGTTTGAGGTTACCTTCCAGCATCAGGATGTAGAAGGTACAGCTTAGGTATTATTTAAATTACTACATATTATGGTGTCTCTAGAGTAGTTTTTCCAGGGAGATTTTGGTCCATGCTTCTGCACTTCTTTAAACAGTATTTAGATAGCCGTGTCTTAGTTTTCTCATCTCTAGAGTTGTAAACAGATGAATTCATCTCCTAAAATGAGATGAACTGCAAACAGCAGCACTCAACAATTCTTTTCTCATGTGTTTTAAGCTTTGAATGCTGTATACATTTTAATTCTCTCATTAAGAATTTTCTCCAGTCCTTTTCCACTCTGTCACTTATTTCATCCATATTTTGCTTTTAAACTTACAGTTGCAAAATTCTCTCATCTCTTATAATTCAAGTATATATTTGCCACCAATATAATTTTAGCATAACATGATTTATTAATGTTCATAAATATCTTTTTCTTTTCTCTCTTAGAACACAGAATATTTTAAAATTTTATTAAGGTTTATGTTAATGACATTCTTATTTTATATTTTCAGTTATTTGTAAGGACATATTCAATAACAGTCCACTTGACTAAAATACGGTATACAACATAATAATATACTAACAATTTTAAAGAAAAAATGACATTGGACTATAAGAAATTCTTTCTCTTTATTTTTTATTGAGGTAAGAATCACATAAAATGAAATGAACCGATTTAAAAAAAAATTACAATTTAAAGGAGCAGTGTAGCTCAATAGTTGACTGTGGACTTCACACGTACAAGTTCCTGGTTTCAATCAATCCCCAGTACCTTCAAAAAAAAAAAAAAGAACACTTTGTGGCATTTAGTACAGGCATACCTCAGAGATATTCCAGGTTATTTTCTAGACTTCTGCAATAAAGCAACTTTGACATTAAAGTGTGTCAGACAAATTTTTGGTTTCCCAGTGCCCAAAAAGTTATGTTTACAATATATTGTAGTATTTAAATATGCAATAGCATTATGTCTAAAGAAACAATGTACATACCTTAATTTAATAAAGTGCGAAAGTGTCCAAATCAAGGCATCATCAGATAGGCTGTCTTACCAAAGGTCAGCTGCTGGCAATCCTGGACTCCTGCCTGTGGCAAGACACAAGAGTGGCTCTGTGTTTTGGTGTCTCTGCTTTCTCCTCCAGACTTACTTTTCCCCCAAGCTTAGCTGTGAGCTATCAGACAAATGGCTCATGTCTCTTCTCTCCTCTGGGCCTCTTCTCTTTCAGCCTCTCAGGAGCCTCTTTCCTTGCCTCTGTGCTCTTCTAGTTCCAGCCTCTAGCCTCCAGGACCACTCTCTTAGCCTCTCAGTTTCTGTCTCTACAGCTTTTTCCACGTGTCTGTGGCATTTTGGTCCCCACTCATAAAGGCCTCCAGGAAGAGGAGTAAGACTGACCCTGGGTCTCACAATCTAATCAAAGGTCCTTAACTGAGTGATCTAATCAGAAGATCCCATTTAGAACGGGTTTACAGGCACAAGAATGGGTTTGCTTTAAAAACGTGATTTTCTGGGGTCTATAAAGGGCTCAAACCAGCACAGTCACTATTACAAGGGGATAATAATAGGGTTGTATACAGGGAAAAAAATAACTAATACAAACTATGAACTATAGTCAATAGTATGTTTGTAACATTCTTTCATCAATTCTAACAAAGGTAACATAACAATGCTAAGTGTCAATAAAAGGGCAGTATATAGGGTATAAGATTTTTCTTTTTGGAGCAGAAAGAATGTTCTCAAATTAATTGTGGTGATGAATGCTGAATTCACAACTCTGTGAGTATACCAAGAACCATTGACTGTACACTTTGAACGGATTGTATGGTGTGTGAAGAAAACTGTTCCTAAGAAAATAATAAAAGAAAAAGTTAACTAAAAAAATACTTTATTGGTAAAAGTGTTAACCATGATCTCTGCCTTCAGTGAGTCATAATCTTTTTGTTGGTGAAGGGTTTTGCTCAGTGTTGATGACTGGTGAGATCAGGACTGTTGTTGCTTAAGTCCGGATGGCTGTGGTTTTTCTTAAAATATGAAAATGAATAACCTGACTACATTTTTGACTCTTCCTTTAAGAAAGATTTCTCTGTTGCATGTGATGCTTGTTGATGGCATTTTACCCACAGTAGAACTTCTTTCAAAATTGGAGTAATTCTCTTAAACCCTGCCCCATTTTTATCCATTGGTAAAAATTGATAATATAACATTCTATAATGCTTTTTTCAACAATGTTTACAGTATCTTCACCAAGGTAGGTTGCATCTTAAGAAGTCACTTTCTTTTCTCATTCATAAAAAGCACTCTTCATTTATTAAAGCTTATTTTATTTTTTAAAAATTTATTTATTTTATAGAAACTTTAGATTACATAGGTTTACAGGAGACAGAAAGGTAGTAGAGGGTGCGAGCCAAACCATTAAAGTTTTATAATGAAATTACAGCATTCAGTTACATCTTCAGGCACCACTTCTAATTCTAGTCCAATTGCTATTTCCAACACATCAGGAATTCTTCCACTGAAGTCTTAAACCTGAGAAAGTCATCCATGAGGGTTGGATTCAACTTCTCCCATCTTCCTATTAATGTTGATATTTTGACCTCCTATTAAGAACAAATGTTCTTATTGACCTCCAGAATGGTGAATCCTTTACAGAGATATTCAACTTACTTTGCCCAGATCTATCAGAGGAATCACTCTCTATGGCAACTGATTATGAAATGTATTTCTTAAAATAAAAAGACTTGAAAGTTGAAATGACTCCTTGATCCATGTGCTGAAGAATGGATGTTGTATTCGCAGCCATTAAAACACTATAAATCTCCTTGCACATCTCCACCAGAGCTCTTGGGTAACCAAATGCATTGTCAATGAGCAGTAACATTTTGAAAGGATGGTTTCTTTCTTCCTGAGAAATAGGTCTCAATAGTGAGCTTAAAATATTCAATAAACCATGTCATAAACAGATGTGCTGTCATCCAGGCTTTGCTGTTCCATGTATAGAGCACAGACAGAGTAGATATAGCATAATTCTTGAGGGTTCTAGGATTTTCAGAATGCTAAATGATCATTGGCTTCATCTTCAAGTCACCAGCTGCTTTAGTCCCTAACAAGAGAGTCGGCCTGTCCTTTGAAACTTTGAGGTCCAGCATTGACTTCGCACTAGCTATGAAAATCCTGGATGGCAGCTTGCTCCAATAGAAAGCTGAATAGCTATTGTTCAGTGTAGCCACCTTCATCAATTATCTTAGGTAGATCATCTGAAGCTTCTACATCAGCACTTGCTGTTTCATCTTGCACTTTGATATTATGGAGAGCTTCTTTCGTTAAACCTCATGAGCAAACCACTGCTAGCTTCAAACTTTTCTTCACCACTCTTAGCCTTCATATAATTGAAAAGACTTAGTACCTTCCTCTGGATTAGGCTTTCACTTAAGGCAGTGTTGTGGCTGGTTTGGTCTTCTCCAGACCCCTAAAGTTTTCTCCATATTAGCAATAAGGCTGTTTTGCTTTCTTATGATTTGTGTGTTCACTGGAGTAGCGCTTTCAATTTCCTTCGGGAACTTTTCCTTCTTTGCATTCACAACTTTGCTATCTGGTACCAAGGGGCCTAGATTTCAGCCTATCTTTGCTTTTGACATGCTTTTCTCACTGAATTTAATAATTTCTAGCTTTTGATTTAAAGTGAGATACTTGTGGCTCTTCCTTTGCACAGTTAGAGGCCATTGTAGGGTTATATTGGCCTAATTTCAATACTTTTTTGTCTTAGCAAATAGGGAGATCCAAGGAGAGGGAGAGAAATCGGGAACACCTGGTCGGTGTAGTCAGAGCACAGCACTTATCATTGCGTGCTATCTTATAAGGGCATTGTTAGTGGTGACCAAAACAATTTACAAAAGCAATATCAAATAATAAAGCTCACCATAACGGATATAATAATAATGAAAACACTTGACATATTCTGAGAATTACCAAATGAGAACCAGAGACACAAAGTGAACACATGATTTTGGAAAAATAGCACTGATAGACTTGCTCATAATAGGGTTGCCACAAACCTGAGTTTGTAAAAAATAAAATATTTGTGAAGCACAATAGCACCAGTTATGCCTGTACACTCACAATGTTGTGCAATCACAACCTTTATGTAGCTTCAGGATGTTTTCCTCACATCAGAATGAAAACCTGTACCCATACAGCAGTTGATATTCATTCCCTTCTCCCACTATCCTTTGTTACCCCCAATCTGCTTTCTATCGCTATGGACTTACGGGCTCTTTTGTCTAGCTTCTTTGACTTAGCAGAATGTTTTCAAAGTTCATATTCATGTAAGAATATATCAGTACTTTATTTCTTTTTATTGCGAAATGGCATTTCTTTGTATGGATATAACACAATTTGCTGACACTCAACCATTGATGGGCATTTGGGCTGTTTCCCTTTTAGCTATTCTGAATTATGCTGTTATAAACATGCAGGCACATATATTAGTGGGAGCCTCTGGTTTAAATTCTTTTGGGTATATATCTAGGTATGGAATTGCTGAGACACGTGGTATTTTAAGTCTAACTTTATGAGGAACCACAAAACTATTTTCCACAGTAACTAAACAGTCCTACCAGTAACATAAAAGAGTTGTGATTGCTCCACAGTTCTCTACCCTTTGTTATTTTTCTGCCTTTTTTCCCTCTAAAGTATCCAAGTGGGTGTGAAGTGGTACTTCATTGTGATTAAGAAATGCTGCCTAAATAGTAAATTTGGCTAAATTCATTATGGCACATCCATAACATTCAATATAATAGAGCATTGAGAAATAATAATGTGACTATATATTTGGTGGTAGAATTCTGCTCTCAATATATGGGTAATAGAGAAAAATATGACCCAGATGAGTAAATTAAATATGATCTAAAAATATATTTACTGTGTTGGTCTGAGTCTTCTATGCGGACCCCAGAAAATTATATTTTTTAAATGAACCTATTTTGAAACTTTGATTAGATTCATCTGTTAAGGGCCATTTGATTAGATTGATCCAGTAGAGGGTAGCCCAGCGTGGGTCTCAATCTTCATACTGGAATCTTTTATAAATAGAGGAATAAAGGCTGTAGACACACAGGGGAAAAGCTGCAGAGACAGAGAAGGCAGAGCAAGAAGCAGACACTGCCATTATGCCCGGACATGTGCCTCATTGCCCAACAGTTGAGACAGGAGAGAAAGTGAGCCTGGAGGAGAAGGCAGAGACTGGCAAACTGCTGTTGTGTCTTACCATGGGGCAGGAATGCAGGATCACAGGCAGCTGACTTTCACTGAGACAGTTTCTCTGCTGATGCCTTGATTTGGATACTTCATGGTCTCGGGACTGTAAGTTATTAACCTAATAAATTCTCATTGTAAAAGCCAACCCATTTCTGGTACATTGATCCCAGCAGCTTTTAGAAAACTAAAACATTTATCTATACGTTTATGCATAAATCTTTGCTAAAACAATATTAATGATGAATAAATGTGAATTATAAGATAGAGCTTGTCTTCATTTCCCAGGGCTGCCATAACAAATTATCATCAACTGTGTGGCTTAAAATAACAGAAATCTATTATTTCGCAGTTCTGGAGGCTGGAAGTCTAAAATCAAGCTGTCAGCAGGGCCATATACCCTCTGAAACCTGTAATGGAAAATGTTCCTTTCCTCTGCTTAGCTTCTGATGGTTTGCCATCAATCCTTGGCATTCATTGGTTTGCTCCTGTAGCACATCAATCTCTGCCTTCATCATCGCATGCCTTCTTCTTTCTTGTCTGCCTTTCTTCTCTCCTTTTTATAAGGCACAAGCCTTGTTGGATTAAGACCCACTTTAATCCAGTTTGGCCTTGTCTTAACTAATTCCATCTGCAATGACCTATTTCAAAATAAGGAAACATTCTGGTGGCACTGGGGGTTAGTACATCAACATATCTTTTGGGGGGTACAATTCAAACCATAAGAGCTTATTTTTGTAATAATTTTTAATCTGAATTATCTGATATTTATACAGGGAACATAATTTACTCAAAGAAGAATAAAAGGAAATAAAAAAATAGGTATGGACAAATAATAAATGCTTAATATTTCCTTATGTGTTGGAATGCAAAACATAAATTATCTCAGGATGCATTACATGAAAATATTTTTATTTTGTCTTCATTGTCACTACAGAAAAACATGTTCTTAAATTTAATCCATCCCTTTGTAAGGGGTGAAACCCATTGTAACTAGAGCCTTTTTGTTGTTTTTGTTGTTTAAGACTTTTGTATCATTATTGAATTAAAAATTTTGTATTTTAATAATTTTATTGAAGCAAAATTGACATACAGTAAAGTACACACATTTAAAATATAAATTGATAAGGTTTAACGTGTGTACACCCATGAAACCATCACTGCAATGAACAGATCCATTATCCCTAAAAGCTTTTGGTGCCTCTGTGTAAATCCTTTCTGCTGTTCCTCCTGGTCCCCTTCCTAATCTCCTGTCATTGCTTTTTAATTTTTTAATTTTGAAACTTTTCTTTTTATTTTTTATTATATATATGTTTTTATTAGAGCAGTTGTGAGCTTACAAAACAGTTGTGCATAAAATGCAGAATACGCATACATCACACCTCTACCACCACCTTACACTCTTATGAAATATTTGTTACTGATTATGAAAAAACATCATCAAAATATTACTACTATGTTCCATAGCTTATATTTGGTGTGTTTTTTCCATTCACCTCCCATTATTAACAAGAGGTATTAGTATTGTACCTTTGATATCATTCATGAGAGAACACTAATATTTGTACTGCAACCATAGTCCATCATCCACCATTTGGCTCACTGTGTTATACAGTCTTATGCCTTGTACAATTTTATCACTGATTTGTGCAGTCATCACTCCAATAAATGTTTAATGCTTTCCTTAGACCAATAGAAAAAAATATTCCATACTTCTCTTTTCTTGACCCTTAGCACTGATATAGTACCTTCTTTGTCATTGATGCAAGGATATTGCAATATTGCTGTTAACTATAATCTATAAATTATATTAATATTAATTTTCCATATGTCAACATATTCTTTTTTTAATAGGTAACATAGAATATTTATTAATTCTCACAAATCTTTAATTTAAAATAGTGTATTAGAAAAGTATGGTTATGTCATTGTGGAGCTCTCACTGACGTAATTTTGTCCAAATGTGTGCAGCAGAATGATCCAAATCAAAAGCCAAAGAAAGATTTTAATATGCCAGACATCAAATAGTGTTTTGTTGCTTTATACAATGCTAATTAAAAAAATTGCCAAATAAAACAAAACCAACTTATTTTCTTGTTTTTATAAAAAGTTAATGGACATCATTTAGAATTTACAAAAATCCTGAAGAATGAAGGGTTCAGAGAGAGTTATAGAATTAGAGTGATCTATTAAATGATATATGTGATATTCTAACTTGAAATTCAGAGTTATATCCACTACATATGCTTTTTTCTTTTTTTAAAAAGATTTATTTTTTTATTGATTTATCTCCCCTTTCCCGCGTCCCCTCCCCCCCCAGTTGTCTGCTCTCTGTGTTCATTTGCTGTGTGTTCTGTGTCCGCTTGTATTCTTGTCAGCTGCACCCAGAATCTGTGTCTCTTTTTGGTGCGTCATCTTGCTGCATCAGCTTTCTGTGTGTGTGGCGCCTTTCCTGGGCAGGCTGCACTTTTTCCGCACTGGGCAACTCTCCTTAAGGGGCACAATCCTTGCACATGGGGCTCCCCTACGCGGGGGACACCCCTGTGTGTCACGGCACTCCTTGTGCACATCAGCAATGAGCATGGGCCAGCTTATCACATAGGTCAGGAGGCCCTGGGTTTGAACCTTGGGCCTCCCATGTGGTAAGTGTATACCTGATCCATCGGGCCAAATCTGCTTCCCTACATAATCTTTTATCAAAGAGAATGCCACATAATATTTTTATACAATCATCAACAAAAATATAAAATGCAAAATCAATAGAACTACAACTCTAAATACAATTAAATCAACTGTGTGTTTGTGTGCATTCGTTATTTTTAAAATATTTCTTTTTCTTTAAAAGATACATAGATCATGTAAAATGTTACAATGAAAAATATAAGAGGTTCCCATATACCCCACTCCCCATACCCCCCACTCCTCCCACATCAACTTCTTTCATTAATGTGGTACATTCATTGCATTTGATGAATACATTTTGGAGCACTGCTACACAGCATGGATTAGTTTACAAATCCATTCCACTCAGGGGTTATGGCAGAATATATAATGACCTGCACCTGTCCCTACAATATCTTTCAGGACAATGCCAAGTCCAAAAAATGCCCCACATCACTCCTCTTTTTCCCTCTCCCTGTCTTCAGCAACTCCCATGGCCACCGTCTCCACATCAATGATATAACTTCTTCCATTGCTAGAGTCACAATAATTCTATAGTAGAATACCAATAAGTCTACTCTAATCTGTATTTTATCCTCCATCTTGAGGACACTAGGATGGCAATGCCCACTCCACCTCTAAATTGAAGAGGACTTAGATTCCACATGGCTGATGGATGAGATTCTCCTGCTTGCAGTTGTAGACTCTCTCCATTGCTTAGTGTGGTGGTTGACTGTCCTCACCTTCTTGTTAGCTGACCTGGGTAACTCCAACAAACTGGAGAGTAGATGTTACAACTCTGCTGAGGCTCAGGGCCCAGCTGGCACATGGCCAGTACAGAGATTCAAGTCTCCTGAGCATGCAGCAACCTCAGCATCAACCACAGTTTCAATAAAAGTGACAGAAGAGGCATGTGTAGAGAAGTCACACCTGAGTCCAATCTATCACACTCAGGGGCACAAATTCCAAAGTAGGACCCACTGGCAAGACACTGAACTCCAGAGACATCTATCATGACTGTAGGACCTGGGTGTTTCCATAGCCCTCAGGAACACCCCTACCCAGGATTGTATCTACTTTGGCTGTCTCTGCGATCCTGCTGAGACATTTGTAAGCGTGACCCCTCTGATAACCTCCCAACTCATTTTGAAGTCTCAGCCATATAGACTTATTTGTCATTACCATTTCCCCTTTTTATTCAAGGTCTTTATCTAGTTGCATCACCAGTTGGTGCTTGGTAGTAATCCCTTGGTTCCAGGGCGTCTCATCCCTGGGAGTCATGTCCCATGCTGGGGGGAAGGTAATGCATTTATATGCTGAGTTTGGCTTAGAGAGTAGCCACATTTGAGCAACATGGAGGCTCTCAGGAGGTAATTCTAGGCACCCTGAAACTCTAGGTCTAGTTGAAATTTCAAGCACACAGGCTCATAAGCATAGTCATCAGTATCAAGGGCCCATCATTGGACCATCCTTCTTCACTGGTCTTTGCCCTTGCACTTGGGGGATTGTTGCTGTTCCATTGGGGAATGCAACAGAGCTCCCCAGGATGGAACCTCAGCACTCCCTCAGTTGTTGTGTGTAACTCTACCCACTATGTCAATCCCCCATGGACATCTGAACATATCTATATATTTTATATGCATGCCTTTTTGAACTCCCTCCCACCCATGCATTACCCATCAATGGCACCCCACACCAATGCTCCTCCTCTGCCACAGTTGAACCCCTCTATGATCCAAAGCATTTTGAAAAATGAAGCTTAATATATTGCCAAATTCAATTAATAGGAAAATGAAATAATAATGATAGGTTTAAAGATTTGAAATAAGATACATAATAATTTAGAAAAAACTAAAATAAAGTTAAAAATATATTGGGGTATTAAAAATGAAAAATATCACAAAATTTTTTTGATGTTTTGCCTTTCATCACTGTAATAGGTGTTGTCCTGTACGTTCAGTGGCAAGGCAATCTCTTCCATTTCTTCCTCAGTGTCTTTCATCTTTTTTTTTTTTAATGTCTTCAAAAAAGTTTTAGGTCACAGTAAAATCACATATAGAAGATAGGGGACTCCCATATACCCAACATCCTTCCCCCCTTTCCCCTTTCCCCTTTCCCAGCAATGATCTTTTAACATGTGGATATTATATTTGCTACAAGTGATGTACAAATATTGAAACATAGCTACTAACCATGGTTACATTATGGTTTACATTATAGTTTACATTTTAAAATATACGCTTTTATAAACTTTGGTGAAATTTATCATGGCCTGTACCCATCATTGCACAATCATGCAAAACACTTCCATTGCTCCCCAGTTATGCCCTTTTCCTTCTATTCCTCTCTCCCCCTCCCCTCAGGGCCCACAGTGACACCCAAGCTACACTGCTTGAAGGACAAGATTCATGGATGTTTGCAACAATTCTGAGGGCTTGACACACTAGTCTGTCCTCCCCCATTGGGAGCCACCCATGCTCTAGAGAGACACACTCCCCTCTGATTGAGAACATCTGGCCTCCCCAAGATGGGGGTACAACACCTTCCAGTTCATTGTATAGGTCTCCATCCACTGATAAAACACACTTTGAAAAGATGAACACTCACACACTCCCTAGAAGCCTGTCCCAGGTGCACCCTGTACCAGATGTCCCCTGTCAAACACCTTGAACAAGTAACCCTTACTTATTATATTTCTAAAGTGTTTTCTCAACATTATAGTTTCATTGTAGTGTACCTGACAATCTCCCGTGTTCACTGTTCCTCCTCAACCTTCCCCCCAATTCCATGGACCATCTGACCCATCCTCCCAACCCTAGCTCCCCTCAAGCCTGCAAAGCCCAACCCAATAGTATCCCTATACCACCATCTTATAATACCTTCTAATAATGATGTAAATTTGTTCTTGTTCATTGGAGAACATTCTTGTATTTGCACTATTAACCACAATCCTCATCCACCACCATGTTAACCATATTTTACAGTCTGTAGATTATTCTTTAACTTTCTTGCAATTGACATTTTACATTCCTAGACTACCCCTTTCAGCAACAATAACATTTATAAATGCACAGTGTTAATTATACTCACTATAACGTGTAACCATCAACTCCATTTCCACACTTTGACCATGAGGTGCAGAGAAGCCCAGAGATGTACTTACCAAATGCAATGGATGTATCATGATAATGGGAGTGAGTGTTGCTGGGGGGGAGTGGTGGGGTGGGGATGGTGGGGTTGAATGGGACCTCATATTGTTTTTTTAATGTAATATTTTTACAAAATCAATAAAAAAATAAAATAATTCTGCATACATTAAGCAACAGTACCCCTTCTCAGCTTTCATCCTACCACCTAGCAGGCTATACTATAGATTTAATTCCATGTGTTTATTCTTTGTATTTAGTTCATATTAGTGAGACCATGCAATATTTGTCCTTTTGTGTTTGGCTTATTTTAGCCAGCATAATGTCCTTAAGGTTCATCCATATTGTCATATGTGTCCCAATTTCTTCTTGCAGCAGCATAGTATTGAATCATATGTAAATTTCTCATTTTGTTTATCCATTCATCAGTTGATGGACACTTGGGTTGTTTTCAGCTTTCAGCAATTATGAATAATGCAGTTATGAACATTAGTGTGCAAATGTCTGTTCACACCCTATTTTCAGTTCTTCTAGCTATATTCCTAGCAGAAGAATTGCTAGTCACAAGGCAGTTATATGTTAGCTTCCTGAGGAACAGCCAAACTATCTTCTATACAAGCTGCAGCATTCTATATTTCCACTAACAGTGATGGAGTGTTCATATATCTCCACATCCTCTCCAGCACTTGTAGTTTTCTGTTGTTGTTTTTTTTTAATAGTGGCCATTCAATGAGTGTGAGATAATTATCTCATTGCAATTTTTCTTTGCATTTCCTTAATCACTAGTGATGTTGAACATTTTTTTCATATGATTTTTGCCATTTGTATTTCCTCTTTAAAAAAATATATCTTTATGTCTTTTGCCCATTTTTAAATTGGATTGCTTGCCTTCTATTGTTGGTTGTATGATCTCTTTATATAGCATGCAAATTAAACCCTTATCAGTTATGAGGTTTCCAAATATTTTCCCTAATTCAGTAGCCTTCCTTTTCACTTTGTTGACAAAGTCCTTTGAAGCACAAACGTGTTAAGTTTGAGGAAGTCCCATTTATCCATTTATTCTTTTGTTGCTCGTGATTTTGATGTAAGGTTTAAGAAACCACCATCTACCTCCAGGTCAAGTAGATGTTTCCCTACATTTTCTTCTAGGTTATTTTGGTTCCAGCTTTTATATGTAAGTTTTTATCCATTTTGAGTTAATGTTTGTATATTGTGTGACATAGGGCTGCTCTTTTTTTCTTTTGGATTTAGAGATTCAGTTCTCCAAGCATCATTTGTTGAATAGACTGTTCTGGCTCAGCTGGGTGGGCTTGATAAGCTTGTAAAAATCACTTGATCATAGATGTGATGGTCTGTTTCTACACAATCAGTTCAGTTCCATTATTTTATATATCTATCTTTATGCCAGTACCATTCTGTTTTTACCACTGTAGCTAGGTAATATAATTTAAAATCTGGAAGTGAGAGTTCTCCAATTTCATTCTTTCTTTTTAAGATGTTTCTGGCTTATTGGGGCCCCTTACCCATCCAAATAAATTTGATAATTGACTTTTTCATTTCTGTAAAAAATTCACTGGAATTTTTATTGGGATTGCATTGTATCTGTAAATCAATTTGGGTAGAATTGACATCTTAGTTTTCCAATCCATGAACACAGAACATATTTAGTTTTCCAATCCATGAACACAGAATGTCCTTCCATTTATTTAGTTCATCCTTGTTACCTTACAGCAATGCATTGTAGATGCCTGAATACTGTTTCTTTACATCTGTGGTTCAGTTTATTCCTAAATATTTTATTCTTTTAGTTGTTATTTTAAATGGAATTTTTTCACCAACTTTCTCCTCAGATTGATCATTATTATTGTATAGAAATAATTTTAATTTTGGGGTATTAATCTTGTATTCTGCCACTCTGTTGAATTTGTTTAATAGTTCTGGTAGCTTTTTTTTGTAGATTTGTCAGGATTTTCTGTGTATAGGATCACATCACCTCTGAATAGCGAAAGTTTTCTTCCTTTCCAATTTGGATGCCTTGTATTCCTTTTTCTTCCATGATTTCTCTAGCTAGACCTCTAGCACTATATTAAACAATACTGGCAACAATGGCATTCTTTTCTTGTTCCTGATCTCAATGGGAAAGCTTTTAGGCTTTCATCATTGAGTACAAAGTTAGCTGTGGGTTTTTCATATGTGCCCTTTATCATGTTGAGAAAGTTTCCTCCAATTATTATCTTTTGGAGTATTATTATCAAGAAATGGTGCTATATTTTGTCAAATGCCTTTTCTACATCAATAGAGATGATCATGTGATTTTTTCATCTTTAATTTATTAATGCGATATATTACACTGATTTTCTTGTGTTGAACCACACATGCATGCTTGTGTTAAAACCCACTTGAGCATGTTGAATAATTCTTTTAACTTGTTGTTGGATTAGATTGACAAGTATTTTGTTGGAGATTTTTGCATCTATATTCATTAAGGGAAGGGTCTGTAATTTTCTTCACACACACACCCCCCCCCCCCATAATATCTTTATCTGACTTTGGTAATAGCATGATATTCACTCTCTCCTGTTTAATTTTTTGTTTTTTTTTGAAGTGTTTGAGTAAGAGTGGTTTTAAATCTTTGAATGCTTTGTCGAATTCACGTGTGAAGCCATCTGGTCCTAGTCTTTTCATTTTGAGGAGATGTTAAATGACTGTTTCAATCTATTTCCTTGTGATTGGTTTGTTGACATCTTCTATTTCTTCTAGTGTCAGTGTAGCTTGTTCGTATGTTTCTAAGAATTTGTCCATTTCATCCAAATGGTCTAGTTTGTTGGTGTACAGTTGTTCATTATATATTTTTTAAATTTTAAAAATATATTTTTATTACAGAAGTTGTGAACTTACAAAACAATCATCCACATGTGTAGAATTCCCCTACAATACCCCTTAATCAACACTCCATAAATTGTGGAACAGTTGTTACAGATTATGAGATAATATCATCAGACTATTACCACTAACTATGATACATAGCATATATTTAGCATATTTTTCCATACCCTCTATTATTAACATAGTACATCTTTGGCATTGATGCAAGATTATTATAGTATTGCTATTAACTAATGTCCATAGTTTACTTAATTGCATTTTCCCCATGCTTCTGCACATTTCCACCTGCTATAGTGAAATATATCTGTTCTAGTTCACAGAAGAACATTCTTGAATTTGTACTATTAACCACAATTCTCGTCCACTTCTGGTTTCACTGTGTTTTTCAGTCTCTGGATTATTCTCTAGCTTTCTTTCAATTATTTACTACCCTAGACTACCCTTTTCAGACACAATCCTATTGATAAACCAGCAGCTACTCAATATAATATGATACCATCAACTCTATCCATTTCCACACATTTACAGTCAAGTTAATTAAAACTTCTACATACATTCACAGATGTTCTCTATCTCATAATAATTTATGCTGTAGGCTTTAATTCCATGTGTTTGTTGTTCATATTTAGTTCATGTTAGTGAGACCATGTAGTATTTGTCCTTTTGTGTCTGGCTTATTTCACTCAGCATAATGTCTTCAAGATTCATTCATGTTATCATATGTGTCCCAATTTCATTTCTTCTTACAGCATAGTATTCCATTGTATGTATATACCACATTTTGTTTAACCATTCATTGGTTGATGGACACTTGAGTTGTTTCCACCTTTTGGCAATCGTGAATATGCCGCTATGAACATCAATGTGCAGATGTCTGTTTGTTTTTACAGTTTTCAGTTCTTCTGAATAAATTCCTAGTAGAGGAATTGCTGGATCCTATGACAGTTCTATATTTACATTCCTGAGGAACTGCCAAACTGTCTTCCACATAGGCTGCACCACTTTACAATGATGTTCTGATTTCTCCATATCCTCTCCAGCACCAATTCTTTTCTGCTTTTTGTTTTTTTAAATAATAGTTATTTTATGTGGTGTGAGATGATATCTCATTGTCATTTTGATTTGCATTTCCCAAATAGCTTGTGACAGTGAGCTTTTTTTTAAATGTGCTTTTGGCCATTTATTTTTCCTCTTTAGAGAAGTGTCTATTTAAGTTCTTTGCCCATTTTTTATTGGACTGCTTGCTCTTTTATTGCTGAATTGTATGATCTCTTTATTAAAGCGTAAATCAAAATTTTATCAGATATGTGGTTTCCCAATATTTTCTTTTATTGAGTAGGCTGTCTTTTTACCTTCTTGATGGAATCCTTTGGATCATGGGTGTTTAAGTTAGAGGGGGTTCCCATTTATTGATGTTTTCTTTCATTTGCTTGTGCTTTTGGTGTAAGGTTTAAGACTCCACCACTTGCCACCAGGTCTTTAAGAGGTTTTCTTATATTTTCTTCTGAGAGTTTTATGGTTGTTGTTTTTATACTTAAGTCCTTGATTCATTTTGAGTTAATTTTTGTGTAATGTGTGAGATAAGGGTCCTCTTTCTTTCTTTTGGATATGGCTATCCAGTTCTCTCAGCATGATTTGTTGAATAGACTGTTCTGCTTCAGCTGGGTGGTTTGGGCAGCCTTGTCAAAAACCATTTACCAGGGATATGATGGTCTGTTTTTGAACCATCTGTTCGGTTCCATTTGCCTGTGTGTCTGTGTTTATGCCAGAGTCATGCTGTTTTTACCATTGTAGTGGGGTAATATGATTTAAACTCTGGAAGGAAGAGTCCTCCAACTTTGCTATTCTTTTTAAGAAGTTTCTGGCTATTCAGGACCCCTCACCCTTGCAAATAAATTTGATAATTGTTTTTTCTATATGTTTAAAAAATGCTGATGATATTTTTATTGGGATTGCATTGAATCTGTATATCAATTAGGGTAAAAATGACATCTTAATGATATTTAGTCTTCCAATCCATTTCTTTTATCAATGCATTATAGTTTTCTGAATACAAGTGCTTTACATCTTTGGTTAAGTTTATTCCTAAATATTTGATCATTTTAGTTGCTATCATAAATGGAATTTTTTCCTGACCTCCTCCTCAGATTGCACATTACTAGTGTATAGAAACACCACTGAATTTTCTCTACTGATCTTGTATTCTGCACTCTATTGAAATTGTTTATTAGCTCTAGCAGCTTTGTTGTAGATTTTAAGGACTTTCTTTGTAAAGGATCATAATCATCTGCAAATAACAAAAGATTTATTTCTTCTTTCCCAATTTTGATGCCTTTTATTTCTTGTGTTTGCCTGGTTGCTCTAGTTAGAACCTCTACCGCTATATTGAACAATAGTGGTGACAGTGGTCATCCTTGTCTTGTTCCTAATCTCAACAGGAAAGCTTTCAGTATTTCACCATTGAGTACAATATTAGCGATAGGTTTTCCATATATAGCCTTTATCATGTGGAAAATGTTTCCTTCAATTGTTATCTTTTGTAGTATTTTTATCAAGAAATAATGCTGTACTTTGTCAAATGCATTTTTTGCATCAACCAATAGCATCATGGATTTTTCTTCTTTGATTTATTAACGTGTGTATTAGGCTGATTGATTTTCTTGTGTTGAACCACCTTTGCATGCCTGGTATAAAACCCACTTGATCATGATGAATAATTCTTTTAATGTGTTGTTGGAATCAATTAGCAAGTATTTTGTTAAGGATTTTTGATATTGTATTCATTAGGGAAATGGGTCTGTAATTTTTTTCCCATAATATCTTTATCTGGCTTTGGTATTAGGACAATATTGGCTTCATAGAATGAGTTTGGTAGCATTACTTCTTATTTAATTTTTTTATGAACTTCAGTAAGATTGGTATTAAATCTTCTTTGAATGGTTGGTAGAACTCACCTGTGAAACCTTTCATTTTGGGGAGTTGTTTGATGACTGTTTCAATCTCTCTATTTATGCTTGGTTTGTTGAGATCTTCTATTTCTTTTAGTGTGGGTTGGTTGTACCTTCCTAGGAACTTTTCCATTTCATCTAAATTGTCTAGTTTGTTTGTGTACACTGCACATGATATCCTCTTATGCTCTTTTTTATTTCTGTGGGGTCTGTAGTAATGACCCCACTTCCATTTTTTATTTTATTTATTTCCATCTTCTCTCTATTTTTCTTTGTCAGTCTAACTAAGGGTTTGTCAGTTTTGTTAGTTTTCTCAAAGAACCAACTTTTGGTTTTGTTAATTCTCTTTATTGTGTTTTTGTTCTCAATTTCATTTATTTCTGCTCTGATCTTTATTGTTGCATTCCTTTTACTTGCTATGGGAATTGTTAGCTGCTCTTTTTCTATTTCCTCCAGCTGTGTAGTTAGTCATTGATTTTAGCTATTTCTTCTTTTTAATGCAAGCATTGAAGGCTATAAATTTCCCTCCCAGCACTGCCTTTGCTGCATCCCATAGATTCTGAGATGTTGTGTTCTTATTTTTATTCATTTTGAGATTTTAACTAATTATTTAACACTGTGTTGTTTAATCTCCATATATTTGTGAATTTTTCCTTTTTCTTTCTCTTGTTTTCCAACTATATTCCATTAAGATTTTACAGAAATCACTTAAAGAAAGTAATTTCTATAATATCAATCTTGTTTAATTTATTGAGATCTGCTTTGTGACACATTTGTTTTATCCTTGAAAAATATTCATGAGCACTTGTGAAGAATGTATTTCCTGCTGTTTTGAGGTGTAATGTTCTGTATATGTTTATTTAGTCTACTTATCATATTATTCAATTTCTTTGTTTCTTTATTGATCCTCTGCCCAGATGTTCTGTCCAATGTTGAGAGTGGTGTATTGAAGTCTCCATCCATTATTGTAGAGACTCTATTTCTCCTTTCAATTTTGCCACTGTTTGCCTCATATAATTTGGGGCATCCTGGTTAGGTGCATATGTATTTATGATTGTTATTTCTTCCTGATGAATTGGCACTTTTATTAATATATAATGTGTTTTCTTGTCTGTAATAACAGTTTTGCTTTTACAGTCTATTTCATCTGATAAAATTATAGCTACTTCAGCTTTTATTTTTGATTACTGAATGTGAGAAATATCTTTTTCTAGTCTTCACTTTCAATCTATGGTATCTGTGATAGTTGGAGGTTATTTTTGTGAATCCCAAAAGGAGAAAGATTATGTTTGTAAACTAATCTATTCTAATGTGTATGATGCCTTTTGATTTGTTGAGGGGGTCTTGATTAAATTACCTGTTAAGATTAGGGTTTTGATTCAACCATGTCAGTAAGGCATTACTCAAGTTGAGTTCCTGCCCCCTTGGTGGGCTAATATAAATGGACACTCAGTAAAACACATGGGAAGAGAGAGAGCTCTGTTATGTTTGATCCTGGGGCCCCCAAGAGAGATGGGTCAAGATGGACCATTTGCCTGAGAGTTTGCAGCTGACCTTGTGAAGAGACTAGAACAGCTGAACAGCTGAGAAGGCCCAAAAAGAAATGAGCCCTATGCTGGAGACTCATATGGGAAGTCCTGAAAGACAAACCCTATTCCAGGCTACAACTTAGATCCAGAAGAAGCTGGGCCTATGGAGCCTTCAGAGGAAGAGGCAGCTCAGAAAAAGAGAGCAGACAGAGGTCAGCAACCATCTTGCTTCAACATGTGGCAACTGACTTTGGTGAGAAAGCAACCTTGAGTTTGACTCTTTAGGGCCTTATAACTGTAAGACTTTACCCCAAATAAGTAACCTTTATATAAAACAATAGATTTCTGGTACTTTGCATTGGCACCCCTTTGGAAGACTAATACAGTAACCTTGGGTCTAAGGTGATTCTGTTGCAGACAATATATAGATGTCTCATATTTTCTTATCCTTTCTGCTATACTTTTGACTGGGGAGTTTAATCCATTGACATTCAATGTTATTACTGTAAAGGCAGTTCTTATTTAACCCATTTTGACCTTTGGGTTTTATCTGTCATATTTTGTTTCACCATCTTTTTTACACTTTTATTTATAAAATTAATAAATGAAAAGATTATATACTGATAATCTTCATTTCTAGACTGTCTTCCGAGCCTCTCTCTCCTGTCTTTGCTTTTTAGGCTATAGCACTCCCTTTAGTATTTCCTGAAAAGCAGGTCTCTTGGTTACAAACTCTCCCAGTTTCTATTTATCTGTGAATATTCTAAACTCACCCTCATTTTTGAAAGATAATATTTCTGGATATAAGATTCTTGGCTGGCAGTTTTCCTTTTGCAGTATTTTAAATATATCATACCACTGCCTTATTGCCTGCATGGTTTCTGATGAGAAATAGACATTAATCTTCCCAGGTATCCCTTGCATGTTATGCATTGCTTTTCCATTGCTTTTCTCAGAATTCTCTTTGTCTTTGGCATTTGACAATCTGATTTGTATGTGTCTTAAAGTTGGTCTATTTGAATTTATTCAGATGGGAGTACGCTGTTCTTCTTGGACATGGATATCTATGTCCTACAAGGTTGGGAAATTTTCTGCCATTATTTTTTCAAATATTTCTTCTGCTCCTTTTCCCGTCTCTTCTTCTCCTGGGACATCCATGACACCTATGTTTGAATGTCTCTTGCCATCATTTAGTTCCCTGAGACCCTGTTCAATTTTCTCCATTCCTTTCTTCATCTGTTCTTTTGTAAGCTTGCTTTAGGAGGCCAAGTATTCAAGCATACCAATCCTTTCTTCTACCCCCTTGAATGCACTGTTTAATGCTTCCAGTGTATTTTTAATTTCATTTATTGTGCCTTTCATTCCCATAAGAGCTGCTGTTTTTCTATGTACACTTCCAAATTCTTTGTGCTCACCCAGTGTCTTTTAATATCCTTAACCTCTGTAGCCATCTCATTGAATTTATTAAGGAGATTTGTTTGACTATCTATGATTAGTTGTCTCATCTCCTTTATGCCACCAGGAAACTTATCTTTTTCCTTTCACTGAGTCATCTCTTTCTTTTTCTTGGTATGAATTGTTATTTTTGTTGATGCCTTGGCATCTGGCTTAGTAGATGTGTTTATTTTGGGGGCAGTTTCTCTCTTTAATTTAGGGCTTTCTTGCCCTTTCTCCCTTGCTGGTTGTGTAATCAGAGGTGAAGATGTAGTTGGTACTTTAAGCTGTAGAGCCTGAAGCTGCCCACATTGCCCCAGGAACCAAAGAAGTTTCTCTCACCTTTTTTCTCTTTTAGGGTTAGAGACAGAGCTGTAGCCATGTGTATAATTCAAGCTGTGCAGGCCAAGACTATCTATAGTTGCTGAGAGAGGCTGATGAATCTTCATGCTCCTTCCTCCTCTGCAGGGTGAGTAGCAATCTGTGCCACGCTGGGCCAAAATGACTGCAGTTGCCCAGGTAGACTGATGTAGTGCCAGTGCCTTTCTTCCCCTGCCAGGGGTGGGGATGGACCCTCTGGAATGCCCAAAAATCTAAACTGTCTGTGCCAAATGTCACTGTAGAAGCCAAGGGAGTTTTTTACTTTCTGACATTTAGGGGGTGAAGATGGAACCACAGATGCTCAACAATTCAGTCTGTGTAGACTGAAATTGCTTGCCATTGCCTGGAGAGCCTGAGAAAACACCAGTCCTCTCCTATCCTATTGGGGGGCAGGGATGGAGATCCAACTGTCTGACTATTCAGTCTCTGCTGGCTGAAAACACCTACAGTTGTCTAGAGAGGCTGGTGCTTTATGCCCCCAGCTTCTTCCCTGCTGGAGGTCAGGCTGGAGCCTAGGCTATGTCTGTAATCCAATCTGTGTGGAAAGATGTCAGTTCCTACCATGACTGTGATTTTCAATGAGCCCTGCTTCCTCTCTTGCTGGGAATAGAGTTAAAACAGTGGCTACTTGCCTCTTTCTCACTTTGATGGGTTCAAACCTTAACTGTTCTTAAGATTGTACTTTAGCCAGCCAAATTTACTAATCAGTGCCCAAACATGTCTTCCTCCCCTGTTTTTGGGAAATGGAGCTTCTAACTCCAACCAGGGAATAGCTCTCAAGGCATCTTGCCCCACCAGTGGGGATTGGGCACTGGTGTCTCCAGTGTGGAGTGCTCTGTTTACAAATCTTCACCACAGGTGGGCAGTCTCCTCCTTGCGTTCTTCCAAGGATTTTGTAGGGTAACATTTTGGTGCCCTAAGCCCACAAACAAGTGATTTAGATAGATTTGGCTGAGTGCTAACTGCACTGTAGGATGAGCTGATTCTTGGAACTCCATTCTATGTCATCATCTTGGCCTTCCCTCCTGTAAATAGGACCTTTTGATGAGTCCACTTCAGGTAAGGAGTGGCCCATGTCAATCAAGAAGGGTCTTAATCCCTTTATCAGAGTCCTTTAAAGTAGAATGCAATTCTAACAGAGAAGAAGTCACAGGGGGAGAAGCCAGAAGCTGAATGTCAGTGGAACCTGAGTGAGAAGGGAGAGGCCAGAAGAGGTTGCAATGTCTATTGCCACGTGACAGAAAACTTAAGGACCAAAGATCACAGTAGCTAGTCCCAGAATATGAGTCTTTAGGAAGAAAACATTGACTTGATAATCCTTTGATTGGACTATTCCCTAACCTAGTTAATTAATTTCCATCCTTTAAACCAACCCATGGCTTGGTCTTTGCTGGAGCAGTCAAGGAAACTAAAACTGTAGAATTTTAGTTGGCCAGGTGTGACAGTTTGAGATTATTTTTGTGAATCCCCCAAAGAGAAAGTTTATGTTTGTAAACTAATCTATTCTTCTAGATGTGAAAACTTTTCATTTTATTTAATTTAGTGAAGGGCCTCTGATTAAGCTTACTTGATAAAATCAATTTTTAGGATTTCTGATTGGGCCACATTAGGAGGGATAACTCAGGATGAGTCCCCTTTCTTTGGTAGACTGTCACTCAAGATGACACACAGGAAGAGAGAGCTCTGCCATTTTTGATCCTGGGGCCCCTGGAATAGATAAGCCATTGACCTGATAGTTTACAGGTTACCTTGGGAAGAGAGCCAAGCCTGATACAGAAGCCCAGAGAGAAACAAACTCTATGCCAGGAGAGAGAAGAAGCCCTGAGAGACAAGCGCTATGCCAACCTGAAGTTGAGAGAAAGGAATCCTAAAGGGGAAGGCTAAACCCTTGCAGAGATCAATGACTATCTTGCTTCAACATGTGGCAACTGACTTTGATGAGAAAGCAACCTTGAGTTGGACTCTTAAGGGCCTTGTAACTGTAAGCTTTTACCTGAAATAAATACCTACATAAAATGCAACAGATTTCTGGTACTTTGCTTCAGCACCCCTTTGGCAGACTAATACACAAGGTTTTCCCCCCATCACTTGAAAAATGCCCTTCTAATACCTTTTTGTATCTCTTTTCACTTGAAAATTGACCTGAAAATTATACTAATTCTTATCCTTTGAATGTAACATTCATTTTAATCCTGGTTACTTTTAGTATTTATTTTTGCAATTTTTTGCCTTGCCCTACTATGTCATATCTAAATGTAAAAGTTTCAATAGATTGGCAATGCCTGTCTTCATAAAAAAATAACAGGGGAAGCAGATTTGGCCCAACAGATAGGGCATCCACCTACCACATGGGAGGCCCAAGTTTCAAACCCAGGGCCTCTTGACCCATGTGATGAGTTGGCCGATGTGAAGTGCTGATGTGTGCAAGGACTGCTGAGCCTTGCAGGAGTGTCCCCCGTGTAGGGGAGCCCCATGCGCAAGGAGTGTGCCTGTAAAGAGAGCTGCCCAGTGCAAAAAAAGTGCAGCCTGCCCAGGAATGGTGCTGGACATACAGAGAGCTGACACAGCAAGATAATGCACCAAAAAGAGACACAGATTCTGGGTGCCACTGACAAGAATACAAGCGGACACAGAACACACAGCAAAAGGACACAGAAAGCAGACAACTCAAGGGGTGGGGAAGGGAAATAAATAAAAAATAAATCTTAAAAAAAAAAAAACCAGACCAATAGCATTTTGCCTGAAGAGAACAGATATTTATTTATACTTTTGTGGCAAGAAGAAATCATATTTCTACCTTTCTATCTGTAGCCAAAAAAAAAAATTTATAGTTTTTTCAATATACTTATCTTACTTTGATTTTGCTTAATTTTGGATTTTAATAATTCTCCCAATTGTATTAGCATTTACATAATGCAAAATGAAATACTTTCCATAATGTTACCTGAACTGAGAGCATACAAAAAGGAAAGGGACCAATATATCTTAGGATATTGACTCAACATTATGTTTTTCTCTTGCTAAACATTTCCAAACTGCTAACAAGAAAGAAGTATTAATTAGTGTCTAAATTATCTAATTTATGGTGGATCTTGTAGTGATGAGTTTTCCTCCAAAAACACTTGTAACCACAATTTTTGGTAGTGCAGTCAATCCTCATTATTTGTGGATTCCATATTTGTAAATCAGTTTCCTAGTTAAACTGTATTTGTAACCAAGATCAATGCCGGCAGTGTTTTCATTTGCAGATATGCACAGAGCAGTGAAAATGTTTGAGTCACCTGTTGTGCTTATTCCAGCTGGAGGCAATCAAGTCTACATTCTGCTTCCTTGTTTCAGTTCTAATTTTATATACTTCTTTTGTGGTACAATACTTCCCTTCCACTACCAAACACTAGTATCATCTTCACTGTCTTATACATTTTGGCCCTTACAAGAATTATGAGAGCAATAATTTTGCATATAATAATACTAATATACAAAAACTGAAAGAATTAATCACCAGCAAGATGTCATTGACAGAAATGTTCATGGAAGTCCTTTAGGCAGAAAGAAAATAATTTGAGATGGAAATAGAGATCTACAGAAAGAGGAAACACAAAATGACAAATACACTATTTGGAGTCATTATATTGACACTAGACAAAGTAAATTTCAGGTCAAAGAATATTAAAAGGAAAAAACCTGAATATATTTTCCTAATGATAAGATGGTCAGAAAATATGGAAGCCAAAAGGAACTGGCATCAAATATTTTCAATGCTTAAAATAGGAACTGTCAACCTAGAAGTCTATATTCAGCAAAAATATGCCTTAGGAATTAAGATGAAATCAAGACATTATTAGATGAAGGAAAACTAAAAAAAGTTGTTGGCAGGAGACCTACCCTGCAAGAACGGCTAGTGGAAATAGAAAGGAAATGATAAAAGAAAGAAATTTAGGACATCAAGAACAAAGAAACAAAAATGGAAACAGTAAAATTATACGTCAATATAATAAACGAATTGCATTTTGAGTTTTTTAAATTTATATTGACTGTTGAAGAATTTAACATTACATGATATTGTTCTCATTTATGTAGAGGAAATATTTAAGACAGGCATATTATAAAAGGGGAATGTAATGAGTCCTAAATGGATGTGAGATTTCTATTTTTCACTCAAAATTTCAAAATATCAATGCCATGAGACTGTGATAATTTATATATGTATAATCTAAGACCTAGCACAACCTCTAAATAAAATCAAAACCATAAAACAAACACAATATTATACAAAGAAATATACTCAATAATACTGTAGATAAATCAAAATGAAATCCTAAAAAAATGTTCAAATAACTCACAGGATTACAGGAAAATGGAAACAATAATTACATTATCCGCGTGGAGCTGGCCCATGCGCAGTGCTGATGTGCAAGGAGTGTCATGCCACGCTGGGGTGTCCCCCGCGTAGGGGAGCCCCACGCACAAGGAGTGCACCCCGTAAGGAGAGCCGCCCAGTGCGAAAGAAAGTGCAGGCTGCCCAGGAATGGCACCACACACACGGAGAGCTGACGCAGCAAGATGACACAACAAAAAGAAACACAGATTCACGTGCTGCTGACAACAACAGAAGCGGACAAAGAACATGCAGCAAATGGACACAGAGAACAGACAACCAGGAAGGATGGGGGGGGGGGAAGAGAAATAAATAAATCTTAAAAAATATATATATATATATAATTACATTATACATTAATATTAGAAATATACCCATTAAAAGAGAGATTAACACAGTGGATAAAAGGATGACCCAAGTATATGCTGCCTACAATAAGTTCACTTCAGATGAAATGATATAGGCAGGTTGAAAGTAAAAGGATGTGAAGTCATTTGGAGCCTATGACATCTTTTCTTAAACTGCAAATTCCTTTTCGGGAGTGGTTTGTGGGGAGGAATAAAACAGATCTTTCAGTTTACCTAGAGGTCAAAGCACTAAAGACTCAAATGTACCGCACAGAGTATCCTGGACGTAAGGAGTGGCCAGTCTTTACCAGAACAGAGCAATTCCCTTTCACAGATGTTTAGAGCATGCTTAAACTGGACAAAGTGAGGAAAGAAAATCACACTCATTCATTTATTTGACAAAAATGCATTGAATTTCTATTGCTAGCAGCTGTGTCAGACATATTCTAACAAAACAAATTAATTAATGAAATGAAAACCAATTCAGGTAAGTATTCTGAAGGGAAGGAAGATGCTGCAGGGATAGACCATAATAATGAGGAAGAGCTGTCTAATTGTTGTGGTCAGAGATAGCTTTTTAAGGGGTCGTATTTAAAATGAGACATGAGAAATGCAAGAGATGAATGCAAAGAGAAAGGGAGTAGATGATGGGGAAGAGTATCACAGGCAGTGGGTAGAGTACATAAGCACATACAAGAGCACTGAACATGGGAAAGAATTTTGCATGTTGAATAATAAATGGGAGGCTGAAGCCACTGGAAAATACAACAGAATTTTGACGAAATCTGCTCATAATGCCAGAAGTCTGTATTTTGTCTAGAAAATCAGTTGCTGCCTAAAGAGTACAGTCTTTGAAATCTTTCCTTACAGCATATGAAATAAAGTTGTTTTACAATTAATTTTATGAATATTGAAAAATACACTAATAGTCAAGTAATATGTTCCAGAATATATATTAAGAAGTGGATATCACCATCCCAGGGTCCACCAGATGGAGGAATAATACTGTGGACTTACTGGTATTCTACTATAGAATTCTTGTGACTCTAGCAATGGAAGAAATTGTATCATTGATGTGGTGGCAGTGCCCACGGTAGTTGCTGGAGGCAGGAAGAGGAAAGAAGAGATGTGATGTGAGGGCATTTTCAGGACTTGGAGTTGTCCTAAATGATGTTGCAGGGACAGATGCTGGACATTATATACCCTGCCATAACCCACTGAATGCACTGGGGGAGAGTGTAAACTGCAATGTAAACTATAATACATGTGGTGCAGCAGTGCTCCAAAATGTATTCACCAAATGCAATGAATGTGCCACAATGATGAAAGAGGTTGATGTGGGAGGAGTGGGGGAGAGTATATGGGAACCTCTTATGTTTTTTAATGTAGCATTTTTTGTGATCTATGTATTTTTTTAAAAAAGATAATTAAAAAATAAAAAAGACTCTATTAGCAAACTTTATACATAATAGTTATCTGCAAGAGATGTGATTTTTAATTGGTTTTGTATGCCATTCTGAATTATCTGATTTTTTTTAGGATGACTATGTATCACTTCTATAATCAAACATATATAATTTGTCATCTGGCTAAAATCAAAGGAAGAAAGAATATGGAGAAAAGTGGAATGAAAGTTCATTAACTTCTGTGATGGTGAGTTTTACACTGAACACTAAATGGCTCATTGGATTTCCAGTCAGTCAAAGGAAGAAATATTTTCCATAACAATTATGATTTATATGTTGCTGCAAATTGCTCTGCATTTCATACACATTCCTTTAGTTAAAAATCACTATCTTAGACTCCGAAAATCTGAGTTTTAGCATAACACCTGTGATAAATTGAACTTCAAATTTTGTCTAAGTCATGAAGAAAGATTTGCTAAGAATAGATTCCTCAAAACACATCATATACATTGATTTTAAGTAGTGGAGAGTGTTGATTAAAATGGGTGTAAACTTCTTGAAAGGGCACAGGAAGTTCTCAGGAGAGAATCCTAGGTTAAAGAATGAGAGCTTCTGAGTATGGAAAGCTACAAATATGCAAACACATAATCTGAGGAAGGAGACCAAATAACAGGGAGGTATCAGAGGACCCGGTGTCAAGGGCAAATTAGCATAATGACTTGACTCTCGTGGGACTGTCAGTAAGCTGTGGACTCTGAACTCTGAGCCCTGGAATAAAAGATACCTCCTACAAACCCTTAATAATCAGTTGTGTGAGGCAGTCTTCTCTAAGTTACCTGTAATCATTGACTCCATTTCTGCTTTCCAAAACTTACTTTGAGGTTAATGACTGCCATCAGTAAGGTAAGATTCTAGGACCAGAGATGAGTAGACCTTAGGCCTTAGAACTCCTCACAGGCACAGAACGATGTAACTCATTTGGAACATTGGGAATATTAGGGTGTTTGGGGTATCATGAAGAGAGTGTAAAGGCAACCAATAGCTGAAATCTGGGCTGATAGGGCAGAAACATACAGTAGGTTCTCAGGGCTTTTTACATCACATTTGGCCCCTAGTCCTCAAAAGTGGATTAAAAATATTATAGAAGGCAGTAAAATCAGTTTAGGAAATAAGGTTGGTGAACTTTGTTTAAAGTTTATCTCCCCATTTCAAAGTACTGTTTGAATTCCAGACAATCCTTAATCTCCAATTATTGAAACAATTTGCTCTTATTCTCCTGTAAAAGATTCCATTTCATACATGATCTATTTGGGTACTCAAGTTCCAGTCTGAAGGTAAAACATTTCTCATCCTCAAATAAAAAACCAAAGTTGTAGTTAGAATGAAGTGGATTTGGCCACTGATCTTACCTGCTGTTTTACATGGCCTTCCTTCTCTCCCACTTTCTTGTTTGCCTTTCCTTCTGTGCTAAGATTTAGGTAAGCACTGATGAAAGGACCTGTCGAATCCATCAAGGAACTCAATGTTTGCTAGTGATGCTCTATAGTAAGAAGGTAGCTTTTAAACAATGAGATTAGTTCTTTATTATTTATTAAACTATGACTTAGGGGATAGGATCATGAGGGCAAAACACTGCTGCTACCGTGGCAGAGTCTAAGAAGTTCCCAGGGAAAGGGACAAAGATGGATCTCAGGATAGACCAAGGGGATATTGGGTCAAGCTCAGCAAAACCTCTTTGGAAAAGAGGCATGGAACAGGGTCTTTTAAGATAAATTGGAATTTTCTGCACGGCTGTTTCCAAAGAGCATTCCCCAACCTCTGACTTTCCTCTATGGCTCCAAACAAAACAAAACTCCTTTGCTGTTTCCATTCTCAAGGCTTCCATCTGTTTCTCAAGGCTATTCCCTGTCCAAATTCTGATTGTGTTTGATCTCTGGCTTTGTCTTTATTATCTACACTTGTACTTTCCTCATCAGATCTATGGGGCACCTTTTCATTTTATTTTTGTAAATGTTATACATATGCATGTTTTCAAAATGAAAAATAGAAATGCCCTGCCCCACCCTACCTCTGATTCCTGCTCCTCAGAAATAACTAACACTTATGGCTGTTTCATTAATATTTATCTCCATATAGATAAACAGTAAGCTTATGCTGTTATCTTTTATTTTAGATTTATCATTTTTATATGTCATTCACTGACCCTCTTATATGGAAGGTGAGCATTTAACTTTCCTACACATATTCCACCTCCACATTCAGCACATAAACTTCTCTATTCTTGGTCTTAAGAGATTTTTATTATGAGTTTTAAGATGCATATTTTGGTTTGCATTATTATTATGTAAATATAATTAACAATTGAGCTATATAGGGAACTATGATCACATTTCACCTCTTGTGTGATTTTTCTTCTTTCCTGGAGTAAATAGTTGTTTTTCTGCTTAGATTTTATGTCTTCCTTTGCACCAGAAATATAAATTATGTTTCAAAACAAGTTGTTTTTTTTAAAATCTCTTTGAGACCTTCATTCTGATACTCTCTATCCACTTGATCTAATCCAGGGTATGATGTTCTGGGACTGCTCACAGCTATCATCCTTAACCATTACTGAAGGACTTCTGTCACCCTCTCATGCTCTATATACCCCTTCCAAATTTTATCTCTTTTAGCTCATTTGTGGGAACCCGTCTTTCTTTTTGGTTTATTCCCTCATTTTGGTGGTGCTTCTTTTTGAGTAGCTTCCTGGGAAAGGGTTGACCTGCTGTATTCGAACTCTTAAATGACTTTCTCTATCTTTTTTTTTTTCAATAAATTATTTTTATTTTTTTATTAAATTGTCTTTTTAATAAGGTACATAGATCACAAAAAATGTTATATTAAAAAATACAATGTAACATTATACCCCATCTCCCAACCCCCCACTCCTCACACATCAACAACCTCTTTCATCATTGTGGCACATTCATTGCATTTGGTGAATACATTTTGGAGCACTGCTGCACCACATGTATTATAGTTTACATTGCAGTTTACACTCTCCCCCAGTCCATCCAGTAGGTTATGGCAGGATATATAATGTCTAGCATCTGTCCCTGCAATATCATTTAGGACAACTCCAAGTCCCCAAAATGCCCCTGCATTTAGCATGATACCGCTGTGCACAGCTCTGTCTAGTACCTTGGGATTTTCCTGGTTTAACTGTACCTTAGAATAAACCTCCATTTTTCTGCCAGATTAGGAAAATGGTAACTGCTTGGACAGATTTGTGAGTGAGATCCAGGAGTCCAAGTGTTCTTCAGGTACATTTTCAACCAATTCTCCTTTTCTCCATCACATCCCCATACCTATTTAGAGAAGTACCTATCTCTCATTCTTGAAATTATCTGGATTGTATAATACAAATCATCTTCATTCTTGTCTTCTTCTAGGAACTGCTAGCTTCCTCACATCTGTTTAGTCAGTAGACATCCAACTGCTTTGAAATTTGTAAATGTTGTTGCCATCTTCCCTCTTCTCTTTTTCTTTCTATGTTTATAGGTGTTTTTTTTTTTTTGTTCTTATTTTACTTATACTTAAGTGGGGTATTATAAAGAAAAAGTGATAAATTTAACCTGCAGCCATTTAATCTGACATGTTTAATCAGAAAACCTAAGGCAAATATATATATACTTTATTTCTCTTTGTTTCTATTGGTAGAAAAAGAAAGTCCACATTAGCCTGCCTCAGGAATGGCTGGCTTCAACCACACTGGTGTTAACCACATAATCTTCTATCTGCTGGGCATTCCAGGCCGAGAAGATCTACACATGTGGATTTCCATTCCCTTCTTCATATCCTACATCTGTGCCCTACTTGGGAATGTTCTGCTCATTTTCATTATCCTCACTAAGAGCAGCCTCCATGAACCCATGTACCTCTTTCTCTCTATGCTGGCTGGAGTTGACGTTATCTTTGCCACTACCACAGAACCCAAGGCTTTGGCTATTTTCTGGTGCAATTATAGGGAAATTTCTCTTAATGGCTGCATTGCCCAGCTCTACTTCCAGCATTCATCCTTCATTTCTGAATCAGGCATATTGCTGATTATGGCATTTGACCGCTATATTGCAATATGTCACCCACTGAGATACACCATGATTCTCACTCACCCTCTGATTGGGAAAATAGGTGTCGCTATTTTTTTGAGAGCACATTGTACAATTTTCCCCATGATATTTCTTCTGAAGAGGCTTACCTTTTGCAGAACCAACATCCTCCCACACACTTTCTGCGAACACATTGGCTTGGCCAAAGTTTCCTGTGATGACATCCGCATAAATATCTGGTATGGATTTTTTGTATTAATGTCCACAGTAATCTTGGATGTTGTCCTCATTTTTGCTTCCTATGTTCTGATTCTCCATGCTGTCTTCCACATATCTTCCCAAGAAGCTCGCCACAAGGCTGTCAACACTTGCAGCTCACATGTCTGTGTCATCATTCTCTTTTATGGACCAGGAATTTTCTCAGTTCTCACTCAGCGCTTTGGACGCCACATCCCAATACATATCCATATCCTGCTGGCCAATGTCAGCATGCTTGCTCCACCCCTGCTGAATCCTATCATTTATGGAGTCAAGACTAAGCAGATACGAGACCAAGTGCTTTCTGTATTATGTCCAAAGCAAAAATGACTTTGGGGATGGCAGATACTGACTTCTCAGAAATTGTGGCCCTCCATTAGATACGTTTTGCCACAAGTGAACAAGAGAAGACCAGTAGGTCCTCTGGAGCAAATTTCCTGAAGCTGTAGGACAAGCTTTTCTAATAAAACTGAAATCTGAGCCTGTGGGTGGATGGACCTTCCCTACAGCTCATTATTGGGGGAATGGACATTATTAATAGCCATGTCTAACTCTATAAAATTCAGCTTAACTTTGGAAATAGTCAATTTACCACTGCATCTCCTTTAGATAAATAGTAAGTTTTCTGTCTTGTGTTATGTCAACCCGTGAGACACCTCACCACATCTATGGACACCCACTTAAAACCTGCATTTCTTCACATGTGTTCTGAAGGTAGGATGAGCATTAAGAGGACATTTAGGGAGTGGTGCTCCTAATTTTTTATTTTGGGGGAGCTGTCTTTCAAAATGATATAGAACACAGCGATCTGTTTCAAGCCTTTCCAGCAATGATTTCCACATCACTTTCATGGAATCTGTGCTTCACCCTCAGGAAACAGTGTTCACCTCTAATTTTTTCTGTGTTCAGCCATATTTTCAAATGTCTTTGTGTATTTGTTCTAAGTGATCTGTTTGCTTGGAATGACCTCTCCCCTCCCCACTATTCATCTTTCAAGGTCCAGTGTGATGTTACTGACTCCCTGAGGTCATTATGAACCATCTCATCTCAGGGGAGGCACTACTTCCTCTAGGAGAAAACACATTATTGATACTTCTTTTTGAAACAATTACTTTTCTCCAGATATGGACTTCTTAGAAAAGCAATAAGAAAATTAAAGTTGTCTAAATCCCACCACGTGGAGAAATTTACTGTTATTTTGTTGTATATCCTTACAGATTTTATATAAAATCATTATTCTTACTTACATTATAACTGTAACTGTAACTATATACACACCCACATATTCCTACCTTATGCATTTCCTGTAACATAGTATTCTCATGTAGTTCTATGTTGTGACCATATTTACATGACAATATATTTATACATCCATAATAATTTTAATGGCTATATTGTATATCTTTTAATTATTTATTAAGATGGCATGTTTCTTAAAATTCCTTTTATATTGGACTATGATTTTTTATTTGCCAGGTTGTCCCTCATTATTGGGGTTCTTTAAAGGTAGGAATGGCCTTTTAGTCATGCTTGTTTCTCTATTGCCTTGCCCAGGACCCAGGACCGAGTAGACATCAAATCAATTGTTGTTAAGACAATTGGAAAGTATTGGTAAGCCATAAAGAAGATTACTTGGTGATAAAAATTGCAAAGGAAAATCGCATTTAGAGAAGTTATTACTAATTTTCACCTCTTGTCAGCAATGCCCAACAGTACCAAAGTTACTGCATTTTTACTAGCGTTTAGTAAGTAGTTCCACTTTAACAAATTTATAATGTGATAGGGTAAAATCACTTTCTCACTATCCTTTTATTTCTTTTTTTAATTTTATTTTTTATACCTTTTTTATTAAAGTTAATAGATCACAAAGAATGTTATATTAAAAAACATTTAAAAACCCCATAAAAAACATGAGGTTTCCATATAACCCATTCCCACCCCCCCAAAAATTGTATTTTTTGAAGATATATACATCACAAAAAAATGTTACAATAAAAAATATAAGAAGTTCTGTATATCCCACCACCACCCCAACCCACTCCTCCCACACCAACAACCTCCTCCATCATTGTGGCACACTCATCACACTCAGTGAACACATTTTGGAGCACTGCTGCACCACATAGATAAAAGTTTACCCTGTAGTTCATGCTCTCCCCCAGTACATTCAGTAGGTTAAGGCAGGATATATAATGTCTAACATCTGACCTTGCAATATCATTTAGGACAACTCAAAGTCCCCTAAATGCCCCTATATCACATCTCTTCTTCCCTCTCCCCGCCCTCAGCAAATACTGTGTTCAATTTCTTAAACTCAATGCTACAATTTCTTCTATTACTAGTCACAATAGTTTTATAGTAGATTATCAGTAAGTCTACTCTAATCCATACTCTATTCCTCCATTCTGTGGACACTGGGATGATGATGTCCACTCGACTTCTAGATCAAGAGGGGCTTAGATTCCACATGGATGATGGATGCAATTCCTCTGTTTGCTGTTGTTGGCACTCTTGATTCCCTGGTATGGTGGGTGACCATCTTCACCTCCCTCTTAGCTGACCTGGGTAAGTTCAATGAACCAGAGAGTAGGAGTCACAACTCTGCTGAGGCTCAGGTCCCAGCTGGCACCTGGCCAGTCCAGAGATTCAAGTCCCCTGAGTATGCACTATCCCTAGCACCAACCACAGGTTCAGTAAAAGTGACAAGAGACGAATAGGAAGGTCACATCTAAGTCCAGTTCCATCATACTCAGGAGCACAAATTCCAAAGTAGGGCCCTCTGACATGGCACAGAGATCCAAATCCATCTGCCATGACCATATACCTTGTGGATCTCCATAGCCTTCAGGAGAACCAGCATCTTGGGTTTTATCTACTTTGGCTCTCTAGGGTCCTGCTGAAGTGTGTGTAAGTATGACCCCTCTGATGACCTCTGGACTCTTTTTGGAAGACTCTTACCCATATAAACTCATTTGTCTTTGCCTCTTCCCCCTTTTATTTAAGGTCAAAAAGCAGTTTTTAACACTTGATCCAATATGTAGGCTGAGATAATCTGCCAATCTGAGTCAAGGTCTCTTTCTAGTTGCATCACTTGTTAGTGATTGGTAGTAATCTCTCGGTGCTAGGGAGGATCATCCCCAGGAATCATGTCCCATACTGGGGGAAGGTAATGCATTTACATGCTGAGTTTTGCATAGAGAGTGGCCACATTTGAGCAACATGGAGACTTTCAGGAGGTAACTCTTATGTACTCTGCAACTCTAGGCTTAGTTCATATTTCAGGCACACAGGCTCATAAGCATAGTCATCAGTATCAAGGGCTCATTATTGGACCACTTTTCCTTGTTGGTCTTTGCCATTGCACTTGGGGGATTACTGTTGTTCCATTGGGGAATGTGACAGAGCTCCCTGGGTAGGAACTCAGTACTCCCTCAGATGACGTTTGTAACTGTAGCTATTATTAATATAGCCTATGCACAAATTCAAAATTGTTTCCAAGTGTAACTAGTCTCTAGAAATCCAAATAAGTAATATAGGCCCTACAGTCTTTGAATGTTCAGAAAGGATGTAAGACTGAATGTGTATTCAAGGTTGCATCCAGATGGAATGTGGAGGATATGCTAATTCAAACTCACCTGAAATGTGGAGGATATGCTAATTCAAGCTCACCTGAAATGTGGGGGGTTCTTTAATTGAAAACCTATCTAGTACTCAGACAAACACTTAACTAACAAGGAAAGTCATTTTCTTTCAAAAGGGCACTACTTAAATCCCAACCCTTATATCTTTTCTGTATAAAAGGGAACCTAAAATTCTATCTGGGGCTCGGTTTTTATTAGGACAGGAGTCCGCCAAGTCCAGCTGGTTGAAATAAATCAACTTCCTTCTCAGAGTTCTCGTGTCCTAGCCTTCGATACCGCATACACCCGACTTCTCTACAACACTATAAAAATACCCAACATATATCAGAACATTCTTATGTCCTCTATGTATATGCCCTGGAGAACTCCCCCCCATCATGTGCCCCCATCAATAACACCCCACACCAGTGTTCCTCTCCTGCCATAGTTGAACCTTTCTGTGGTCCAAAACTTCTTCAACAATGATGCCTAATATATTGCCAAATTCAATTAATAGGAAATTGAAATATATTGATGGGTTTAAAGTTTAGAAATAGAAGACATAATAATTTAGAACTACTAAAATAAAGTAAAAATAAATAAAATGAAAAATATTATAAAGCTTTTTTCAAACATTTTGCCTTTCATCACTCTAGTAGGTGTTGCCCTGTAAATACAGTGGCAAGGCACATTCTTTCATTTCTTCCTCAGTGTCTGATGTGGGCTATGGGTGGGATGCTCTTTGTCTCTTCAGAGATAACCTTAACCTAAGCTGTCTGTCCTGACTTGTGGGTGTGGGATGGTGAGAGGCTGCAGCCCTGCCCTTGGTAACCTTGGCAACTACTCCAGTCCCAGGAAACAGTTTATCAATGCAAACTCTATAAACTTTAAATACACAGGGAAAATGCAAACCAAATGTGCCAAAAGCTTATCTAGAATGTATAAAGTCCATGCTAAAAGCTTACCTAGGATGTGGAAGATATATGCTAATTCAAGCCTAATGAGAACTGAAACAAAAGGACCATTTGGCCTTTCCTCTCTGTATAAAAAGAACTCAAAAATCTTGTTCAGGGCTTGGGATTGAAACAGAAAGCTCCAGAGTCTGGCCGGCCATCAATAAATCATTTTTCCTTCTCAAAATCATTCCTGAGTCCTGGTCTTTCTATACGCAAATAATTGAACCTAGTATCAAATTCTACAATATGTCTATATCCTTTCTTTTCTTTTTTCCTAATTTTTAATTTTGTCTTCAAAAAAGTTTTAGAGCACAGTAATTCGCATACACAATACGGGGAACTCCCATATGTCCAACATCAAACCCTTTTCCTCTTTCCCCAGCTTTAATCATTTTACATCTTCATGTTATATTTGCTGCAGCTGATGTTCAGATTTTGAAACATAGTTATCAAACATGGTTCCATTTTGGTTTACATTATGGTTTATATTTTAGACTGTATGCATTTCTAAATTTTTATCTTCCTTATATTTGACACTATGGTTTATATTTTCACTTACAGACTTTTATACACTTTTTATACACTTTGTAAGTTAACTTGTCCTATATCTATCATTGAATGATCTTGTGGAGCATTTCCATTGTCCCCCAATTGCCCTGCTTCCATCTATTCTATACCTCTTTTCCCATCCCCTCAGGGCCCAAAGTGACAATCAATCTTCTCTACTTGAGGGACCAGATTTACAGATACTGCAACAATGCTGAGGGTTGGACTTACTAGACTGCCTTATCTAATTGGGAGCAAATGATTCTCTGGAGAGACACAGTTCCCTCTATTTGGGAACATCAGGTCTCCCCAGGATGTGGATACACCTTCACATTCATTGTATGGGTCTCCACCCAATGATATAACATACTATGACAAAATGAGCACTCACACACTCCCTAGAAGCTTGCCCCTGTACTCAATCCCCCCTCCCCCCCGCCTTAAGCACCTTAAACATGTAATCATTATATTTTCTAAAGAGATTTCTCAACATTATAACTTCAAATATACCTGACTTCTACCATATTCAACTGTTCCTCCCACCCTCCCTCCAATTCTTTGGGCCATCTGGCCCATCCTGCCATCCCTAGCCCCCCTCAAGCCCACAAATCGCCACCCTATGCCCTCATCTTATCCCTTCCCTGTACAAATACTTACCTCCAGCTTATCATGGGAATTCACCCATGTAGGCATCAGCTCACAACATTCCTCTCTCCCCAAAATTATTTTAAGCCTATCTTCCAGTCTCTCGCTCTCTGAGACAGCTTGGTTTGCTTGTTTCATATCAGAGAGGTCAGTAGTATTTGTCCTTCAATGCCTGACTTGCTTCACTCAACTTAAGGTCCTCAAGATTCATCCATGTTATTACATGTGCTTGTACTGTGTTTTTTGTTTTAGCTGAGCAGCATCCCATTGTATGTATATTCCACATTTTATTTATCCATCCATTGGTTGAAGGGTTGATTCCAACTCTTGGCAATAGTGAATAATTCTGCTATGAACATTGTTGTGCATATGTAGGTTTGTGTCCTTATCTTCAGTTCTTCTGGGTAGATCCAGCAGTGGAATTGGGTCATATGGCAAATCTATAGCTAACTTTTTGAGAAAATGCCAAACTGTCCTCCTGATTGGCTGGATCCTTCTGCATTCCCACTGGCAGTGGATGAGTGTTCCCTTTCCTCCACACCCTCTCCAGCTATTGTAGTCTTCTGTTTTTTTTGTTAACTGCCAGTCTTATGGGAGTTAGATGGTATCTCACTGTAGTTTTGATTTGCATTTCCGTAATGGCCAGCAATTTTGAGCATTTATTTATGTGCTTTTTAGCCATTTGTATTTCTTCTTTGAGAAGTGTCTGTTCAAATCTTTTTCCCAGTTTTTAAATGGGTTGTTTGTCTTTTTGAGATGTAGGAGTTCTTTATATTTATATATGCAGGATATAAGTCTCCTATCAGATATATGGCTACCAAATATTTTCTTTCATTGTGTAAGCTCTCCACTTTCTTGACAAACATCTTTGAGATGCAAAAGGGTTTAATTTTGAGGAAGTCCCATTTATCTATTTTTTTCTTTCACTGCTCATGCTTTTTCCTATTACATTTCCTATTACAAGGTACTGTAGATACTTCCCTACATTGCTTTCCAAGGTCTTTACAGTCTTGGCTCTTACATTTAGGTCTTTGATCCATCTTGAGTTGATTTTTTAATAAGGTGTGAAATGGTAATCCTCTTTCCTTCTTTTGCATATGGGTATCCAATTATCTAGGCACCATTTGTTGAAGAGGCCATTCTCTCTGAGTTGAGTGGATTTGGTGGCCTTGTTGAATATGAGATGATTGTATATATGAGGATCTATATCAAGACTTTCAATGCAGTTCCATTGATCAGTGTGTCTATCCTTGTGCCGATACCATGCTGTATTCACTACTGTAGCTTTATAGTATGTTTTGAAATCAGGTAGTGTGATCCTCCAGTTTCATTTTTCTTTTTCATTATGTCTTTGGCTATTCAGGGTCTCTTTCCTTTCCAAATAAAATTCTCAGTTAGTTTTTCTAGTTCATTAAAAAATGCTGTGTTGATATTTATTGGGATTGCATTGAACTTGTAGATCAATTAAATTTTGGTAGGATAAACATCTTAATATTTAGTCTTCCTATCCATGAATAGGGATTTATTTAGGTCTTCTTTGATTTCCTTGAACAGTGTTGTGTAGTTTTCTGTGTATAAGTCTTTTACATCTTTAGTTAAATTTATTCCGAGGTATTTGATTTTTTAAATTTACATTGTAAATGGTATTTGCTTCATTTAATGTGTTGTTGAATACAATTAGCAAATATTTTGTTGAGTATTTTTGTGTCTAGATTCATTACTGATTGGTCTGTAATTTTCCTTTCTTGTGGTGTCTTTGTTTGGCTTTGGTATTAGGGTAATGTTGGCATCATAAAATGAGGTGGGCAGTGTTCCTTCTATTTCAATTTTTTAGAAGAGTTTAAGCAAGATTTGTGTTAGTTCTTTCTGGAATGTTTGGTAGAATTCACCTATGAATCCGTCTGACCCAGGGCTCTTCTTAGTTGGGAGGTTTTTAATGACTGATTCTATCTCTTTACTTGTGGTTGGTTTGTTGAGGTCATTGATTTCTTCTTTTGTCAATGTAGGCTGCTTATGTGTTTCTAGGAATTTGTCCATTTCCTTTAAATTGTCATTCTTGTTGGCATATAGTTTTTCAAAGTATCCTTTTATGATAGTCTTTATTTCAGTGGGGTCAGTGTTGATATCCTCTTTCTCATTTCTATTTTCTGTATTTGCATCTTCTCTCTTTTTTTCTTTTTTAGTCTAGCTAATGGTTAGTCAATTTTATTGATCTTCTCAAAGAACCAGCTCTTTGTTTTGTTATTTTTTTCAAGTCTTTATTATTTTTTTCTTCATTTAGTTCTGCTCTGATCTTTGTTATTTCTTTCTTTCTTCTTTCTTTGGCATTAGTTTGTTGTTTTCTTAGTAATTCCTCCAATTGTGTAGTTCTTCAATTTTAGTTTTTTATGCTTTTTTGATGTATGAATGTATGGCTATGAATTTCCCTCTCAGTACAGCTTTTGTTGCATCCCATAAGTTTTGTTATGTTGTGTTATCATTTTCATTAGTTTCAAGGTAGTTATTGATTTCTGTTGAGATTTCCTCCTTGACCCACTGTTTTTCTAAGAGTGTGTTGCTTAACTTTCATATCTTGGTGTGAAATCTGGGCCTCTGGCCCTTGCAGATTTCCAGCTTCATTCCAGAGAAATTATTTTTTATGATTTCAATCTTTCTGAATTCATTGAGACTTTCTTTGTCACTTAGCATGTGGTCTGTCTTGGAGAATGATCCATGTGCACTTTGGAAGAATGTGTATACTGCTGTATTTGGATGTAATGTTATGGATATGTCTATTAGGTTCAGATTCTCTAATACATTGTTCAAAGTCTTTGTTTTTTTATTGATTCTCTTTTGAGATGTTCTGTCCAAGGGTGATAGTGATGTGTTTAAGTCTCACACTATAATTATAGAGGCATCTATTCCTTCACTTCTTTTCTCCAGTGTTTGCCTCACATATTTACAGGTGCCCTTTTTAAGGGCATAAATGTTTATGATTGTTCTTTCTCCTTGAAAGATTATCCCTTTCACATATATATAGTGTTCCTCTTTGTCTCTCACAACAGTTTTGCACTCAAAGTCTATTTAGTCCGATATTAATATAGCTACACCTGGCCTTTTTGGGTTATTGTTTGCCTGTAAGATTGTTTTCCAGCCATCTACTTTCAATCTCCTTGAATCCCTGGGTCTGAGATGTGTTTCTTGTAGACAGCATATAGATGGGTCATATTCCTTATCCAACCTTCCAATCTGTGTCTCTTAACAGGTGAGTTTAATTCATTAACATTCAGTGTTATGACTTTCAAGGAATTACTTATATTAGCCATATTTTCTTTGGATTTGTGTTTGTCATATATTGCTTCATTTTTTTTTTCTCTTTTTTCATTTTAGTCCATCTTACACTCTCCTCCAACTCTGTCTCTCCTATTTTTTCTTTCCTCCTGAAGAACTCCCTTTAGTATTTCCTGAAGGGCAGGTTTTTTTGTTGTTGTTGCTGGCATACTCTCTTAGTTCTGTTTATCTGTGAATATTTTGAACTCTCCATAATTTTTGAAGGCTAGCTTTCTGGATAGAGTATTCTTGGTTGGAAATTCTTTTCTTTTAGCACCTTGACTATGTCATACCACTGCCTTCTTGCCTTAATGGTTTCAGATGAGAAATCAGCACTTAATCTTAGGGAGCCTCCTTTGTATGTGATTGTTCTCTTTTCTCTTGCTGCTTTTAGTATTTTCTTTTTGTCTTGCACATTGGATAATTTGACAAGTATATGCCTTGGGGTAGGTCTGTTGGGATTTATGCTGTTTGGAGTGTGTTGTGCTTCCTGGACATGTACAGATATCTGTCTCAATAGGTTTGGAAAGTTTTCAGCCATTATTTCCTCCCAAACCCCTTTCCCTTCTCTTCTCCTTCTAGGATGCCAATAATGCATATGTTTGTGAATTTTGCATTGTCATTCAGGTCCCTAAGTCCCTGCTGGATTTTTCTATCTTTCTATTTATGAATTCTACTATCTGTCTGATTTCAGATGTACTGTCTTCCATATCACTAATTCTTTCCTCTGCCTCTTCAAATCTGCTGTTATTTGCTGAGAGTATATTTTTGATTTCTTGGATTGTGCTGTTGATCCCCATCATATCCATTATCCTTTTTGTGCATGATTACAATTTCTTCTGTATGCTCTCCATGTGTTTTCTTAATATGCTTAATCACTTCCTTCACTTCATTGATTTGGTCCATGATATATGTTTTAAGAGCTTTAATTATTTGTTCGGTGTCCCACTTCTCTTCCTGGTTTTAGTTTGTTCATTGGATTGGGCATGTTTTCCTGATTACTGGTATGGTCTGTAGTTTTTTGTTGGTCATCATTTTATCTTGTTGGGATTAATCAGTTGATTAGCTTCTTCATCTCAGGGTTTAATTAGTTGTTGTTTTTGTGTGTGTATTAAGTTTTCTCTTTGCCACTTTGTTCTTCTTATTCTATTTCCTTGTTGTGGGCTAAATTCCCTTGAGCAAGCACTAATTTTGCTGCAGTCTTTCCAGATCAACACCCAGAAAACTCCTGCCTTGTAGGTTCCTGAAACAGCCCGATCTGGCAGAATTCTGTCACCACACAGCCGATCTTTTGTGGGAGAGATGACGACAGTGTACTTACTCTGATGCCATCTTGCTCCACCTCCTCGTAATCCTTTAATTTGAAATTTTTTCACTAACAGTGGTATTGAACAATTTTTATTGTGCTTTTTGGATATGTTGCATTTCTTTGTGAGTTAATAGTGACCTTTTTTTTTGGACTTGTGTAAAGCTTACTATATAACTTGTTTAATCTTTATTTCAGACCCATTATTGTTTCTATTCCCATTTTTTTTAACATTTATTTTTTATTTATTTCTCTCCCCTTCACCACCCCCCAGTTGTCTGCTCCCTGTGTCCATTAACTGTGTGTTCTTCTGTTTCTGCTTGTGTTCTTGTCTGTGGCATCGGGAATCTGTACCTCTTTTTGTTGCATCATCTTGCTGTGTCAGCTCTCCATGTGTGTGGTGCCACTCCTGGGCAGGCTGCACTTTTTCATGCTGGGTGGCTCTCCTTATGTGGTGCACTCCTTGTGCATGGGTCTTCCCTACACAGGGAACACCTCTGCGTGGCATGGCACTCCTTGTGAACATCAGCACACCAGTTCATCACATGGTCAGGAGGCCATGGGTTTGAACCCTGGACTTCCCATGTGGTAGGCAGACACTCTATCCATTGAGCCAAATCTGCTTCTCTCTATTCCCATTTTATAAGCACATAATTTGAGGCTCAGAGCAGATACATAACTTCCCCAAGGTAGTAATATTTATTGCAATTATTTTCTCAGGTTAAGTTTTCATTTCTGCAATTTTCTTTGTTTTGTTTTGTCAGCTTTCATTTTACCTAAAAGATGACATAAAATATTTTCAAAATCATCAGTTTTTTTGTTTGTGAATGTTATTGCTTTAATCACAGAGGATTTTCTTCAATTAAGATTTCATCATTGTTTACTTAGAGTATCTTCTAGTTTTTTCATGTTATAATTTTTTATATTTAACCATTCAAAAACTTATGCTGATAAATAAGCAAAATTAAACAAAAGAAGACATATTTCAGTGACCCATGACTATACCTGAAGCATAATTGTTAAATTTTACATCATTTTTTCAGTATTTTAAACATAATTATATGATTACATCTTTCTGCACATGTGATATTGTTAACTCTTTTCTTGAAAATATAAAACAATGTTTGTCGTACAATAAAAAGTGGTGCAAATTTTCTATTCAATATGTTATATGAATTAAGAAAAAGGTTTTTTATTATCTTTTTTAAAAGATACATAGATCACACAAAATGTTACATTAAAAAATATAAGAGGTTCCATATACCCCACTCCCCACACTCCCCCCTCTTCCCACATCAACAACCTCTTTCATTAGTGTGGTCCTTTCATTGCATTTGATGAATACATTTTGGAGCAGTGCTACACAGCATGGATTTTGTTTTACATTGTAGTTTACACTCTCCCCCAGTACATTCAGTGGGTTATGGCAGGATATATAATGTCCATCATCTGTTTCTGCAATATCATTTAGGACAACTCCAAGTTCTTAAAATGCCCCCACATCACATCTCTTCTTCCCTCTCCCTGCCCTCATCAACTACGATGGCCACTTTCTCCACATCAATTCTACAGTTTCTTCCATTACTAGTCATAATAGTTCTATAGTAGAATATCAGTAAGTCAACTCTTATCCATATTTGGGTGGGCAGTGGTAGTGCAGGATGAGGGTAGCACTATGCCCTAGCTATCTCATTTTTTCTTTCAAGCAACCCAGGTTGACTTACCCTCCATGTCCAATTTTAAGCAATTCTCTTCTTTCTCTGTAATTCCTAATAGCATGAATAATTCTAATCATGTAAAGGAATGATCCATACTATTGCATTATATAGATATCATATATAAGATTGAACTATTGAACATATTGGTTTTTCCCAAGTATTTTATAGAACATCATGATACACAATGGCTAAAGGATAATGTTTTTAAAAGGTAAGACCATGAATTTCATACAGATATAAAATACACATGGGTCAAAGGTTTTATTTAACTGTTAATTAATTTAGAGAGCAGTAAGATGTTACAACTGGTTCAAAAGAATTCTTAAAGTACCTCACATACATACATACATATATATATAATGCTGAAATAAATTTGTTTAAAAGATGCAAAACTGGGAAAACAGGTCAACATTCACAGGGCAATAATCAACTGAATCTCCATCAGGCACAATTTGTATTCCTATAGATAGGAATAATTTTTCACAATTGTCAGTATTCCACAATTTATAGAGTTGCAAAATAACTCAAAGACAAGGTAAAGCATAAAGATTCCATAGAATCAGATAACCTGGACAATGACTGCTTTTCTTCTGAAGACATCTAGTATTCTTTTTTGATCCATTTCACAATTTTTCTCTACAGAATATTATACCTATCTTTTTTTCCCACAGTCCAAGTAACTTGATTGAAAAATAAAACTTTTCAACAATGTTCAACTGTAACTTGATTGAAAAATATATAGCCACTAGCATTACTTCCCTGATAAATATATCTACTAATGAATTTCTTTGCTGCCAGCTTTACATCTCTTTACTCCATTCTCTTTCTGGCCAATATAGTGGTATCATTTCATGTTTGAAATTCTTCCATAGATACAGATTTACAGCCTAGACTCCAGAAACAACTTAATTTAACATGATATATATAAATATTAGCTATCTGTCTTTTTCCTTTCATTTGTTCTATTCCAACTGTACTTCTTCATTTTCCATTGTTTCCCAGCATGAATTCTGCCCTTTATTCAGACTGAACTACTGTAACCAAAGGCATTATAATTGTCTGGTCTTATTAGCAACATCCTGAAAATCATCACAGATCTCATGGTACCCTATCTACATACTTCAACCCAAGGAGAAGAACTTTGTATAGGTTGTTGATGTACTTTCATGATGAAGTCATTTGAGGTGCCAGTGTTTTTAATTTTGTTGAGGTATGATTTGTCTAATTTTTTCCTTTTGCTGCATGTACTTTGGATGTAAAGTCTAAGAAACCATTACCTGACACAAAGTCCTGAAGATACCTCCCTATATTTTCTTCTAGGTTTCTTAGAATTCTGGCTCTTACTTTTAGGCCTTTGATCCATTTTGAATTGATTTTTGTATATTGTGTGAGGTAAGTGTCCACCTTCATTCTTATGCATATGGGGATCCATTTTTCAAAGCACCATATGCTGAAAAGACTATTTCCCCCTATTTAGTGGTGTTTGCCCCCTTGTCAAAAATCAGTTGGCCATAAATGGGAGGTTGATTTTTTGAATTATCAATTCATCTTCTTTGGACTATATGCTTGTCCTTGTGCCAGTAGCAGACTGTAATAAGTTTTAAGATTAGGAAGTGCAAGTCCTCCAGCTTCATTCTAATTTTTCAAGATGGGTTTGACTATTCAGGCTCCCTTCCATATAAGTTTGATGGTTGGCTTTTCCATTTCTGTAAAGTAGGTTGTTGAAATTTTGATTGGAATTGTTTTGAATAGTTAAATAATTTTATGTAGAATTGACAACTTAACAATATTTAATCTTCTAATCCATGAATATGGGATGGCCCTCCTTTTAGATCTTCTTTGAATTCCTTAACATTGTTATGTAGTTTTCTGTGTACAAGTCCTGTACATCCCAATTTACATTTATTCTTAGATATTTGATTCTTTTAGCAGCTATCATAAGTGGAATTTTTCCTGAATTCTTCTTTCAGTTGTTCATTACTAGTGTATAAAGGCACTACTGATTTTGAGGTGTTGATCTGGGTACCCCACAACACTGCTAAATTTACTTATTTTTACTTTTTGGCTCTAGGAGCTATTAATAAAAGATGCTTGTCTGGAATTTTCTTATCTTGTAGTTATCTTTACCCAGCTTTGGTATGAGGGTGATGCTGGCTTCATAGAATGAATTAAGGCCTGTTCTCTTCTCTTCCAGTTTTTAGAAGATTGTGAGTAGGGTTGATGTTAATTCTTCTTGGACTCTGATAAAATTCCCATGTGAAACAACCTGGTCCTGGGTTTTCGTTCAGAGGTGTTTTTAAAAATTTTATTACTGACCTAATCTCTTTAGTAGTTATTGGTTTGTTGAGATCTCCCAATTCTTCTTGAGTCAGTATAGGTGTCTGTGTTTTTAGGAATTTGTCCATTTCATATAGGTTATTCAATTTGTTGGTGTACAATTGCTCAATAGCCTTTTATAGACCTTTTTTTTTTTTATTTTGTAGGGTAGTGGTAATGTCTCCCTTGGTAGAATACAACTGTGAATCAATCTGGTCCTAGACCTTTCTTCATTGGGAAGTTTTTCATGACTAATTCAATCTCTTTACTTGCATTTGGTTTGTTGAGGTCTTCCTTTTCTTCTGGAGTCAATGTAGGTTATTCATATGTTTCTAGGAATTTGCCCATTTCATCTGGTTTGTCTAATTTGTTGACATACAGTTGTTCATAGTATCCTCTTATGAACCTTTTTATTTCTGTGGGGTCAGTGGTAATGTCTCCCCTCTCATTTCTGATTTGATTTGTTTGAACCCTTTAGTTAAGGGTTCATCAATTGCATTGCTCTTTTCAAAGAACCAACTTTTTGTTTTGTTAATTCCCCTATTTTAAAATCTGTTTAATTGATTTCTGACCTGATTTTTGTTACTTCTTTCCTTCTGCTTGCTTTGTGGTTAGTTTGCTGCTCTTTTTCCTGTTCCTCCAGATGTAACATTTAGGTCTATACAAGTCTTTCTTCTTTTTTTTTTTTTTTTTTTTTTTTTTTAATTTTTTAATTTTTTATTGACTTTGTAATAATATTACATTAAAAATATATATGTGAGGTCCCATTCAACCCCACCCCCCCACCCCCCCTCTCCCCCCCCCCAACAACACTCGTTCCCATCATCATGACACATCCACTGGATTTGGTAAGTACATCTTTGGGCACCTCTGCACCTCATATACATTGGTTCACATCATGGCCCATACTCTCCTCTATTCCATCATGTAGGCCCTGTGAGGATTTACAATGTCCGGTGATTACCTCTGAAGCACCATCCAGGGCAGCTCCATGTCCCGAAGACGCCTCCACCTCTCATCTCTTCCTGCCTTTCCCCATACCCTTTGTCCATTATGTCCACTTTTCCCAATCCAATGCCACCTCTTCTATGTGGACACTGGATTGGTTGTGTCCATTGCACCTTTATGTCAAGAGGAGGCTCAGATTCCACCTGGATGCTGGATGCAATCCTCCCATTTTCAGTTGTAATCACTCTAGGCTCCATGGTGTGGTGGTTGTCCTTCTTCACCTCCATCTTAGCTGAGTGTGGTAAGTCCAATAAATCAGATTGTAGGTGCTGGAGTTTGTTGAGGCTCAGGATCTGGCTATCATATTGTCAGTCCAGAGATTCAAATCCCCTAAATATATCTTAAACCCCAACATTAACTGTACCTCCAGCACATTAGCATGAAAGTCTTATGAAGGGAGATCCCATCTGAGTCCAGATTCATCACACATAAACACCATTTCCAAAGAGGGGCCATCTGCCCTGGTAGTTAACCCCATCGGCCATGACCATAACTCCCATGGGTCTCTTTAGCCCTCAAAGGAACCAATATCTGGGGGTTGTATCTGCTTTATCTGTCTCTCTGACTCTGCTCAGTTGTGCATGAGGGCAAACCTTCTGCCAGCCTCCAGACTCTTTTTTAGAAACTCGTAGCCATATAAACTCATTTCTCCTTTCCATTTCCCCCTTACTTTAGGTCAAACAGCATTTTAAAGTCATGGTATTTTATGTAGACATGGATATTCTGCTGATCCGCATTGAACCTTCCGTATAAGGTCATTTTCCAGTTGCATCATCAGTTGGTAGTTGATAGTGGTCCCTCGTTGCCAGGGAGGCTCATCCCCGGGTGTCATGTCCCACGCTGGGGGGAAGGCATTGCATTTACATGCTGAGTTTGGCTTCGAGACTGGCCACATTTGAGTAACATGAAGGCTGACAGAAGGAAATTCCCAGGCACAAAGTTGCTCTAGGCCTTGTTATTATTTTGGGTTTATCAGCTCACAAGCATAGTCATTAGTATCAGGGGCTCACTGTTGAACCCTCACTCCCTCCCGGTCCCCACCACTGTACCTGGGAGACTGTCGCTGCTCCCCTAGGGACCACGACAGAGCACCACTGGCCAGGAACCCAGTACCCCCCCTACTGTGGTTTTTAATTGTTGCCACTATGAGTATATCCAAACATTGCCATGCACCCTGGACATATGTTCTGTACCGCTCCCTGTCAGTCATATATCACCTGTCATTGGTATCCCATACCAGTATCCCTCCATTGCCATTGTTGAAACACTCTGTGATCCAGAACTCCCCGAAATTTGAAGCCCAATATAATGTCATGGTCCCTTACTAGGGAATGGCATATAGCGATGAGTTTAAAGGATAGATAAAGAACTTGGATAAAGTTAGATAAAGAACTTAGATAAAGAATGTTGACTTGAAAAAATTCCACATCCTATTTTTTTCTTTTTTTTTCTTTTTTTTTTTTTTCCCCCCCCCCCTAATTATTCAGCTTTTCTTTACAGGAGTCCTAGACCACAGCAATGTATATATATAATATACAGCACTCCCACACATCCACCAGAAAACCTTTTCCCTTCCACAGTGATACTCTTACGCCCTATTCATATCATATTTACTTAAAGTGATGTACAGAGTCTGAGACATTAGCTTTCTAACAAGGTGACATCTGTGTTTACATTATGGTGCATACTTTAGGATACACAGTTCTTTACATTTTTAGTTATCCTATGTTTTACATTATGGTTTACATTATCAGTCTGTCATCTCCTATATGTTATGGTGTAATATTACATGTTTTATATCCATCCTTGTGTACTCTCAAGAAACTCCTCTCTTACCCCCCATTTACTTTGGTTCCACACATTTAACGTCCATTTTCCCTTCCACCTTGGTGCCCTCAGTGATAGCCAACCTCCGTTTCCTGAGGAGCCACTTCCAGAGATAGATGGAATAGTGTTCAGGGCCTAACTTGCTCAACTGCCCCAATGCCCTGGGAGCCACCCTTTCTCTCGAGGGATACAGTTCCCTCTATTGGATGGCATTAGTCCTCCCCAGGATGTGGGTCCACCCCCACTCTCACTACTTGGGTTTCTACCCCATGGTGTCACCCACTCTGGCAGAATGAGCATTTAGACATTCCCCAGGAGCCCGTCCTGCATCAGACCCTCCCCTCCGAGCATTCTAAACAGGTAACCCTCTTTATTATATTTTGATATGATTTTCTCGGCATTTTACTCTCCACCAACACCTGACCCTCTCCTGGTTCGTATGCTACCCCTCCCTCCCCCCACTTTTGGGCAACGTTACCCACCCGTCCCTCCCCAGCCACCCTCAAACCCGCAAAGCCCCAAGCAAAGGCAACCCCTTGCCCCCCTTTTATCTCTTCTTTGTGTTCATACTTACCACCATCTCGTCTTAAATTCCACCCCTGCAGACATCGGCTCATATCCTTCCTCCACCCTCCGATTTCCTGCAAGCCTATCGTTCAGTCTCTTGCTATCTAGGGCAGCTTGTTTATTTCATATCATTGAGGTCATGTAGTATTTGTCCTTCAATGTCTGGGTTGCTTCACTCAACATAAAGTTCTCAAGATTCATCCATGTTATCACATGTGTTTGTAGTGTGTTTGTTCTTACAGCTGAGTAGTATTCCATTGTGTGTATATACCACATTTTATTGATCCACTCGTCTGTTGATGGGCATTTGGGTTGATTCCAACTTTTGGCAATAGTGAACAATGCTGCTATGAACATTGGTGTACATATATTGGTTTGTGTTTTTGTTTTCAGTTCTGCTGGGTATATTCCCAGCAGTGGTATTGCTGGGTCATATGGCAAATCTATGGCTAGTTTTTTGAGAAACCGCCATACTGTTCTCCAGAATGGTTGGATCCTTCTGCATTCCCACCAGCAGTGGATGAGTGTTCCCCTTCCTTCACATCCTCTCCAGCACTTGTATTCTTCTGTTTTTTTCATAGCTGCCAATCTTATGGGTGTAAGATGGTATCTCATTGTGGTTTTGATTTGCATTTCCCTGATAGCTAGAGATTTGGAACATTTTTTCATGTGCTTTCTTGCCATTTGTATTTCTTCTTCGGAGAAGTGTCTGTTTAAGTCTTTTTCCCATTTTTTAAATGGATTGTTTATCTTTTTATTTTCAAGATGTAGGAGTTCTTTATATATGCAAGTTATAAGTTTCTTATCAGATATATGATTGCCAAATATTTTCTCCCACTGTGTGGGCTCCCTTTTTACTTTCTTGACAAACTCCTTTGAGGTGCAGAAGGCTTTAATTTTGAGGAAGTCCCATTTATCTATTAGTTCTTTTGCTGCTCGTGCTTTTGGTGAGATATTCATAAATCCATTACCTATTACAAGGTCCTGTAGATGTTTCCCTACACTGCTTTCTAAGGTTTTTATGGTCTTGGCTCTTATATTTAGGTCTTTGATCCATCTTGAGTTGATCTTTGTATAAGGTGTGAGATGGTAATCCTCTTTCATTCTTCTACATATGGCTATCCAATTCTCCAGACACCATTTGTTGAATAGGCCACTCTCTCCCAGTTGAGAGGGTTTGGTGGCTTTATCGAATATTATGTGGTTGTATATGTGAGGTTCTATATCAGAGCTTTCAATTCGATTCCATTGGTCTATATGTCTCTCCTTATGCCAATACCATGCTGTTTTCACCACCGTAGCTTTATAGTATGTTTTGAAGTCAGGTAGTGTGATTCCTCCAATTTCGTTTTTCTTTTTCAGTATGTCTTTGGCTATTCGGGGTCTCTTTCCTTTCCAAATAAATTTCATAGTTAGTTTTTCTAGTTCCTTAAAGAAGGCTGCATTGATTTTTATTGGGATTGCATTGAATGTGTAGATCAATTTTGGTAGGATAGACATCTTAATAATGTTCAGTCTTCCTATCCATGAACAAGGAATAGTCTTCCATTTATTTAGGTCTTCTTTGATTTCCTTGAACAATCTTGTATAGTTCTCAGTGTATAAGTTCTTTACCTCTTTAGTTAAATTTATTCCTAAGTATTTGATTTTTTTATTTACTATTGTGAATGGTATTTGTTTCTTGATTTCCTCCTGATCTTGCTCATTATTGGTGTACAGAAATGCTACTGATTTTTGCGCATTGATCTTATAACCTGCGACTTTACTAAACTCATTTATGAGTTCTAGAATCTTCGTTGTAGATCTCTCAGGGTTTTCTATGTATAGGATCATGTCATCTGCAAATAATGAAATTTTGACTTCTTCCTTTCCAATTTGAATGCCTTTTATTTCTGGTTCTTGCCTCAGTGCTCGAGCAAGTACTTCTAAGACAATGTTAAATAGGAGCGGCGACAGTGGGCATCCTTGTCTTGTTCCTGAGTTTAGAGGGAAGGAGTCTAGGATTTCTCCATTGTAAACAATATTGGCTTTAGGTTTTTCATATATACTCTTTATCATGTTCAAAAAATTTCCTTGTATTCCAATCATTTGGAGTGTTTTTATCAAGAAAGGGTGCTGTATTTTGTCAAATGCTTTTTCTGCATCAATAGATATAATCATGTGATTTTTTTCCTTCAATCTGTTTATATGGTGTATTACGTTGATTGATTTTCTTATGTTGAACCATCCTTGCATACCTGGGATGAATCCCACTTGGTCGTGGTGTATAATTCGTTTAATGTGTTGTTGAATACGATTAGCAAGTATTTTGTTAAGTATTTTTGCGTCTAGGTTCATTAGAGAAATTGGTCTGTAATTTTCCTTTCTTGTGATGTCTTTGTTTGGCTTTGGTACTAGGGTAATGTTGGCATCATAGAAGGAGTTGGGTAATGTTCTTTCTGTTTCGATGGTTTGGAATAGTTTCAGCAGGATTGGTGTCAGTTCTTTCCGGAATGTTTTATAGAATTCACCTGTGAAGCCATCTGGCCCTGGGCTCTTCTTAGTTGGGAGATTTTTAATAACTGATTCTATCTCTCTGCTTGTGATTGGTTTGTTAAGATCATCAATTTCTTCTTTTGTCAATATGGGCTGTTTATGTGTTTCTAGGAATTTGTCCATTTCCTCTAGATTGTCATTTTTGTTGGAGTATAGTTTTTCAAAATATCCTCTTATGATAGTCTTTATTTCTGTGGGGTCAGTGGTGATATCACCTTTCTCATTTCTTATTTTGTGTATTTGCATCTTCTCTCTTTTTTTCTTTGTTAGTGTTGCTAAAGGTTTGTCAATTTTGTTAATCTTCTCAAAAAACCAGCTCTTGGTCTTATTTATCTGTTCAAGTGCTTTCTTATTTTCTATTTCATTTAGTTCTGCTCTTATCTTTGTTATTTCCTTCCTTCTTCTTCCTGTTGGGTTACTTTGTTGTTGTTTTTCTAATTCCTTCAAATGTGCAGTTAGTTCTTCAATTTTTGCTCTTTCTTCTTTTTTGATATATGAATTTATGGCTATAAACTTCCCTCTCAGTACTGCTTTTGCTGCATCCCATAAATTTTGGTATGTTGTGTTATCATTATCATTTGTTTCAAGGTAGTCATTGATTTCTTTTGAGATTTCCTCTTTGACCCACTGTTTTTCTAAGAGTGTGTTGTTTAATTTCCAAATCGTGGTGTGAAATCTGGGCTTCTTTCCCTTGCAAATCTCCAGCTTGACTCCACTGTGGTCAGAGATAATGTTTTGTATGATTTCAATCTTTCTGAATTCGTTCAGCCTTTCTTTGTGGCCTAGCATATGATCTATCTTGGAGAATGATCCATGTGCGCTTGAGAAAAATGTATATCCTGCTGTGTTTGGGTGTAGCGATCTATATATGTCTATTAGATCGAGCTCCTCTAATATACTATTCAGATGTTTTGTTTCTTTGGTGATTCTCTTTTGAGATGTTCTGTCCAGAGTTGATAGTGGTGTATTAAAATCCCCCACTATAATTGTAGATGTATCTATTCTTTCACTTAGTTTTTCCAGCGTTTGCCTGACGTATTTAGAGGCACCCTTGTTAGGGGCATAGATATTTATGATTGTTCGATCTTCTTGACAGATTTTCCCTTTGACTAAAATGTAGTATCCTTCTTTGTCTCTCACAATTGTTTCACATTTAAAGTCTATTTTGTCTGATATTAATATAGCTACTCCTGCCTTTTTTTGGTTATTGTTAGCTTGTATGATTGTTTTCCAGCCTTTCACTTTCAATCTCCATGCGTCTCTGGGTCTAAGATGTGTCTCTTGTAGACAGCATATGGATGGGTCATATTTCCTTATCCAGTGTCCCAGTCTGAATCTTTTGATAGGTGAGTTTAATCCATTGACATTCAGTGTTATTACTATCAAGGAATTATTTGTGTTAGCCATATTTTGATTGGATTTGTGTTTGTCATATTTTGTTTGTATATTTTTTTTTTGTCTTTTTTGTTGTTGTTGTTGGTCTTATACTCTCCTCCAACTTTGCCTTTCCTGTTTTTTCCTTTCTTCCTGCAGAACTCCCTTTAGAATTTCTTGAAGGGGAGGTTTCTTGTTGGTATACTCTTTCAGTTTCTGTTTGTCTGCGAATATTTTGAACTCTCCATCATGTTTGAATGCTAGTTTAGCTGGATAGAGTATTCTTGGTTGGAAATTTTTTTCCTTTAGTACCTTGACTATATCATACCACTGTCTTCTTGCCTCCATGGTTTCAGAAGAGAAATCAGCACTTAATCTAATTGAGCTTCCCTTGTATGTGATGGTTTTCTTTTCTCTTGCTGCTTTTAGGATTTTCTCTTTGTCTTGAGCATTGGAGAATTTGACAAGTATATGTCTTGGGGTGGGCCTGTTGGGGTTTATGACTTGTGGAGTGCGCTGTGCTTCTTGGATATGTACATCTGTCTCTTTCAGTAGATTTGGGAAGTTTTCAGCCATTATTTCCTGCAACACTCTTTCTGACCCCTTTCCCTTCTCTTCACCTTCTGGAATGCCTATAATACGTATGTTTGAGCGTTTTGCATTGTCATTCAGGTCCCTAAATCCTAATTGGATTTTTTCTATCTTCTTATTGACCCCTTCTACTATCTGTTTGATTTCTGATGTACTGTCTTCCACATCACTAATTCTCTGCTCTGTCTCTTCTAGTCTGCTGATATTTGCTGCAAGTGTATTTTTGATTTCTTGAACTGTGGTGTTCATTCCCATCATATCTGTTATGTTTTTGCGTATGTCTGCAATTTCCCCTCCAAGTGATGTCTTCATGTTGTTAACCTCTTTCATTACTGCATCAAATTTGTCGGTGATAAATGTTCTGAGATCTTTCATTGCTTGTGCCAAGTTTTGCTCCCCTTCGTGATTATTGGTTTGTTGATTGGATTCAGCCATGTTTTCCTGATTATTGGTTTGGTTCGTAGATTTTTGTTGCTTTCTGGTCATCTCTTTATTTTGACGAATTTAATCAGTTCCTTAGCTTCTTTGTCTGCTCTTGGAGGTTAATTAGTTGTTATTTTTGCACAGGTGTTATATCTTCTCTTTGTCACTTTTTTCTTCTTATTCTAGTTACTTGTTGTTGGTTAAGTTCACTTTAGAGGAAAGTATTAGTGTTGGGGAAAGGCAATTGTGTAAGCAAGGGAAAAGTGTAAAGTTGTATTGGTGATGTATGTTAATAAAGCAGGAATATGAGATCTGGAAGGATGGAGGTTAGATTCATGTAGATTGTATAGAGTTATAGCTGTAGGTAGAGTACCTTTTATGAAGTTGATGACTGAATTTGGGAGGAATATGGTATGAACTACACAGCTATTGTTTTCATGAGAGAGGGAAAAAGAAAAGAAAGGTAATAGTTTCAAGAGTGGATAATAGACAGAAAACAGAACAAAGGTATTAGAAATTAAGAGTTAGACACTTTGTGGATCAAAGAACGGGAGGTGGGGGGTGGAATATAGGAGAGACAGTAGATGATAGTGGATATCAAGATGCAGGGGAAGGGGGATAGTGTAGGTAGCCTAAATCAGTTCACACAGAAATGAGGCAGTGGAGGATGGGAAAACCCAGCAAATGTGAGGTGTTCCCTGTAGCACCTATTGTATACTTGAATTAAAGTAAAAATAAGTGGAAGATGAGGGACAAGAGGGAAAGAGAAAACCGAAAAAAAAAAAAAAACTAATTATAATAAAGAAAAAAGAAAAGCAAGAAGAAAGGAAGAAAGAAAAAGAGGATGGGCAAACGGTGGGGAACGGATAGGGAGAAGAGAGATACAGGTACACACGTGTCACAATTGCAACACTATCTAAAACAACAACTTCCCCCCGCTTTGCCCTAAAACCCCCCCGTCTGTCTGCCCAAATGGGTCTGCAAGCACCTCCCTTCCCACAAACCCCCAATAGGCCGCCCAGGGCCCACGAACTCCCCGGTACTGCAGATGCTCAAAAAAAAAAAAAAAAAAAAATTAAGTAAAATTAAAAAAAAAAAAAAACAAAAAAAACAAAACCAGAAACCCCTCCGCAGGCCCGGCTCCGCCCGCCGCGGAGGCTTGGACCGGCTCTGCCCGGCTCCTCACGCCGCCTTGGCCTGGCCTGGCTCCGCTACAGCGGCCCAGCCGGCTCCGGCGTCCACCTCCCGCCACCGCGGCCTGGACCGGCCCTGCCCGGCTCCGTACCCGCCGCGGCCTGACCCGGGCCCGCCCGGCTCCAAACGCTACCGCGGCCCGCAGCCGGGGCCTGCACCGGCCCCGCCCGGCTCCAAGCGCTACCGCGGCCCGCAGCCGGGGCCTGCACCGGCCCCGCCCGGCTCCAAGCGCTACCGCGGCCCGGCTCGGCCTGGCTCGGCCCCGCCCGGCCCCGCTCCGGCGTCCGCCGCTGCGGCCCGGCCTGGCTCAGCCCCACCGAGCGGGGCTAGATGCCCTCGTCTCCGCCTACCCAAGAAGGGAATCCTCTACAGGTAGCTGGGATCTCCGTGTATATTTCACAGATGAATCCTCTCTGTTACCTTCCCTCCAAATCGATGTCCAGACACCTCCGGACCAGCAAAAATCCCGAAACAATCCGGTCCCAAAGAGTCTCCAACGCCGCCCAGCCGATTCCCTGCAGAAGACTCTAACAGGGATGTTCACTCAGCCGCCATCTTGCCCATCTCCTCTTCTTTTTTAATGTAGCACCTAGGGCTATAAATATCCCTCTCAGCACTGCCTTCACTGTATCCTGTAAGTTTTGATACACAGTGTTCTCATTTTTGTTTATATCAGGATATTTACTGATTTAACTTACAATTTCTTCTTTAACCCACTGATGGTTTAAGAGTGTTATTTAATTTCCATATATTTATTGATTTCCAGCTTTATTCTATTATGGTCAGAGAGGATGGTTTGTTTGAATTCAATCTTTCTAAATTTATTGAGACTTGTTTTTTGAGCCAACATTAGATCTATCTTGGAAAATGTCCCATGTGTACTTTAGAAGAATGTACATCCTGCTGTTTAGGGTGCAATGTCCTGTATATGTCTTTTAGGTCTATTTCATTTATCATCATTGTTCAAATTCTTGGTTTCCTTATTGATTTTTTCTTCTTCTTTATTTTCTTTTAAATGTTACATTTAAAAAAATATGAGGTCCCCATATACCCCCAACCCCCTCACCCCGCTCCTCCCACATCAACAACCTCTTCCATCATTGTGGCACATTCACTGCACCTGGTGAATACATTTTGGAGCACTGCTGCACCATGTGGACAGTGATCTACATTGTATTCTACACTCTCCCCCAGTCCACTCAGTATTTTTGATCTAGATGTTCCATCTATTGATGAAAGTGGTGTAATGAAGTCTCCAGCTATTACTTTAGAGATGTCTATTTCTCACTTCAGTTTTGCCATTGTTTTCCTCATGTATTTGGGAGCGCAATGTTTAGTTGCATAAATTTTGATGATGATTTCTTCTTGGTGGATTTCCCCTTTTATCATTATACAGTGTCTATGTCTCTTGTAACAGCTTTTGACAGCTTTTTTTGGGTTACTATTTGCATGGAATATCTTTTTCTATCCTTTCACTTTCAACCTGTTTGCCATTTGATCTGAGTTTAGTGTCTTATAAATGAGATACAGTTGGATCATGCTTCTTTATCTGTTTTGCTAACCTGTGTTCTTTGATTGGGGAATTTAATCAATTAAAATTCATGTTATTATTGTGAAGGCAATGCTTACTTCAACCATTTTGTACTTTTTAGTGTCATAAACATTTTTGTCTCTCTATTTTTTAATTTTTTATTATCTATTTTAAAGATACATAAATCACACAAAAAGTTACAATAAGAAATATAAGGAGTTCTCATATACCCCACTCCCCACAACCCCCACTCCTCCCACATTGACAACTTCTTTCATTAATGTGGTATATTCATTGCATTTGATGAGTATATTTTGGAGCATAGCTTCACAGATGGATTATAGTTTATGTTGCAGGTTGCACTCCCTCCCAGTCCATTCAGTTAATTATGGAAGGATATACGATGTCCTGCACCTGTCCCTGCAATATCATTCTGGGCATTGCCAAGTCCTGAAATTGCCCCAATATCACACCTCTTTTTCCCTCTCCCTGCCTTCAGCCAACTCCTGTGGCCACTGTCTTCACATCAATGATACACTTTCTTCCATTGCTACAGTCACAACCATTCTATATTAGAATACCAGGAAGTCCACTCAAATCCACATTTTATTCCTCCATCCTGAGGACCCTGGGATGGCAACATCCACTCCACCTCTAAATCAAGAGGGGGCTTAGATACCACATGGCTGATGGATGTGATTCTCCTGCTTGCAGCTGTAAACTCTCTTGGTTCCCTGGTATGGTGGTTGACAATTATCACCTCCCTGTTAGCTGACCTGGGTAAGTCCAAAGAACTGGAGTGTCAGTGTTGCAACTATGCTGAGACTGAAGGCCAAGCTGGCACATAGACAGTCTAGATCAAGTCTCCTGAGCATAAACCAACACCAGCTTCAACCACAGGTTCAGTAAAAGTGACAGAAGAGACATGTGTAGAGAGGTCACATCTGAGTCCAACTCCATCACACTCAGGACCACAAATTCCAACGTAGGGCCCACTGGCAAGGCACTGAGCTCCAGAGCCATCTGTCATGACCATAGGGCCTGGATGTCTCTGTGATCTATCTTGAAGAATAATCCATGTGTGCTTGAGAAGACTATGTATCCTGCTGTATTTGGGTGTTATGTTCTGTATATGCCTATTAGGTCCTGGTGCTCTAATGTATTATTCAGAATCTTTGTTTCTTTATTGATTCTCTGTCAAGGTGTTCTGTCTAATGGTGATAATAGTGTATTAAAGTTCCCCACTATAATTGTAAAGGCATCTATTCCTCGACTTAGTTTTTCCAGTGTTTTCCTCATATATTTTGAGGTACCTTGGTTAGGTGCATATGTATTTATGATTGTTCTTTCTTGAAAGTTTACCACTTTTATTAATATGTAGTGTCCATCTTCATCCCTCTCAATAGTTTTGCATTTAAGGTCTATTTTGTCCAATATTAGTTTAGGTACTCCTGCCCTTTTTTGGTTATTGTTTGCCTGTAAGATTGTTTTCCAGCCACTCACTTTCAACCTCCTTGAATCCCTGGGTCTAAGGTGGGTTTCTTATAGACAGCATATAGATAGGTCATATTTCCTCATCCATTCTGCCAGTTGTTGTCTGTTGACAGTTGAGTTTACTCCATTATCATTCAGTGTTATTACTTTTAAGGAATTATTTACATTAGCCATATTTTCTTTGGATTTGTGTATGTCATATGTTGTTTTATTTGTCTTTTTGTCTTCTTAGTTGTTCTTACACTGTCCTCTATCTTTTCTTTCTTTCCTTCTGCAGAACTCCCTTTAGTATTTCTTGAAGGGTAGATTTCTTATTGGTATACACTCTTAGTGTCTGTTTATCTGTGAATATTTTGCACTCTCCAAGATTTTTGAATGCCAGCTTTGCTGGATAGACTATTCTTGGCTGGAAATTTTTTTCTTTTAGTACCTTGACCATGTCATACCCCTGCCTTCTTTCCTCCACAGTTTAAGATGAGAAATCAACACTTAATCTTATTGAGCTTCCCTTATATATGATGTTTCTCCTTTCTCTTGCTGCCTTCAGTATTTTCTCTTTGTCTTGAGCATTTGATAATTTGAAAAGTATATGTCTTGGGGTAGATCTGTTGGGATTTATACTATATGGGGTGCATTGCACTTCCTGGACATGTACATCCATCTCCCACAATAGTTTTGGGAAGTTTTCAGCCATTATTTACTCCAACATGCCTTCTGTTCCCTTTCCCTTCTCTTCTCCTTCAGGCATGCCTATAGTGCATATGTTTTTGCATTTTTCATTATCATTCAAATCCCTAAGTCCCTTAGGCGTTTTTTCTATCTTTTTATATGTCAATTCTACTATCTGTTTTTTTTTCTCAGATGTGCTGTCTTCCACCTCACTAATTCTTTCCTCTGCCTCTTCAAATCTGATGTTATTTGCTGAGAATGTATTTTTGATTTCTTGGATTGTGCTATTCATCATCATCATATCCGTTATCTTTTTGCATATTTTTACAATTTCTTCAGTATGTTCTTTTTTCATTTTTAAAAAAATTTGTTTCTCTCTCCTTACCTCCCCCCCCAGTTGTCTGCTCTCTGTGTCCATTCACTGAGTGTTCTTCTGTGACCACTTCTATCCTTATCAGCAGCACTGTGAATCTGTGTTTTCTTTTTGTTGCTTCATCTTGTTGTATCAGCTGTCTGTGTGTGTAGTGCCATTCTTGGGCAGGCTGCACTTTCTTTCGTGCTGGGTGGCTCTTCTTATGGGGTGCACTCCTTGTGCATGGGGCTCCCTTATGTGTGGGACACCACTGTGTGGCATGGCACTCCTTGCATGCATCAGCACTGTGCATGGGCCAGCTCCACATCGGTAAAGGAGGCCCAGGGTTTGAACCACAGACTTCCCATGTGTTAGGTGGACACCCTATCCACTGGGCCAAATCTGCTTCCCTGAGTGTTTTCTTAATATCCTTAATCTCTTCTTTCACTTCACTTAGTTGGCCCATTATATTTGTTTGGAGAGTTTTGCTTATTTGTTCGATGTGCTGTTCTTCTTGGTTTTTAGTTTGTTCTTTGCATTGAACCATGTCTTCCTGATTATTGGTATGGCTTGTAATTTTTTGTTGCTGTCTGATCATCATTTTATCTTGATGAGTTTGTTCAGTTGATTAGTTTCTCTGTCTAATCTTGGGTTTTATTTAGGTGCCATTCATTTGTGTGTGTGTTAAGTCTTCTCTTTGACACTTTGTTCTTCTTATTCTTTTTCTTTGATCTTAAGTTCATTTGAAGGAAAAAGATTAAGGCCAGGGAAAGCAAAAGAGTTAAGAAAATAAAATGTATAATAGTATTATTGATATTATATGTTAGCAGAAGAACAGATCCATATAAGACCTATAAGAATGAATATTAAATGCATGTAAGCTGTGTAGAGTTATAGGATAAAAAAGTGGATTACCTATGATGAGATGTAAACTGAATATGGAGAAGAAGATAGTATAAATTAAAAGGCCAGTGTGATCAGGAGAGAGTGAAAGAGAAAAGAAATGACAATAACATAAAGAGTAAATAAAAGATAAAAAACAGAGTAGAAGTGTTAGAAATAAAAAGCCAGAAAAATTGGCTTTTTAAAACAAAGAGAGGTGGAATGTAAGAGCAAAAACAGAAGGTGGAAGATAGAAAGATGTAAAGGAAAGGAGATAGCCTTAGTAGCCTAAATCAATACACACAGTTAAGTGGAAATTGAGGAAGAGGAAGCACAGCAAATAAGAAACACTGTCAGGAGCACCTTTAGCAATCACTCCCTTTGTTGCTCTCTCTCCAGATCAACGTCCAGAAGACTTCTGCTTTGTGGGCTTCCAAAACAGCTCAGTCAGGCAGGATTTCATTCCCCCTTAGAAATCCCTTTGTAGTAGAGATGATGTGGGCGTACTCACTCCAATGCTGCCTTGCCCTGCCTCCACTCTCTTTATCTTTATAGCAACCTATTTTGTATTGTTAATCTTTTGTGATGTACCTGACTGATCACTTTCTCATTTCTTTTTCTGCATATTTTAAAAATACCTTCTTTGTGGTTCCCCTGGAGATTTTATTAAACAACCTGCATCTGTAATCTAATTTGAAAAAACAGCACCTTGCCTTCTGTAGCATACATGTTCTCTGCTTCCATGTCCATCCGTTTCCTCTCTTTATGTTATTTTTGCCCCACTTTACCACTTTATATTTTGTACATCTATTATCAGGGAATATCGTTTTTTCTTGTTCAATTGTATTCTGATTGTTATAGAAATTAAAGGGTAGAATTGTATATTGAGTATATAGTACTATTGGGTTGTGCATTTACCCTCTTAGTTACTCTTACTGATAATCTTCATTTCTTCACACTTCCCCAAATGACTGTCTCCTATCTTTCTTTTCAACATGCAGAATTCCCTTTGAAACTCTTGTAGTACAGTTCTCTTATTGATGAGCTCTCTGTTTCTGCTTATATGTGAATATTTTAAAGTCTTCTCAATTCTGAAGTTCAGTTTTTCTGGATAAAGTGTTCTCTTTCTGTACTTTAAATATATCACACCACTCCTTCTTGCCTCCTAAGTTTCTAACAAGAAATCACCATTTGTTTTTATTGTGGATCCCTTGTATGTGATGAGTCATTATTCTCTTGAAGCTTTCAGAATTCTCTTTTAATCTTTAGCCTTTGACATTCTGATTAGTACGTGTCTTGGGATAGGTCTGTTAGGATTTATTCTGTTGGGAGTACATTACATTTTATTTGGACATGTATATTTATATCTTTCACAAGAATTGTGAAATTCTGGGACATTATTTTATCAAATATTCATTCTGCCCCTTTTCCCTTCTCTTTTTCCTCTGGGACAACCATGACATGTATGTTTGAATGTTTGTTGCTATCAAATACCTGAGATAGTACTCAAATTTTCCTATTCTTTTCTCTATCTGTTCGTCTGATTGTATGATTTTGATTGTCCTGCCTTCTAGTTCTCTGATTCTTTGTTCTGCCTGCTCAAATCTGTTATTGTATTTTTAACTTCTACTAGTGTATTTTAATGGCTATTATTTTTCTTTTAAAAAATTTATTTATTTACTATATTTTTAAAGAAGTTTTAAATTACAGAAAGTTACATTGAAAATAGAGGGTATTTCCATATACCGCATCCCCCCTCACATTTTCACTTGTTATAACATCTTACATCAGTGTGTTATAATTGATGAATAAATATTGAAGCACTGATAATAACCATGGTCTAAAATCTACATTATTGTTTGCCCTTTGTACCATACAATTTCATAGTTCTTGACAAAATGTATAATGGCCTGTATCCACCATTGCAACGTCATGCAGAACAATTTCAATGCCCTAAAAATGCCCTGTGTTCCACTTGTTCTTTCCTCCCCCCCTCCTCACATCCTCTAGTAACCACTATTTTTAATCAATGTTACATTTCCTTCTGTTACTACAATAATAATGTCTATTTTTATTCCTGGTTGCATTCCTTCATTATGTCTACTTATTTCTTAATATTGAAGATTTGGGGATGGTGATGCCTACTCTGCTTCAAATTCATAGGGGGCTTAGATATTATGGAGAAGATGGAAGGAACTATTTTGATTGCATTGTAGATAGACTTTGCTTTTTGGGATGAGGTTTGTCTATTATAATTTTGTTAGATGTCCTGAGTGAGTCTGGAGAACTGGAGAGTTAGTGTTGCTTGTAACTCTGCTGAGATTCAGGGCTCAATTGGCATATGAGCAGACTGAAGGTTTGAGTCTTTGGGTCACATATTTAACAGGTATAGTGTTAATTATAGGTTCAAATAAAAAGGATAGATGAACCATGTATAGGAAAATTATGATTCTAAATCTGTTACATTGAGGAAATATGTTATCACATATTTCAAGATAAGGCACACTGATGGGGGCTGATTTCGTGGGTGTGTGTGCCTTGCCTATAGTGTCTGGAAGTCTCTAGAGACCTCATGAGCATCCCTGTTTGACCTTTTTTTCTGTGGCACTTAGTGAGATCTTTCTGAGACATGACATGTTACTTTCCTTGAGCCATATCTTCCTTTTTCTTAGTATGGCTTGTAATTTTTTGTTAATGTCTAGGCCTCTGATTTTGATGATGAGTTTATTCTGATTCTCAATTTCTCTCTTTTATGTAGGGATTTAGTCACAGAAGCCTGTGTATTACTGCTGCCCTTTGATTCTTGGTTCAACTTGTTCTAGCTCTTTTGGATTGTCCTTGCTTAATTGCACAAATTTGGGCCATGGATCCACTAATGGGTTGCAGACCAGATTCCAAGGGTCTTGGGGTGGGAAGCTGTAAAGGTCCCCAAAAGCCTCTTATTTATTTCCTTTTATTTCCTTGTATGCACTTCCTTGGTCTTCCAGCAGGTGGTACACTTTGGCAGCCCTCTCAGCTCAAAACCTGGTTGGAATGTGTACACTGTGACCCTGACCACTACAGTGTGACAGATGATCCTGTATGAGACTAAGAGCCTCTCAGTTCAAACCTTCTCACAGCCTTTTCTCCAGTCTTCATTGGCAACCCTCTCCCTTATCTCAGGTAGGAAGTAATTCCACTCCCCTCTGTGTCCTCAACAATCAGCCCCTTGTCAGTAGGGGGATGTTTGAGAGCATTAGATTTCTTTAGTCCCCTGCCATCTTCCAGGGCAAAAACTGGCATGGCTCCATCTGGCCATTACTAATTATCTCTTTATCTCTACCCAATATGCTATTAAGCCAACTCCCTGAGTTTTATTTTGTTTGTTTGTTTGTTTTTTAATTTAAGGATTACTTATTTACTTCCATTTAATTCATTTAACATCTTCAGAACTTTTTGATTTACTTCCATTTAATTCATTTAACATCTTCAGAACTTTTTGATTCTGGCTTCAGTATCCTGTATTTTTAATTCAAAATTTTATTTCTTTGAAGTTGGGAGGTCATCAGGGGGTGATGCTTATGCATGCCTCAGCAGGGTACCAGAGACAGCCAAGGTAGATGGAAAGCCAGGTGCTGGTTCTCCTGAGGGCTGCAGAGACCCACAGGCTCTATGGTCAAGGCAGATGGCTCTGGAGTTCAGGGTCATGTCAGTTGGCCCTACTTTGGAGTTTGTGTTCCTGAGTGTGATGGAGTTGGATTCAGATATAACCTTTTTACACATGCCTCTTCTGTTACTTTTACTGGACCTGTGGTTGGCATTTGGGTTGGTGTATACTCAGGAGACCTGAATCTCTGAACTGTCCATGTGACGGCCAGGCTCTGGGCCTCAGCAGACTTTCAGTTCCTACCCTCTGGTTTCTTGGACTTACCCTGGCCATCTGACAGGGAGGTGAAGAGGGTCAACCACCACACCAGGGAGCCAAGAGCGCCTACAGCTGCAAGCAGGAGAATCGCATCCATCATCCATGTGGAATCTAAACCCCCTCTTGATGTAGAGGGGGACTGGACATAGCCATCCCAGGTCCATAAGATGGAGGAATAGAGTATGGATTAGAGTGGACTTACTGGTGTTCTGGTGGGGAGCTATTGTGATTAGTAAGGGAAGAAATTGTAGTAGTGATGTGGACAGAGTGACCACAGTGGCTGCTGATGGTCGGGAGAGGGAAGAAGAGATATGGTATGGGGCCCTTTTCAGGATTCAGAGTTGTCCTAGGTGGCGCTGTAGGGATGGATGCTGGATGTTGTGTGTCCTGTCGTGGCCGACTGGGTGGACTGAGGGAGAGTGTGGACTCCAATATGGACCACTGTCCATGTGCTGCAACGATTCTCCAAAATGTATTCACCAGGTGCAGTGGATGTGCCACAATGATGGAAGAGTTTGTTGATGTGGGAGGGGTGGCATGGTTGGGAGGGGTATATGGGGACCTCATATATTTTGAATGTAACATTTAAAGAAAATAAAGAAGAAAAAAATTAATTTTTTTATTTCTTTGAATATTTTAATCATACTTAATTCTCTCTTAAATAATTCCAATTTTTATTATTCTGTGTGTCTTATTCTTCCATTTTTTTTTCCTTCTGAGTTTTCCTCATTGTAACTTTCCCCATAAATACATTTTACCTTTTGGTCCTTTCTCTCTTTGTGACATGTGGGGTTTGCATGAGGGTATGTCCCACCAAGGATTGGCACTCGTTTTCTCCAGGTGTCTGGGGTTCTTCCCAGTAGGGTATCTTGTATTTTACCAGACAAGGCAGATACTGAAAAATTTAGTCTTAAATCAATGTTTTACATGTTCACAATTATGAATTCTCAGGCTAGCCTTCTTTTGATGATGTTCAGAGAACAAATGGAGGGATAATTCCTTGACAAGAGAAACAGTTCCTAAATTGTTAGAAGGGTTAGGTGGGAGCAGATTCAGGTATATGTCTTAAAATGTATTGGCAAAGTAAATATTGCCTCAAATAGAGATATTCAGAAACTATCGGCAGGGCAGATAGTTTAGGAGTTTGGTGCCCTGCCAGTGCGACCTACTTGGAATTTATCCCCAGTGTGAAAGAGTTGGACTCAGTTGTGGTTTCCCAGCACATGTCTCTTCTGTCCCTTCTTTTTGAAACCATAGTTAGTGCTAGAGTTGATAGGTGTATGTCCAAGGGACTTAAATCTTTGGGCTGTCCATGTGCCAGCTGTGCCCTGAATCTCCACAGAGTTGCAACACCTACTCTCCAGTTCACTGGACTCACCCAGGACAAATAACAAGGAGATGATGATGGACAACAACCATCTCAAGGAACAGAGAGTCTGCAATTGCAAACAAGATAGTCCCATCCTTCTGCTCCATGGGATCTATGCCCCGTCTCAATCATAGGCAAAGTGGGCATCACCATACCGGAATCTTCAGGATTGGGGAATGAATGATGGACTAGTGTAATTCTAGTATAGATGCTTTGTGATTCTAGCAATGGAAGAACTTTCATCATTGATGTGGAAGCAGTGGCCACTGGAGATTCTGATGGGAGGGATAGGGTAAAACAGGTGTAATGTGGGGACATTTCTGGGACTTGGTAATTGTCCTGAATGACATTTCAGTGACAGATACAAGCCATTATATATCTTGTCATAACTTACAGAATTGTGTGGGAGAAAGTATAAGCTACAATGTAAGCTATAATCCATGTTTAGTGGTAATGCTCCAAAATGTGTTTATTAATTTTAACCAATGTACCACGTAATGAAAGATGTTAATGTGGGAGGGGTTGGGAGCAGGGCATATGGGAATCCCCTATATTTTCTTATGTAACATTTATGTAATCTACTATAAGAATCTTTAAAAAAAATTTAAAAACATATTAAAAAAAAATAAAGAACAGGACTGCATAGACCTATTAAACAAACAAACAAACAAACAAAAATGTATTGGCAGGAATCTGTGGGATTTCTATCTGGTAGATTCTGATTTAGCAATCAAGTTTTCCTGCCAAGAGTAAACAGATAAGTGCTTAAAGCAGAGTTGGAGGTTTGAGGAGAGCATATATTTGAATTATTTTTTTTATTTTTTATTTATTAAATATTTATTTATTTCTCTCCCCTTCCCCCCATCCATCCCCCACCCCTGTTGTCTGTTCTCTGTGTCTATTTGCTGCATCTTCTTCTTTGTCCACTTATGTTGCTGTCAGCGGCATGGGAATCTGTTTCTTTTTATTGTATCATCTTGTTGTGTCAGCTCTCCGTGTGTGTGGTAGGCTGCACTTTCCTGGGTAGGCTGCACTTTCTTTCACGTTGGGTGGCTCTCCTTACGGGCGCACTCTTTGCGCGTGGGGCTCCCCTATGCGGGGGACACCCCTGAGTGGCACGGCACTCCTTGCGCGCATCAGCACTGCACATGGGCCAGCTCCACATGGGTCAAGGAGGCCCGGGGTTTGAACTGTGGACCTCCCATGTGGTAGATGGATGCCCTATCCACAGGGCCAAGTGTGCCATCCTGAATTATTAATTAGAGATATTGGGACAGTCAGCTGACTTGAGGAAATGTGTAAGTTTACAGGGCTCTGTTTGGAGTCCTGTAATCATTTAGTGGTACCGATCTGATCCCCGTGTGACTGCACAAATATGGAGGTTGACTTGGTTCATAACATTGGGCTTGTCCAGACAGAATAGATGAGAAGATTTAGAGGATTTGAGCTTACTGTTAAAAATTATTACAACGAAAGTTGTGGAAAATAAATTTAATTAAGGATGGAAATCACATGGCATTTGTTGGTGGTTTAGAAAGAAAATGGTGGTACTAATAGATTGGCAGTCTCTGTGTGGTTAAAAAATGGTTATAGTTAGCACATATGTGGGCAAGTAATTAGAAGGATTAGAGGTTGTTGCCAGAGAGTGGAATGTTTGCATTAGTGACTAATGGATGTGATCCTGGGAGTGCATAGCTGAAGTGGAGTGAATGGAAATTCAATGGGAGATAAGGAGAGAGTGAATCAGGAGCACAGGGTGAAAAATTTTCCATATGGACATTGAAGTTCCTGTGATATCAGTGTCAAAGTCTTGGAATGTTTGTTTGTGAGGCAATAGAAGGCCTGCAGATAGGACTGAGGAGTGGGAGAGGGTAGATAACATGAGTCTCAAAGGAGCATGAGCCTTAATCTAGAACACAAAACAGGGAAATATTTGCAGCAAAAATGCCCCTCCTCCCGCAATGGACATATACCTTTAAAATGCCAAGAGCTCCCATAAGTTGAAAAAAAATTGCACCAAAGTACACAAAGTAATGGGCAAAAATACTTAACTAGAGGGTTCTACTTTCTTTTTCTTTATTGTTTTTTTTCCCTTCTGTACACAAATTCCATGAAGGCAGGGACCTCATCTATTTTGTTCGGTCCTGTATCTAACAGTGCTTGGAGAGAGGTTTTAAATTAAAATTTTTTTACTTCATAAAATGTAATTATAAATGATTTTTAAAATAGAAAAAATTACATTACTAATATATACTATATAGAAATAGAAACATTGTTATAACAATTTCCTTCTTTTGAGTATCAAATACTTAAATAAAACAATCTAAAACACATACAAAAGTTTATATATTAATATGTCCACAAAAGAATATTTTGAAATGGAAGCTGTATAAATGTTCAACCATAGCTGAATGATTAAGACATCATGGTACATCTCCAAGCAGGAAAATGTAGTCACCATTTTTTTTCAGGAAATATTTGAGAGTGCTAAATAAATTTGTGATACTGTGTTAGACTAGAGACAAGTACATCTGTATTAAAGGAGATATGTAGTTTACAGAACATTTATTACCATAGAAAATTCCAGTATTATGAAATTAAATTAAAGAGCATGCCACATGTACAGGAAGAGCTCTAATATATAAAAATCTATAAATGCTGCAGGGAAGCTTGGTGGTCATCATTGAAAATGTTCATGGACAATCCTTGGATGTGGGAATCAAAATGTTTACTTTATATATATATATATATATTTAAAGAAGACATGACTTTATTTAGAGAAGTTGTAGGATTACAAAAAAATCATGGAGAAAATACACAGCTCCCATATACCTCCTTTATTCTGAACATATTGCAGTAGTGTGATACATTTGTTCCAATTGACAAAAGAAAATTATAATTGTATTATTATATACACTATTATATTGTTAGCATTAGGGTTCCTTCTTTGTGTTGTACAGTCCTATGTTTTGTTTTGTTTTTAATGTTTATTCTGGTATCATATCTACAACCTAAAGTTTTAAGTAAACTTGATTTTGTTCAATATTTTATTATGGTGCTTTTAGCATAGTATGTATTTGTTGAATGGTGATGAAGAAATGGATGTTTCATAGGATCTATAGGATTTCAGCTCCTAAGTGTTTTCTTGAAGTCAGGGCTGAAGAGGATGAGATAGAGAGAGGTCTGGGGACTTGCTGAAGGTACCTAACTGCTTTCCCACCCTCTATCTTGATGTCTCTCTAAAAGCTCTCTCCCATCCTCTTCCCATCCAAGTTCATGGAGGCTCCCAGGCATATTTTTGCAATGGGCTCTAGGTAGGGAAAGAGTTAAGTATCAGGGGAAAAGAAAGTCACATGGATAAGCTTTGAAATTCCTCATCCTACTTAGTCCACTGGCCACTGCACTTAGTCTATGGGTAGTGGGAACACCCTAGATCAGAGCAGGGGCATGACCTCAGACTGGAATTCTTGATAGCCATGACAGAGAGAGCTGTGAAGTTGGTACATAAGAATAAGCTGGTGCTTCTGTGGGCCCTTCTGCCCATGGGTATGAACTGTGGGGGTCTGACTGAGCGTGGGGATAAAGGAGGTGAAGGATAAAGGAGGTGACTTTATTGATGAGAGACATGGGAAACAATGACGGATTGCCATTGGGTAACACTATAGAGGTTATATTTGGAATTATCCATCGCCTGAGAGCAGAGTAAGAGGACAGACCAAAATGTTTCTGCAGAAGCTTTGTGACACAAAGGAAATACTAGTGGGACAACAGGCAAAGGAACTTGCTTCTAGACTCTCTTAACTCACTTCCTCTGTGGCCTTAGGAAACCACTTTCCCTTGTGGGATCTTCGTAATCAACTTATATGAAAAGATTATTCTAAAATAGGGATTGGCAAACTTTTTTCTGTAAAGGGCCAGAGAAAACATTTTAGGCTTTGTGTATGGTTTCTGCTGTAACTTCTTAACTCTGATCTGCGAGAGCAACCATAGGCAATATATAAATGAATGGGCATGGCATGTTCCAATCAATCAAACTTCATTTTAAAAAACAGGTGGTGGGCAGGATTGGGCCACAGATTGTAGTTTGCTGACTCCTGTTAGAAAGTCCCAACAAGTACTGACTTTTTATATCTGATTACAAGTTGGGTAGTTCAAGAGTGGAACTGAAAAGCAGGGGCATTGTACTATGAATTGTATTTCTATGAAATTCCCTTCTTTGGGCATAGATAAGGGGACTCTGAGGTTGAAGGCAGGGGAAAATGTGGAATAACCACCGAAAGCTTTCCCCAGAAGGCTGTTGGAATTTTGATTGGGAGTCGTTGATTCTGTAAATTGCGTTGGGTAGAATTGACATCTTATCAATATTTAGTCTTCCAATCCATGAACACAGAATGTGTTTCTGTTTATTTAAATCTTCTTTGATTTCTTTCAGCAATGCCTTGTAGTTTTCTTTATACAAGTCCTCTACATCCTTGGTTACATTTATTACTAGATATTTCATTCCTTAATATACCATTGTAAACTGAATTTTTTTCTTGGTTTCTTCTTCAGATTGTTCATTATTAGTATCTAGAAATGCAACTGATTTTTGGTTGTTGATCTTGTGCCCTGCCACCTTGCTGAATTCCTTTATTTGTTCCAGTAGCATTGTTGTGCATTTTTCAGGATTTTCTATATACAGGATCATGCCATCTGCAAGCAAAGAAAGTGTCACTTCTTTCTTTCCAGCTCGGATGCCTTTTCTTTCTCTTGCCTAATTGCTGTAGCTAGAACTTCAGTACAATGTTGACTAACAGTGTTGAAAGTGGGAATCCTTGCCTTGTTTCAGATCTTAGAGGGAAAGCTGTCAGTCTTTCTCCATTGAGTATGACATTATCTATGAGTTCTTCATAAATGCACATTATCATGTTTGAGGAAGTTTCCTTCCATTCATAGCTTTATGAGAGTCTTTTATCAAGACTCTCACACAGGGTGTGAATTTTGCCAAATGTCTTTTCTGTGTCAATTGAGCTGATCAAGTTGGTTTTTCCCTTCATTTTATTAATGTGGTATATTACATTAATTGAATTTTTGGCTAAATTCCATTTGATGATGGTTTATACTTCTTTTAATGTGATATTGAATTCAGTTTGTTAGTATTTCTTGAGGATTTTTCATCTATATTCATAAGGGATATTGTTCAGTAATTTTCTTTTCTTGTGGTATCTTTATCTGGCTTTGGTGTAAGGGTGATGCTGGTCTTACAGAATGAGGGAGTGTTCCCTTCAATATTTTGGAAAAGTTTGAGCAGGGATGGTGTTAGTTCTTCTTGGACTGGTAAAGTTCACTTGCAAAGCCATCTGGTCCTGGGCTTTTCTTTGTTGGGATGTTTTTGATTATCAATTCAATCATTTTACAGTTATTGGTTTGTTGAGATCCTCTATTTCTTCTTGAGCTCAGTGTAGTTTATTTCTAGAAATTTGTCCATTGCATCTACATTATCTAATCTGTTTGCATACAGTTGTTAATTATCCTTTTATAATCCTTTTTGAGTGGGGTCAGTAGTAATGTCCTTTTCATTTCTGATTTTAGTCATTTGGGTCCTATCTCTTCCTTTGTCAGTCTAGTTAAATGTTTGTCCAATTGTTCTTTTCAAAGAACCAACTTAAAACTTTTTCTCTCCATTTAAAAAATTATCTATTTCATTTATCTATACCTTATTCTTTGTTATTTCCTTTCTTCTGCTCACTTTGGGTTTAGTTTGCTCTTTTCTAGATACTGCAGTTTTGAGATTTGGTCTCTGATTTGTGATATTTCTTCTTTTTTAATGTAAATTTCCCTCAGCACTGCCTTTGTTGCATCCCTTAAGTTTTGGTATTTTGGTTTTCATTTTCATTTGCCTCAAGACATTTCCTAACTTTCCTTTTGATTTCTAATTTGACCCATTGGATGTTTAAAAGTATGTTAATTTGCACATATTGTGAATTTTCCATTTCCCCCTTTGTTATTGATTTCTAGCTTCATTCCATTGTGGCTAGAGAAGATACTCTGTATGATTTCAATATTTTTGAATTATTGAGACTTTTTTTTTGTGACCTAAAATATGATCTATCATGAAGAATGATCCATGTGCCCTAGAGAGGATTATATTCTGCTGCTATTGGGTAAGTGTTCTATATCTGTTAGGTTCTAGTTAGAGTATCATATAAGTCTTCTACCTCCTTATTGATCGTCAGTCTAGATGTTCTATCCATTATTGAAAGTTTTGTATTAAAGTCTCTTATTGATGTATAACCATCAATTTCTTCTTTCAAATCTGTCAGTATTTGCTTCTTATATTTTGGGGCTCTGCTGCTGGGTGCACATATATTTGTAATAGTCTTGTTGAATTGACCCCATTATCACTATATAATGTCTTTCTTTGTCCTTCATTGACTTAATGCCTATTTTACCTGATATTAGTATATCTTCCCTAGCTCCCCTGTGTTTACTACTTGTGTGGCATATTTATTCCACCTTTTCACTTTCAAACTACTTATGTCTTTGAATTTAAGAAGAATATCTTATAAACAGAATATAGTTGGGTAATGTTTCCAATTTCTGCATTTGTCTGGACAGTTTACTCCATTTCCATTTAATTGAACTACTGATACTGCAGGACTTTCTTCTGCCATTTTGCTATTTAGCCTTTGTATATCAATTTTTTTCAGTCCCTCCATTCTTCCATTAATACCTACTTTTGTATTTGCTTTTTTTGTGTTGTATCCTATTGAGTGTTTTTACTTTTTCTATATGGATACATTTTTTCATCTGTTTTCTTTGTGGTTACCATGGGGTTAAAATTTAGCATCCTAAATATATAACAATAGTATTTGTTTTCATACCAACTTAAATAGTATACACATATACTTTTCCTATATCCTTCCATACCCCCATCTTTTTTGTATTTGTTACCACTTACATCTTTGTAGACTGAATGTCAAAAATCATTGATTTATCATTACTTTTTATGCACTTGCCTTTTACTGCATATAAGAGGAAAGAAGTGGTGTTTCAAACTGAAAAATATTACAAAACAGTAATGGCATTTTTAACTACCCAATGGTTACCTTTGCTGGAAGTCTTTTTTTTTTTTTTTTTGCTTGAATTCTTTTTATTTTATTTCATTTATTTTTATTTCTCTCCCCTTCCCCCCAGTTGTCTTCTTTCTGTGTCCATTTGCTGTATGCTCTTCTGTGACCACTTCTATCCTTAACAGCGGCACTGGGAATCTGTGTTTCTTTTCGTTGTGTCATCTTGTTGTGTCAGCTCTCTGTGTGTGCGGTGCCATTCTTGGGCAGGCTGCACTTTCTTTCATGCTGGGCAGCTCTCCTTACGGGGTGCACTCTTTGTGCATGGGGCTCCCCTATGCAGGGGACACCCCTGCATGGCAGGGCACTCCTTGTGATCATCAGTGCTACGCATGGACCAGCTCTACACGGGTCAAGGAGGCCCAGGGTTTGAACCGTGGACCTCCTATGTGGTAGGCAGACACCCTATCCATTGGCCAAGTCTGCTTCCCATGGAAGTCTTTGTTTTTTATGCTGCTTTGATCCACTGTCTAGTGTCCTTTCCTTTAAGCCTGAAGAATTCTCATTAACATGGTTATAGGGCAGGAATAGTGGTGATGAACTTCCTCAGCTTTTGTTTGGGAATGTCTTAATCTCTCCCACATTTTCAAAAGAATGTCTTTCCAGATATAAAATTCTTGATTGGCAATTATTTTCTTTCAGCTCTTTAAATAGTTCACACTACTGTCTTCTTACCTCCAGGGTTTCTGATGAGAAATACCAATGTCTTATTGGTATTCCTTTGAACATAATATTGCTTTTCTCTTGTGGCTTTCAGAACTCTCTCCTTGTCCTTGGACAATTTGATTAGTCTGGCTTGGATGTAGGTCTCTGAGTTTATCCTGTTTGGGATTTTGGGGCTTCAATATACATATCCATGTCTTTTAAATATTTTAAGTTTTCTGTAATTTCTTTGCATATTCCTTCTGCCCTTTCCTTTTTTGCTTCTGGGACTCTCATAATAAGTACATTGGTATGCTTGATGATGCCCTCCAGGTCTCTTAGGCTCTGCTTTTGTATTATTTTTAATTTCTGCTCCTCAACCTAAAACATTTTAATTGTCTTGTCTTCAAAGATCACTTATCTTTCCTCTGTCATTCCCAATCTGCTGTAGAAACCCTTTAGGGAATTTTTCATTTCATTTATTGTGTTCTTCAACTCCAGTATTTCTCTTTGATTCCTACTGAGAATCTCAAGAGATTCCCATTTTGTTCATTGTTTTCTTCATATCCTTTCATTCTTCCTCCATTCCCCCTCCCCTTTATCTCCTTCAGTATATTGAGGATCATTTTTCAGAAGTCATTGTCTGATAATTCCAAAGTCTGGTTTTCTTCATTGATGGTTTCTGGATTTTTATCTTGTTCATTTTGAAAGGACATCATTTCCTGTTTCTTTGTCTTGTATTTCTTTGTTGTACACTGTATGTTTTAATATCTTGAATCATTAACTCTGATTAAATCTCTGTGCTCTCTGTTCCTTAAGTTTGTGTCCAGCTAGGGACAGGCCAAAGATTTTCTTGAATGCCAGGAGCTACTGAAAAACAAATGAACCAAAGCAAAAAGCACCTTTCACAATCTTTGCAATTGGGTTTGCTTTGGCTGGTGTTCTTCAGAGCTTAGTTCTTCTATCAAGATCAACCCAAGGCAAATGCAAATTTCAGGATCCTCTCTGTCTTACCTAAACCTATTTCTTTTCCTGGGTTTGTGCTGGCTAGTAGTCTTAGGAATCCCCCCTTTTACAAATTACAGGAGTTTGAGTGAAGGCCACCTTTACTCCCTTTGAAATAGGCTTTCACCCCATTCTGGGTGCTATTTTGTATGACTTAAGGCAGGTATTCCTTTGCTCCAGGGTGCTTAAACTTAACAGTCACACTGTCCCAGTTTTCTGCAAGCTGCTTCTCTGCCCTCAAGAAAAACTCTAGGAGAGTGAATCCAAGACAAGTTCTCTGGATCACTCCCTCAGAATTCCACCTGATAAAATGGAACTGACATACACAAACTCTAACATGCACCCAGGAACCACTATGTTCCCTCTGGAACAGGGCCAGGGACCCACAATGAGAGGCCCAGCTGGCTCCAACCCATGTTGCGGAGCAGCAGGGTAGGGGCCAGCAAGAGCACCAGGAGCTTCTTGTATGGCTTTTGAAGCTGTATTTTCTTGATTCAGTACTTGCCTGGTTAATTCAGTCCTTTAACTGTTTTTTGTAGTTTTGAGGAAGGTTACTGGATTTAAGATTCCTTTGCCCCTTTGCCCAAGGGGGTTTGGAACATTGGCAACCCTCAGAGCTGACCCACAGTTGTCTGAAAAAGCTGATCAAATGCAGTGATCAGGAATCAGACCACATAACCCTAGAGTTTGGCCTACTAGGTATTTAAGATGTACCTGACACCAGCACTGCTCTATGGGCCAAAACTTTAGTTCCCACTGTTGCCTGCCATGAGGCTAAGGGATGGGGAATTGTTGCCACTGTAAATAGGGTGAAATTCACTAGTATTTACTGCCCTTTACCAGCGTCTTCCTCCTTCTCCTCCTTGGATGCTACATAGTGTTCCAGTAGACTCTGGAGTTTCAAAATAGTTGATTCAGTTCCTGTCAGTTCAATCGCTGTTTGGGTAGAGGGACTGATTTCTGAAGCTTCCTACTCTGCTATCTTCCCACAAACCTCTGAATTGAGCCCATTTAATTTTGAATTGAGGGCTCCATGACCTCTTGTGGCCCTAAATTTTCCTGCATCCCACTGTTCTTTTGACAGCTGTAGTATATCTCCATAACTGGAAATAAATTACCAGCTCTTTCTCTATTTTTGTATTAAAAAATAAATTCCACAAAATTTAATTTGTTGTAAGTTTCTGTAGGTTCTCTCTCAACCTGCTTCTAGTTGCATATGATGGTGTCCTCTTTGGAAAGAATTAGAGGATGATCTTTTCCTACACCTTTATGGATGGCAGAAAAGAAGTTGGTAGGAAGGATGTGACAATCTCAGGGGATCTTGAGTAAAAACCCATGAGTGAGAACAGAGAAGATGTAAAGAATATGAGATGCCACAAACATAACAACCATGAGTTCTGCAATCCCCTAGTGAGCATCCCTGGAATCCCAATGTACATTCTAGAAAAGAATTCCTGAGTACCTGTTATGTCTCTGTCACTGTACTAGTCACAGTGACAAAATAGTCAAACCCATACCCTCCTCAGACCACACCACCACAGGACACAGGATCTCTTCTCTCCATCAGGCAGATCTGACCCTATAGGTGGCTGAGGCTCTCTGTTGTCCCAGCTGTCCCCTCAGAAGGCAAGAAAAGGTGTGGGTTATTTAACTCATGGCACAGAGCAAGGCTGTACACTTCTCTGGTCAAGTTGCCAAAGCAGAATTAGGAGGCTGAGAGGGAATGCGGCCATATCAAGTATTAAGACAGGTCTTCAGTACCTGAAATGCTCAAATATGCTGAGATCCAGAGAGCTATACCAGCCACAGGAGAACTCTGTCCTTCAAAACCCAGAGTTCTCTCATTATGTGGAGGTGACATCCATTTCTGGGCAAAGTGTTTGCTCTCACCACTGGTTGTATTGGGAGGTAGAGAGGAGAGTTTTGACCCGGGCCTTACAGTGTAAGACCTAGAAGAGGGGAGGGCAACCCAGGCAGGAAGAACATTATGTGTTATATCAAAGATGCAGCAATATTAAGCATGTTCAGAGTTGGGGAGACCTTCAGGTTAAATGCTTACGCTGTGTGTGTTAGGGAAGGGAGTGCGCTGCAGGCTGGATGGTTAGCATGGACAATCTAAGGCATGCATAATGTAGCCCTCATTTAAAACATATGGTTATTTCCCTATGGATAATCACTAATCAGATGTGTGCATGCTGGAAAGATAATCCCAGATGTGGATGAGAAACAAGAAATGAATGGGACAGACTGAGACACAATTGCCTTAGGAAGCCTTTCATTAAATCTAGATAGAGAGATCTGACTAAAGGTACTGGCTGTAGAGAAGAAAAGGAAAAAACATAAACTTGAGTCACATAAAGATGTCAAAAACATGTTTTAGATTGACCCAGGTGAATCTGGGCCATAACATGAGTAATTTGCTTCCCTGGAGGCAATCATGAACAATCTATGGCAGGAATGTGGCCACCTGGCATTGACTTTTAGTGACCTCCCTGCCAGAACCTGCTTTCTGTGATTCTGAAATCTCTTCAGAGAAAGGAATGGTTCAGTTAATGGGAAGAAGAGGCCAAGTCAGTGACTGAGAAGGGGTATGCCTGGGGAGAGAGCAGCCACATCCAGAAGACGGCTGTCAGCAATCAGTGGATTCCCCCTACACTACCCACAGTGGACAAAGGGACAGGGGGGCAGAGTTTTCTCCTGTGTTATTGAAACCAGGATTGAAGAAAGGCCTCAGAGGTTCATTGAAGGCACAGTCAGAGAAGGTGTAAATGAGGGAGCCGTGGTCAGTGATGTTGTAGAAGGAGACACTGCTAGCCTCGTAGTCCAGGAAGATCCCAACCTGGCGTGGAAGCACCTGAAAGTGGAGGGGAGTCTCTGGGGAGGTGCCAGCCGCATATTTCTTTTTGTTCCACAACCAAATTGTCCAGAAGCCATTTGTGGGGCTGAGCAAAAAGTGCCCCTTCCTCTGTACAGAGTCTCTACAAACACCCAGGTCCCAAGACTCCTTTCCAGTCACATCTACTTCCCAGTAAACCCTCTTGGAGTTGAAGTGCTGGGCACCCAAGACCATGGGAAAACTATCAAATCTTGCTTCATTTTCAGGTACATCCTGCCGGGTGTCTCCAAGCCTCACTTTCCTCCGATCCTCAGAGAGGATGAGCCATGGATTGGCAGTGTTTGGATCCAGGGTGATGTGCACTGCAGAGAGAGAACCCCAGTCAGTCCTGGAGAGTGCAGTGAGGCTTGGAGTGGGCAGTGACCCTCTGTGTGGGGTGGGATGATTTGTGTAAAGTACAGGTGACAAGGAGTGGGTGACCCCAAGCTTCACTGTGTGAGAATCTGACACCCCAGGCATCTCTGGCCCTGGCCCTGACTGGTGAGAGAACCACCTTCCTCACCTTCAGCTCTGCTCCACTATTCCAACCTGCCATCAATATGCTGCTGTTCTCCATCACCCTGGGAGTTCTCATTGTACCTTCATTATCCATTCTGCCTCCCACTCCCAACTCCTAGAGCTCTCCTCACCTGCACATGTCCTGAGCATCTTCTTCAGTCCTGGAACGCAGCACACACTTCTCAAGTCTGGGGAGACAATGTCCAGCTCCTTCAGGTTCCAGACCTCACTCCTGGGGAAACAGAGTCTGAGATCTCCATCTCCAACTCCAACCATACCCTTCTGGAACCCTGATGCTATAACCTCCCTCAGGTCCCGAGGGCTGGGAGGCAAAAGAATATAGGATTTATCTCTTATCCAGTAGTTACTGGACATAGGAACCTGTGCAGCTTGTGGAGAGACTGTATCTCCTGCCCAAGCTTGAGGTCACCAAAGTACATTCCATTTAATTTTACATGCAAAAAATCTGATCTAGATAAATCATTTCTGTAAGGAAATTCAAGGAGTCTCGCCCTTATTGTGGGTTTTACTCTAGATGTTTCTGAGAAGTTTGTATCTGGTTAGATTTCACTGAAAAAAAGTAATCTTGGAACTTCCCAGAATTTGCCTATCTCCAATTTGTTCTACTCAAATCACTCTGTGCATCTCACCATCTTAGATGTCCACTGATTAGCCTTCTGACACCAGAAAATATTTCATGGTGGATTATATCTTTGAGAATAGTCCTGGAGGACAGGGAAAATCTTCTGTATGTTTTCCCTAACTCGATATCATTTTTCATAACTTATATGCTTCCCATACTCCCACTCCTAACAAAGAACGACTCTCCTTACCTTTCCAGGATACTTCTCACATCCTGAGGAGAAAAGAAGAAGAGTTAGTTTAAGAGTCACTGGTTCACCATTGAGACTTCAATCCTATGGGTGATGCAAGACCAACCTGTGGCCCCCAGGACACTGCTCTGCCCCCCTACTGTGGACCAAGGCTCTGACAGACGTTTCTAACCATGCTCAGAGGAGAAAGGATGTGTGGATGGCTGTGGGGTAACCAGGAACCCAGCATGGGTGTGACCTGTAGCTAGAGAAAGGATGATCGGTTTAAGGATGCTGACTCAGGAAAGGAACTAGAAAGACCATACAGTGGGGAGAAAAAGAGCCCAGTTTGGCTGAGACAGTTAGAAGGGGAGAATGGCCAAGTAAGGTTCCCAGAAACAGCTCTATCTCACTTGTGGGTCAGCTGTTTGGAGGAAAAAGAAAGCTGCTGGTCAAATTCCTGTCCATGCCGAACCTAAAGTTGCTCCCCCATGCACGTGAAATCGAATCATCTGAGAATATTCTGGTGCAGGGATTGGGAGTGCTCACATGACAACTGGGAGGCTCCTAGGCCCAGTCAAAATTGTATCATAAAGCCAGTTCAATGTGGGACAGAAACGAGACCTGGAAAACGGGCAGAAGAGAGATTGTCAGGTCAGTACAAACCACTGACCTTTTCGCACAAAATAAATTGCTTCAGGACTTCTGGAAGATGGCATTGGAGTAGGTAGGCAGGGCTCAACTCTCACAAAAATAATGGAGAAGGGCAAAAAGGTCCCCGAGGGACCTGCTCTGGGGATCTGCAGACCAGGAGAGTGCTGCACATCCTCCTGGAGTGTAAGAGATAGAGAGACAAAGAAGCTCAAAGGAAAACCATGAGTTACTAGCCCATCTGGTCAGAAATGGCACCCATCCCCACCCTCAAGGTGAACAGCCTGGATAAAACCTGTGGCTCACTGCAGTCAAATGAGAGGGGAACAGACATCTTCCTCCCTGGAAGGAGGGAGGGTGCAGCAGAGGGAGGAGAGTAGTTTCTCTTCAGTAAGTTTGGCCAGCACAGCCCACTTTGAATCTCGGCTCTGGCCAGACCAGAATCAAGGGCAAGTGGAGGTTGAAAGAGAGACCTCCATGGAAAAATGTACCTATAAGCACCATCTTCTGACCGACCAGGAAACTCCAAGGAGAAAAAATGCTTTTTGGAGTTTCTCTTGGAACAGATCTGTACCCCATTACTGAGGCCCTGGTCATATTTCGATAACTTAAGCTTGGTAATTTTAAAGACTTACAAGTTGAACCAAAAATCAAAGAAGAGCTGTGAAAAAAAACCACTAGGCAAGAGAGAGAAATCGACTGTCAGAGTAAATTCAACAACATATTGAGATGCCTAGACATCAGAAAAAAATTACAAGTCATATTAAGAAACAGGAAGAGATGGCCCAGTCAAAGTAACAAACCAAAAATCCTGAAAAAACACAGATTTAAGACTATTAATCAATGATAATCACATAAATCTCCTGAATCATTCAAGGGGTTGAAGGAAAATATGATTAAAGAGATAAAGGATATTAAAAAGATACTGGGTAAGCACAAATAACAACTTGAAAGCCAGAAAAGTAATAGAGCTTATGGGAAAGAAAGACACAATGGATGTGATTAAAAATACATTAAAGGTATATAACAGCAGATTTGAAGAAATGGAAGATAGAATTAGTTCATTGGAAGACTGAGCATCTGAATTTGAAAAGGCAGGAGAAGGGAATGAGAAAAGAATGGTAAAAATAGATCAGCATTTGAGGGAATTGAATGACAACATGAAATGCACAAAATACACATTATCAATGTCCCACAAGGAGAGAAGAATGAAAAAGAGGCAGAAAGAATATCTGAAGAAATAAAAACTGAAAACTTCTCAACCCTCAATAATCAAAAAGGAAAACACACCTCAAGCAGAATAAATCTGAATAGACCTACTTTATGATAGATACTCTTCAGAATGTCAAATGCCAGAGATACAGAGAGGATTCTGAAAGCAGCAAGAGAAAAGCAATGGATCACATACAAGGGAAGTTCAATAAGATCCAATACCGACCTCTCATCAGAAATAATGGAAGCGAGAAGAAAGTGGTATATGTATTTAAAGTACTGAAAGAGAAAAACTGCCAGCTAAGATTTCTGTATCCAATAAAACTGTCCTTAAAAAAAAGATGAGTTTAAAGTCTCCACAGACAAACAAAAACAGAGACAATATTACTAACTGATCAACTTTACATAAGTTACAAGTGGTACAGCCTGAATGGAAAAGACGAGGCTGAGAGACTTGGAAAAGTGTGTAGAAATGAAGATTATTAGTAAGGGTAACTTAAAGGATAAAAAGACAGACAATAATAAGATATGACAATGGAAAGTCAAAACATAAAATGAATGAAGTAAGTAATGCTTTACAGTAATAATATTGAGTGTTAATGGATTTAATCCCCCAATCAAAAGATATAGACTGACAGAATGGATTAAAAAATATGAACCATCCCTATGCTGCCTACAAGAGACTCACCTTAGACCTATGGACACAATCAGGTTGAAAGTAAAAGGTTGGAAAAAGGTATTCCACACAAATAGTAATAAAAAAAATCTTGAGTAGCGATACTAACATTGGACAAAATAGATTTTAAATACAAAACTATTATGAGATACAGAAAGTCTCTCTATATTAATAAAAAGGAAAATGCGCCAAGAACATCTAACAATAATATATATTTATGCACCTAACCTAGGTGTCTGAAGATATATGAGGCACATACTGGCAAAACTGAAGGGAGAAATAAGATGTCTCTACAATAACCAGATGGAAAATTCAATACACCAATCAGCATTGGATAGAACATCTGCACAGAGGATAAATAAGGGAAGAGAGAGATTAAATAATACAAATGAACTAGTCCTAATTTAGAGAGCATTACATCTCACAATAGCAGGATATACATTCTTTTCAAGGGCTCATGGATCCTTCTCCAAGATACATCATTTGTTGGGACATATGTCAGATCTCAATAAATGTAACAAGACTGAAATTTATGTAAAGCACTTTCTATGATTATCATGGAATGAAGTTGCAAGTCAATAATGGACAGAAAAAGGGAACATTCACAAATATATGGAGATTAAAAATATACTCTTAAATAATCTGTAGGTCAAAGAAAATAGTTAGGGAAATCAGTAAATATCTAGAGATGAATGAAAATGAGAATATAATATATCAAAATGTATGGGATATAGTGAAGGCAGTGGTAAGGGAAAAATTTATACCCTTCAATGCTCAGATTAAAAAAGAAAAAACATCTAAAATCAATAGCTCAACTGTACTCCTCGATAAACTAGAAAAAGAACAGCAAACTTATCCCCAATCAAGCAGAAAGAGAGAAATAACAATGATCAGAGCAGAAATAAATTAAATGGAGAAAAAAATTGAGAGAATAAACAAAACCAAAAAATTGTTCTTTGAGAAGATCAAGAAAACTGACAAACCCTTAGCTAAACTGATGAAGGCAAAAAGAGAAAAGATGCAAATAAATAAAATCAGAAATAAGAAGGGTGGCATTACTACTGACTCTGTAGAAATAAAAGAAATCATAAGGGAATCGGATGTGGCTCAAGCAATTGGGTGCCCGCCTACCACATGGGAGGTCCCGGGTTTTGGACCTAAAGAAAGAAGACAAGCACACAACAGACACAGAGAGCAGACGGTGAGTGTAAAATAATGAGGCAGGGAGGGGAATAAATAAATAAAATCTTTAAAAAACAAAAAGAAATCATAAGAGGATACCATGAACAACTGAACACCAAACCAGACAATGTTGATGAAATCTACAAATTCTTAGAAACACACAAACTACCCATATTGTCCCTTGAAGAAATAGAAGAATTCAACAAACCTATCACAAAGAAATTGAAGCACTTATCCAAAACCTCCCCAAAATGAAAAGCCCAGGGTCAGGTAGCTTCACAGGTGAATTCAACCAATCATGTAAAGAAAATCTAATACCCAACTTGCTCAAAAACTTCCACAAATACAAAAGAACAGAATGTTACCAAACTCATTCTATAAAGCCTACATTACTCTAATACCAAAGCTAATAAAGATATTATGCAAAAGAAAATGAAAGATCAATCTCTTTGATGAACATAGATGCAAACGTCCTCAACAAAATATTTGCTATGTGAATCCAAAAGCACATTAAAATAATTATAGACAACAATTAAGTGGGTTTTATACCAGGTAAGCGAGGGTGGTTCAACACTAGAAAGTCAATGTAATACATCATATTAATATATTGAAGGCGAAAGATCACATCATATTAATTGATGCAGAAAAAGCATTTGGCAAAATACAACCTTTCTTGATAAAAAAACATTGTGAAAGATAGGAATAGAGGGAAACTTTTTCCATATGTTAAAGTGCATATATGAAAAAAACACAGCTAACATTGTACTCGATGGTGAAAGATTGCAAACATTCCTGCTGAGATCGGGAAGAACACAAGGATGCCCACTATCTCTGTTGTTATTCAATATGTGTTAGAAGTTTTAGCTAGAGCAATTAGGCAAGAAAAAATAAATAAAAGGCAACTAAATAGGAAAGGAAGAAGTAAAACTTTCACTTTTCACTGATGATGATCCCACACCCAGAAAATCCTGAAAAATCCACAACAAAGCTAATACAATAGATGACATCAGCAAAGTGGCGGAATAAAAGATAAATACAGAAAAATCAATTGTGTTTCTATACACTACTAATGAGCAAAGCTAAGGAGAAAGTCAGAAAAAAATTCCATTTACAATAGCAGCTAGAAATCAAATATTTAGGAATAAACTTAACCAAGGACGTAAAGGACTTGTATTCAGAAAACTACAAAACATTGTTAAAAGAAACAGAAGAAGACTTACATAAATGGAAGGGCATTCCATGTTCATGTATTGAAAGATAGTTATGTAATTTAAAGCTCTTCTAAAAATAAAGGGAAAAAAAAAGGCAGTCCAATTTAAAAATGGGCAGACGATTTGAATAGACATTTTTCCAAAGAGGAAATATGAATGGGCAAAAAGCACATGAAAAGATGCCCAAAATCACTAGTTATTAGAGTAATGCAGATCAAAACTACAATGAGATATCATTTCACATCTTACAGAATGGTCATTATTAAAAAAATAGAAAACTACAAGTGCTGGAAGCAGAGATATAGGAAGACTCTTTCACTGTTGGTGGGAGTATAAAATGGTGCAACCTGTATGGAAGATGGTTTGGTGGTTACTAAGGAACCTAAATAAAGAACTGATACATGATCTGGCAATCCCACTACTAGGGATATATGTGAAAGAACCGAAAGGAAGGACATGAACACATATTTGCACACTAATGTTCATAGCAGCATTTTCACAATTGCTAAATGATGGAAACAAACTAAGTGCCTGTCAAGTAATAAATGGATAAACAATATGAGATATTCACATACAATGGAATACTATTCAGCTGTAAGAAGAAATGAAGTTGGGATGCATATGATAACATTGCATTGAGGATATTATGTTGAGTGAAATAAGCCAGACACGAAAGGATGTATATTGTATGGTTCTACTCATATGAACTAAATACAATGAGTATAAACTTACGGTGTTAAACTATAGAGTAAAGGTCAGTAGGAGACAGATTTTGGGTTGAGAAGGGGGAGCTGGTACTAAATGTATGTAGTATGCTTAATAAGGCTGATTTTAAATACGTAGAAATGGATAGAGTTGATGGTAACATATTATAATGAGTATAAATAAAACTGCTGATTTATAAATGTTATTGTGCCTGAAAGGGATAGTCTAGGAAGGTTAATGTTAATTTAAAGACAGCTAGAGGATAATCTAGGGACCATATAATACAGTGATTTCAGTGATAGATGAGGATTTTGGTTAATAAAGTACAAGAATGATCCCCTACTATAAGGTGCTAAGAATATGGTGATACATGGGCAAAATACAACTAATGTAACTTGAAGACTATAGTTAACAGTATTATTGTTAGATTTTTGTAACAAAGGCAAAGAATTACTATAATTTATATAATTGTTAAAGGTCAAAAAAATATGGGATTTAGTTTTATGAGATGTGCATATGACCAAGCTTTTTTTTTTTTTTTCCATTTTCTTCTTTAACAAGGAGACCTTAGTCATGTCAGTTAACCAACCTGTGCTCATGTATTCATCCTTTGAAACACTGGAAAAAAAGATGAGTTTGTTTTAGGATTAAGTAAGATAGATGTGCCTGAAGAGGATTTTTAAAAATTAAAGCTTCCATAATTTGTTAAGCTGCCTTTTGACTTATTTTATTTTTGAAGTTGAATTAAAGTTTAAAATATAGTTATGTACTTATTTTAATCTTACCTCTACCTCTTACTAAATGGGTGAACTTGGTCAAGTTATGTAACTATTAACTTTGGTCTCTCACTAAGTCTCAATATCTCTGGTCTTGGTTTTCTCATCTATGAAATGGGGATAATATAGTATCTACCCAATTGCATTTTCAGAAGGGATTAAGTGAGCTAAATCCACAGGTGTGGCATCTAACATATGCTACTTTTAAGTTTGTAGTTGTTGCTGTTATTAAATAAATTAGAAAACAACTTTAACACAACTTATCACAGACAAATTTCCTCTTAAGTTAAATTTATTCAGATAAAATAGCAAGGCAATTTAAAGAAAAATAGCATGCTAAAAATCATTTAGTTAGGCCATAGAAGAAGCAAGACATGTAAAGATGATATGTTTATGACTAAAGTTTGGTGAATTTATGTTCTGTAGTCTCCCCTGCACTCCCTGTTTTCCAAATGGATAAATTAGGTCTAGGAAAGGAAAATGACTTAACTAAGACTTACAGAGAGAATTGGTGGCTGAGCTGGGCTAGGCTATTGTCTCTTAATTTTGCTTCCTGTGTTTTTAGTTATATTACATTTATTAAAACCTTCCCATGGGCTAAACATCACCTAAAAGCCTCTGGGGATTCTCTCATTGAATTCTCACAAAAATTGTTTGAGATGTGTAATATTTTACTGGTATACCTTTTTTTGTTATGCTTCGCAGATAGTGCATTTTTACCTGTTCAAGAAAGACTATTGGTGCCATTTTCCCAGCATCATGTGTTCACTTCTAATCTCTGTGTTCCATTTTGGTAATTCTTGCAATATTTCAAACTTCTTAATATCTGCTAAGGTGATCTGTGATCAGTGATCTTTGCTGCTACTATTTTGTTTTGTGGTGCCATGACTGTTTGCCCATATAAGATGGCAAACTTAATTGATAAATGTGTTTACTGACCAGCCATTCCCCTGCCTCTTTCCCTCTCCTTGGGTCTCCCTATTCCCTGAGATACAACAATATTGAAATTAGGTTAAAGAATAATGGCTTCTAAATGAAAGGAAGAGTCAAAGTCTCTCGCTCTAAATCAAAAGCTAGATAATTAAGCTTAGTGAGAAAGGCATATCGAAAGCCAAGAGAGACTGAAAGCTAGGCCTCCTGGTGCCAAACAATTAGCCAAGTTGTGAATGCAAAGGAAAAGTTTTTGAGGAAACTAAAGTGCTCCTCCAGTGAGCACATAAATCACAAGAAAGGAAAACAGCCTTATTGTTGATATGGAGAAAGTTTTAGTGGTCTGGAGAGGATCAAACCAGGCACAACATTCCCTTAAGCCAAAGCCTAAGTTCAGAGTAAGGCGCTAACTCTCTTCAATTCTATGAAGACTCAGAGTGGTGAGGATGCTACAGAAGAAAAGTCTGAAGCCAGCAGAGGTTGGTTCATGAGGTTTAAGGAAAAAAGCCATTTTCATTAACATCAAAGTACAAGGTGAAGCAGCAAGTGCTGACACAGAAGCTTCAGTAAATTAACCAGAAAATCTAGCTAAAATAATTGGTAAAGGCGGCTACACTAAATCATACCTTTTCAATGTAGACAAAACAGCCTTCTATCGGAAGAAGATGCCATCTAGGACTTTTATAACTAGAGAGAAGTCAATGCCTGGCTTCAAAGCTTCAAAGGACAGCTGACTCTCTCGTTAGGGGCTAATGCAGCTGGTGACTTGAAGTTGAAGCCAATGCTTGCTTACTGTTCTGAAAATCCTAGGGCCCTCATGAATGATCACAGCTCTACTCTGCCTGTCCTTTATTTATGGAACAACAAACCTGGGTGACAGCACATCTGTTTACCACATGGTTTATTGAATATTGTAAACCCATGATTGAGACCTACTTCTCAGAAAAAGATTTCTTTCAAATTAATACTGGTCACTCAAGAGCTCTCATAGAGATGTACAATGAGATTCATAGTGTTTTTATGGCTGCTAACACAACATCCAAGCTGCAGCTCATGGATCAAGGAGTATTTTGACTTTTAAGTCTTATTATTTAAGAAATACATTTCATAAGGCAATAGCTGCCAGAGTTAGTGATTTCTCTGATGGATATGGGCAAAATAAATTGAAGAGCTTCTTGAAAGGATATACCATTCTAGATGCCATTAAGAATATTTCATGGGAGGAAGTCAAAATATCAATGTTAACTGGAGTTTGGAAGAAGTCGATTTCAAGGCTTTGGTGGAGGAAATGCAAATTGACAGAAATAACAAGAGAACTAGAACTAGAAATGGAGCCTGAAGATGTGAGTGAATTGCTGCAATCTCAGGATAAACTTTAATGGATGAGGAGTTGCTCCTTATGGATGAGCAAAGAAAGTTTAACCTGGTGAAGACTGTGAACACTGTTGAAATGATAACACAGGATTTAGAATGTGGCAAGGTTGGAAAGGATTGACTCCAATTTTGAGAGACGTTCTACTGTGAGTAAAATGCTTACGGTAGTTTGAAGTTGTATGTATCCCAGAAGAAAAACATGTTCTTAAATGTAATACATTTCTGTGAGTGTGAACCCATTGCAAGTAGGACCTCAGTTAAGTTCTGACCCACCTCAATCAGATGGACCTTAATCCTCTTATTGGAGTCCTTTATAAAAGAATGTATATTCAGAGAAAGAGAAAGTTATGGAAGCAAGAAGCTGAAAACAAGGAAACCCAGGAGTGGACTAGCAGATGCACCATGGGCCTCGCCATGTGGCAGAGAAGCCAAGGATCACAGGCAGCTGGTCTTAGAAAGAAAGCATTACCTTGATGATGCCTTGGTTTGGACATTCTCCCAGACTCTAACTGTGAGCCAAACCATTTCATGGTACTGTTTTGAGCAGCCTAGGAAACTAAAACAATACTATCAACCAGCATTGCATACTACAGAGATTGATGTGCAAACTTCTCTATTGTCTTATTTTAAGAACTGCCACAGCCACCCCAACCTTCAGCAAGCACCACCCCAATCAGTCAGCAGCCATGAACACTGAGGCAAGACCCTTCACCAGTAGTTTTAAATTAAGATAGGTACATTGATTTTTATATATGTTATCACACAGTTAATAGACCATAGCATGTTGTAAACATAACCTTTACATGCACTGAGAAACCAAGATTCACGTGACTCACTTTACTGTGGTGGTCTGGAACCTAACCTGCAATATATCCAAGGTATGCCTGCAATATCCATTTCACGTATGAGAAATCTGATGCTCAGAAAGATTAAGGAACTTACTCAGGGACACACATCTAGTACATGTTACCACAGGCACTTCCAGGGATGTCCATTTCTGTTCACTGCTGCATGGAATATTCCCTCCTTAATCTGTCCCTTTCTATTCCTTGAATGCAAACTGCCCAAGGATCTTAATTTAAGAAAACTTCAGGGACAAGGTTTCCATTTGCTCTAACAACAGCCCCAGAGACCTTGCCTTTTTTCAGTTACTTCCTGAATCTCAGAGAGGAACCTCTTGCCAGCTCTCACCTGCAGCAGCTCCAGTGCTGAGCCCCGGCTCCTCCTCTCCAGTTCTGAGACCAGCTCCTGCAGGGCCTGGCTCTGCTGGGCCAGCCTGGCTTCAGTCTCTCCCAGGATTATTAACTGCTCCCTCTCTTCCTTCTCCAGCTTCTGTAGCTGCCTCTGTTCCTCTTCAGCCAAGAAGTTTTTCTGCTGCACAAACTCTGCATGAATCCTCGATTTCTGCATCTCAACCTTCCTCTTGAATGTCAAGGGCAAGAGAGATGGTTTTTATCAGAATCACCCAAGGTTCAGGAAAGGAAGTGATGATACCTATTTTGATGCCTTGCCAACTCACCACTCTGGTTCTGGCTGGAAAAACACACATACATACATGCACACTTTTTTGCTAGGGAGGTAGTGGATGAGGAGTCTGGGACTAAGACTGTAGTGAGATTTGTGAAGCACCTTGTATCTGGCCTACAATCTTAGCTTATGGTGCCAGAGACTTTCCCCAACCTCTTGCAAATACCTGTCACCTCCCTAATGTGTCCCATGGCCTTCATTTCTCAGTGAATTATTGAAGTTATTGGTGCCAATAATCTCACGAAGATAGGCTCACACCATTCTTAAAACCCAATAGAGGGAAATCTTTGGGATGTTTTTGCCTGCCTTCTGCTGGTAACGGGAAGACACCTGCTTGGAAAAGAACACCCCTCTTGTTACTGCAGCCTGATTCACCCTTCCTTCACCCCAAAATCTTCCTCTTCTGAGGTTTATTGGCCATGAGCTCTTGCCACTCCTCTCCCATCACTATGAAAAAATCACCCGTGGGGGACAAGCTTTCATTCTCTATTTTACTTTGGACTAGTGTTCTGGACAGTCAAGTGACCACCTGGTCAGACTGATTTTCTTACCTCATAGTTTCCTTAAGCCCATTCCTTGCAGCTCCCACAGTTTCCTAAAAGGCATAGCCCTTGGGCTTTTCTCCTGAGATACTTCTGCCCCAGACACTGAGACACTAGTGCTACCCTCCCACCCCCACCCCTGCACAGGAACTGGGCTTAGAGGAGCAGGGAGCTTTAGAGTATGGCTTGTCCCCCTCAGCACCTGCTCCCATGGACTCTAAAGCTTTGTGTCTGACTGGGGGCTCTCCTAACCTCCATCCTTTTAATTACCATCAGCAGAGGACAGCTGGTTTTTGTAGAGATATAACAACTCTATCACTATTCAGACAGACTTAGTTATGTTTAGGGCTTCTTAAGCCCAGGACATTGGATATTGCACAGGCTTCCAATCTAAGGTCCGTTTTAGGGCACGACTCTTGCCTTCCAGGCTGTTCTCTTGTTCACAACATCCACTTCCAACTTCTCAGCCAACTCCTGTTCTTTTCTCAGCTTCCCTAATGCCACCTGGAGCTTCCCCTGCAGAGAAAAACAGCAAATCAGTCCCCAACCAGACCAAGAAGTGAAGAGGGCAGTGAGGGGTGGGCAAGATTGTACTGGTTCTTAGAAAGGCCCAAGTAGTAGAGTCTGAGTGGGTAGGAATTCTGTGAATGGGGAGACTTCAGCAAAAGCATGATGCCTTCTTTCAGAATAGACCCCTTGCAGTCACAGGGTGAGGGCAGGAACATTACTCATTCCTAATTAACCAGCAGGCCACAGGGAAACATAACCCTTGCAGCATTTTTTCATTGCACATTCCCTATTTCTGGGGAATGAGAAGGTTGTGTTTAGTTTGCAGTTCTCCCCTTACAACAGACAGGGAGGGAGGGAAACAACCTACCTTTCCCCAACCATTCTACTCCCCAGGTGGTTCTCCTCCATCCCCTCACCTGTCCACGCCTCCCTGCTAAGGCCTCACCTGGTACTCCTGAGCAGCCTCTTCAATAGGAGTCATGGGGTGACCACGGTGTTTCCGGGACTGGGCACACACCAAGCAAAGGGCCTTCCCATCTTCCTCACAGAACAGGTGAAGTTTCTCTCCATGTATCCCACATTGATTCCCCTTTGCGTCCTCCTTGGCATTCTGGCCAACTTGTCTGAGGTTGTTCACCACGTTGGCTAGCTGCAGATTAGGCCGGAGGTTCCTGAGCAGGAATTTCTTTCGGCATATGGGGCAGGAACCGCCATGCTCTTTCCCCACCTCAGAGATGCATTCTTGGCAGAAGTTGTGGCCACATTCGATGCTCACGGGCTCCACAAAGGGATCCAGGCAGATAGGGCACGTGACTTCCTCCCACACCATAGCCAGGGCCGCTGCTGAGGCCATAGCCGTAAGGTCCCTGCTAAGCAGCTGCACAGAGATTTTGCTGATAACTACTGGGGAGACGAGAAAAGGAAAGCAGATGAGAATGGGTTGTGGGAGAAAAAGAAAATGATTCAAAGGAAAGTATAAGGGAGAGTGAACTGGAAAAGATGAAATCAACTAAATAATAAGGACTTCTCCTCCATGGTCTGGTCTATTGATCCAGTTAGAGAGACAGAGGGAGAGAGAATTCTCCAGAACCTTGGCGATAAAGCTGTATAAAATTCTACTTTCACCAAGTCCGTCCCTGTTTAAATCTTTCAAAGGTTCCTGATTACTAAAGCCTAAAGCAGTAATAATCCAACTGCCTGGAAGGAATGAGAAAAGATGTAAAAACTCTTGATGGCTTAGAGAGTGCCCAGCTGGGCTGAGCTCATTCAAATATGTCACCTCCTCTCTTTGGGGCATGCACCTTAGCCAATCTGGTTGGAGGACAGGTCCAGGTGGGGGTTGCTGAGGTCGGGGTCTCAGAACGTGGGATCTCCAGCTTTCACACTAGGACTACTTCCACCACCTGTCACTTAGAAATCCTGCTGGTGACTTTTTATAAAAATTCCCCTCAGTGTCCAGGCTTTTTATATCCATCTTCTCCCATCGCATTCCACCAGCCCTCCACATCGCTGAGAAGCTAAGCATACTAGATACCATTTGCCATGGACGCTTCCATCTTCCATGTGCCAAAGAATGTGCTCATGCTTTGCATACATCTTCATTAATTATTACAATAATGGCAGGAGTCACATATATATATGTAAAAGGAGAAAGACATTTAGAGATTTTGCCATTGAGGAACAAGGAAGTGGAAAAAGTCCTCTGAGCTGTTGTTAAAGGGGCAGTCTATGGATGTAGCGAGGGTGTGTGGAGGAGCAAGTGTCTGCGCTCCTCTGAACTACTCCAGACCGGGTTCCTGCCTTATTTCCTCATCTCCTCCAGGGCATAAACCAGCTGGGTCTTAAACCAGCATAAATTTCTAGTTCTGTATCTTTAACAACTCTGTCCCTCTGACGTCCAGAAGGGGATTTCTGGGGGTAGGAGGAAGCAAAATTCGTCAAGGATTGCTGAGCTACGAGGCGGGGGTGCCCTGGGGCAGCCCACCCTGCAAGTCTAGTTGACAATCCCGCTTCTCCCAGCTTCACCCCCGCCCTCCTCAGCTCTGGTGCCAGCATGGGGCAGCTCCCTCCCCGCGGAAGTCACATTCACAGCCCAGTCTCCTTCCAGGCTGTCAGGCTAGCGTGGAACAAGTGCTGGGTTTGGGGGCACAGAGCGAGACGCAGAGAAGGGGCAATCCAGACAGAAGGCTCTAGGGGTGGGAGGGAATCTGGAAATCTGGGGAAAGGGAAAGGAGTTCCCAGGGAGGGCCGGGGTACCCTGGTCTAGCCAAGTTCACTCACCCTCCCGGGATTCGCCGAATGGCAATCGCCTCCCAATTTCACTTTCGATTTCCTCCCAAAGGCGGCCCGAAAAAAAAAGCGGGGGGGGGGGGGGAGGAGAAATGGGCGGGGAGGGGAGGTGCAGGGGCAGTAGAGGGAGAAAAGACTGGGAGAAAGAGCAGTGTGAAGAGAGGAGGAGGAGCTGGGGTGGGGGAGCGTGACAGGCTCTGACGGATGCAGCTATCTGGGGTTGAGAAAGCTCAGCAGCATTTCGTCCTTCACGTTCTCTCCCCATAATCTGATTCTGGGGCTTCGCTCTCATTTTCCTCTCCCAGCCCCGTAAAACTGGGGCTCGGAGTATCCCTCCCTTAAGTACTAGGTATGAAAATTTTCTCTATGTGGCCTGGGTCCTCCCGTGCTGAACTCCTGTGCAGCTGTCCTTTCTAGAGGCGTGTGCTCTGCCTGTGGGGAAAACTGTCACCTCCTAAGGTGTAAGGTAGTAGCTGAGCCGACTTGGAGGTGGTTTCTACTACCTTCCTCCCACTGAGCATCGAGGCACAGTAACTTCCATGGATTCCTATGGAGCGAGCTTGGGGGGTGGGAAGGTGGGTGGCGGCTGTCCGGAGTAGATTCAGTCATTCTTGTTTGGCTGCCTGGGAAAGAAGTCTTGGTAAGAAAATTGATGAATCTAACCACATGTGATGCTTCTTGAAGATACCACCTTTCCAGGGTGTTTTCAGCACAAAGGGATTTGTTTTAGCAAGGAGAGGCCTGTTGAAAAGGCTGGAAAAGATCAGGAGGTGGTGGCACTGGCACTAGGCATACATTGGGGGTACAGGCTGCATCTGTATTTCTTTCTGTCAATTAAGAATGACAGAAAAGGAGAGATCTGGACAGAGAATAGCTAATTAGGCTGAGGCAGGGCTGCCTTAGGACACTGGGCCATTAGGAAAAGTCTTTAAGCCAATGCTGTGCAGTAATTCCAAATCTGCAAATGCTTATGTGTGGAACTGTGGGTATTCCTGCCAATTATTAAGTTATTCTCACCTAGATACATTATATATGTTTCTGCTCAAATCCAGGAGTTTAAAAATCAAATTATTTTCTTTAGTTCTCAAACGAACTTTTAAATTTTTCATAGATCTTATCTGCCAAGTTAGAAACTTAGAAGCATAGAAGGTAAAGTCCCACTCCCAACTAATTCTAGTTGGTCAACAAGTTCTATGGAGTTTGCTTCTTTCATATGACTATTAGCCTTTGCCTTTCCTACATTTCTTCTGTCACAGCCTTAATTCAGGTTTCCTCTTCTCTCTCTTAAACTTCTATCTTCTCCTTTCCAAGCCAAAAAGCTCTGTATATAGTACACAACCTGCACCCTCGTGAGTTTGATGACTCTGTTCGCAGGAGGGGCTAAAGGAGTTTATGGAGTTAGGAGGTTACATATGACTTACTGTGAATACTGAAATTCCGGGGCAACTTTCAAATCCAGACCATGATCTAACTCATTATTTCAATTTAATTAGTGTTTAGTTGCTTAATTTTTTAGAATTTGAGTATCTATGGTAATTGCTTCCCTTAATATAAAGCCTGATAAATTGTATATCTTTATGTAAAAGAGGGTCTTTATGTGTACATTTACCAAACAGCTGGCTCCTTATCTTCCAGCCTCACTCGTGTATCAGCTTCTAATTGCCTTATCTAAAGCAGCTCACTTGGTCCAGTTACATTATCATTTCTCTTTTGTATTATAGTAACTGTTACCTTATTACATTTTATGTAATGCAATATATTAAATTTTCTTTACGGAACAGATCATGTTCTAAAATGATCTGGTTTAGATATGTGGTTGTGTGTTTGTTGTCTTCCCGGTTAAAATCTCAGCTCCTTGTAAATTACAAACCTTAGCTGTATTATTCACACTGTATTTCCTACACCTAGAACAGTATCTGGCACAGAAGAAACCCTTAATGAGCATTTGTTGAATGAAAAATACAGGCCTTCCTGATATGTGGAAGTCATAGGGCTGGGTGAGAGCCTCTATTCCAGCTATTTATAATAGTAGTTTGGATTCAAAGTGGAATGTGAGGGTTTGCAAGACAGGCTTTGTGTTTAGGTCCAAAGAACCAGTGTTCAGGGTTTTAGTAAAATATAATATCTATGAGATGGAAGAGTGGATACTACTTTCCTTGGCCCTGGTTACCTTCCTACATCTAAATGCTATGCCCACTTATGGGTGCTTCTTCTAAGAGGGGTTTGGATCCAGAGAAGAGTGCCTGGCACTCCCTCTCACAGGCCACTACCTGCTTCCGGCTTCCATAAACAAAGTACTTTTCGCATAATATGATCTTTTAACATCTGAGAGATTTATTCAACAGACTCCAGGCAAATGTCACACCAGTGAGTGGCAAGAAGGAAACTGGCATTTATTGGGGACCACTGTGTTGTTGTCATGGAGGTAGGGGTTTTATCAGGTTATATTTTTGAAGGTGCCCAACAATTTGGCAACTTAGGGGTTATTATCCTCTTATTTCAAAGGAGGGCACTGAGGTTGAATGGAATACAGTGACTTGCTTGAGGTGACAGAGTAAACCAAGTTGAATGAGCGTGAACAGTCCAGGGCAGGTGCTCAATTGAGTGACAGCCCAGAGATAATTGTCTTCCCTGTCAGTTCAAGAAGAGGCGGCAGGGGAGGGAGGAAGGGTGTGGTCATAGACTGCAGAGGAGGAGGAAGA